>NC_054055.1:84176017-84484175 GCF_017639655.2 Falco naumanni | reverse complement strand
TAAGGGGCAGACTGTTGTGCTTACAGGACTTAACTGATTGCCAGTGAGCTTCACAGTGGTTATTATGGAGATCTTGCATTTTCCCCTTCTATTGTTTTGCTTAGTCTCTGGTAATATTCACGTTACAGTTGTTCTTCTGATAATCTGTAAACTGCTTTGAAATTCTCCCAGTTGAATCATCAATCAAAATTCAAAGTGCTGATTTTGTTGGCAGCTAGGAGAGTAATCACAACACTGCATTATACAAAAGTGTTTAGCCTTCTACTGTCACTCCTTCTGTTTCCTCTCCCTTTCTTTGGCCTGGATAGAAAGCAATGGCAAATATGTTACTAACACTCACGGGGACAATATTTCCATTGTGAAATCTCCCGGAGATATTCTATTCAATTTGGAATTTCAATTCTGAACTTTGAGACTAATTTTCTTAGCAGTCCCTCTAACTTAGCCTCAGGAGGAAGGAAATTGTTCCAAAATTTTTCAAAAGCCATTTTAGCAGGTTGAACTATTACGCATGCTTAAAAAGAAGCTATTTCTTCCTTTTACCCCCACCCTGTTTTGTTTCAGCAGTGACAACCGTGTAGCCTCTTGCTACGTGGAAATGTGCAGTTTCCTAGTGACTGGTGTAATGGAAAGTACCACAGGTTAGCTCCAAAACCCCTGCAGGGAGAACGTCTTTCTCCACTTTCATGCTGAACAGAAAATTGCCATATTAAAATAATGACATTTTGAAAACAAACAGTATTGCTTAGACCAGTCAAGATTTACATTAGGGATGATTTTAAAAGTAGCATGGATTAATTTAGAGAAAAGTCACCCAGTTACCGAAATGTGCTATCAGTTTGGTAGCTTGAGTTGAAGTCATTAGCACCAAGTTTCCTGAGAACCTTGCAGTGCTAATGGCACCGTGTAGGGTAAGCGTGGACCCGCCTGCTCTTGCGGAGGTCAAGAAACAGGGTGGACTACATACAGGAAACAGCCTAAAGAAGATAAATCCATACATCTATATTCATACCATTTCTTTCTCTCACCCACTTGCCCCTGCTTTCACAAACTAACAGACATGTACATTCTCCCACCTTTCTAAAATATTGCACATTGACTTCTGCTGATAGCTAAGAAAAGCAAGCGGTTCAAAAGGTCAGAGGAGTGATGTATTTTTTCCATCTACTCTAACAAGGAAACTTAGGAAACACTATGACAATCCATACTAACAATAGCAAAGAGTACTAACAATAGACCATTCTCCAAAGAAAGATCAGGGCAAGGGGTGTGTTTGAAGTGTGTGTAGGAGGGAAGAAGAGCATTTTGTAAGCCAGATCATTTCTGTGGTGTTGTTCATTACAGAAGAGATATTTTTTCAAAACTCTCAGAAACCATGCAAGGGGAGCTCTCCACACCTTTCCCACAGTTCCTCCTTCTGGACTGGAAAGTAAGCAACATTTGACATGTTTCCGAGGATGATCTGTGCACAGTTGTTCTCACTCGGCTACAGTGGCACCAAAAAGCCTGAAGCAGATGGCAGGCGCATGGGTGGGGAGCGGATTGCTGAGATTCCGGGAGGAACCAAGGGGCAATCGCTGGTTATTGGGAGAACTGCAAATGCACATGGTCACGGCTCTGAGCATGTTTAGCCACCTTTTGCTGCACAAGTATATGGGACATGAACACTCTGGAGTGGTATCAGCTAGTGGGAGGAATGTGGTGGGACAATAATACTCAGAGATGATTAATAGGTGCATGGTGAGAGTTGCTGTTTATATCTAGTTATTCTTCTCCCCTGTGTTATGAATCATCCAATGCACCAGAAACTGAGAACAGATTGTAGTGGAGTATGTAGTGCTCATGACTGGGTGCTGCTAAGGCAGTGTAAGCCACGCTGGCACCGTGGCGAGCCCTGCAGACCTTCTTTTATTTCAGTTAGAAGAGCAGGCAAAGCATGTCACTGCTCCTCTCTAGCCAGCTCATGCAGGCTTTTGGAATTTGGGGTGTGGGGGCAGGAGGCTGGTGCATATCCAAGTCTTGACTCAGCCCCAGGTCTGGAAGTGGGAAGAAGGCACACACAGATCCGGAAGCTGGGAAATACCCCTAGGTCCCACAGTAAAGAAATGGAACTGGAACTGAAATTAGTAGACAGATAGATGAACCATTAATTCAGACAGTTTTTTGAAAGGCTTCCCCACCATTCCCAGTAGTCTACTTATCCACCAGTACCCTCAGCAGAAACTTATAGCACAAAGCAGCTTGGGATGCTCTACAGAGCCTGCTGGAGGAAGGTGCCTTTGGGGCAAAAGAGTGGCCTTCACCCAGTCTAGCAAGAGGGAGAGGAAATCACGTGACTGACTGTTTTTACATTCCTGTTAACAAGATGTGTGAACATGAGCATAAAAACGTAGACACCACAAAGAGATCAGGAGTTGTCTTAGAGGTAATGTTCTGGCACAACAACTGGTAAGGAGAAAGAATTGAGAACCTAATGCTATTTTATATCCTCTTTTCTCTCTCCTCAATGTCTAAAATATCCCATGTGGAGTCCTAGGCAGTGTCAATGTCATCTTCTGTCACCGGAGACAGCAGGAGGTACTTACACACAAAGACGCAAAGACTGGGATCACAACTCTGCATACAATATTCATTGTCGTGTGCACACACCCATGCTCAGAAATCTGTCCCTGAAAATGACACTCAGAATGAAGTCACTACGAAGAACATTAATCCGAGCACACGCCACTTCACAGCGATGCGAGGCCACTCATGGTAGGATCTGTGCTGCAAGGCACTGGCTTTTCAAGGTGGTGGGCTCAGGGTGGGCTACCCTTTACACTGGAGCTGAGGGTCATGTAACATGAAATGTCCCTTCTTTACTTGCAGCACTTCTGCTAGAGGAATTCCCACTTAATCCTGTAAATTCCTAACACCAGGGATGTGTCTGTCAACAGGTATTTGTGGAAAGCATGTCTGACTCCCAACAGGCACACTGTTTCTGATGATGCTATTTCAGAAGATCCAGGGGTATAGGCAATATACAGAATATTATTCCAGGAATGTCAACAGCAGCAAGGCTAAGAGGTCTCCTGAAACCACTTAGAAGAAAATAAAGGCAATCACTCATTTTCTCTCAGTGCTTATATCTAGTTTATGTACCTTGTCTTGGTCACTATTATTTTTGTCTTCCCATCCTATCCCCGTAGCAGATGGTTCATCTTGTATTAATTTGATTCATAAGATTTCTGGGATAGAGAACGTATCTCACTGTGCTTGCAGTGTGTGCATCTGGCATTTCCTAACTTCCAAGCATTTGACTACACAACCTAAATAAATATAGGGTTTGTTCAGTGATATTTGTATTGCTATGTTTGTATTAATAATGTATCATTAAACATTGGAAGAAAGTGATTTGAAATGAAATAATTTAAAATTTGAATTTTCATTTGAAAAATGAAAAAATTATAATACTGTAAAATCTAGAAAAATACAAAATATTCACAAGATAACTGAATTAGATGTTGTGGGGGTAACTACATACAGCACTTCTAATTTACAAGTACCTGACTTCACAACTTGAAAAGTTATTTCTTAACACAAAGGTTTTGCATGTTTGGGGTTTTTGTAATGTAATTCCACAGGTTTTTTTCCCACATAGTGGAAAATGATAAAGAACCAATTATATGTATATATACACATATACATACAGACAGACACACACACTTATATATACATATATATGTGTGTGTGTATATATATAACAACCTGCTGCCATTGTGAGAGGAACTTGAACTCCAGGCACAGAGGTAGAGGATGCAACTTGGCTCCAGACCCAGACACCTAAGTTTGGGTGTTGCTTGAATAGCTGTCTACACATGAGCCACTTACCTGCCCTGCCACTGTAGTCAATGGGGTCTACAGGGCTTCCCTGAAACGGGCACGTCTGGTGCACTCACAGCTCCCCAGGTTCTACTGAATGAGCCCCAGGTGTGCCCTCCAGGCTGGGGGATGGACGGATTCAGGACCGCCACCCTCAGCCTGCTCCTGACTCACTTTCTATAGACAGGGGGTCTCCATGGCATGTGTGGGGAGCGAGGAGCTGAAAGGAGGAATGGGAACACTGCAGTTTAACATGGTGCCCCAGAAGAGAAGGTGCTCTGCTGCTGTGTACGGGGCTCAGGTAAATGTGTGATTGTACAGGGAGTGGGAAGACCCCTGGCCTGTTCCTCTTTTCATCACTGTTTGTTTCAGTAGAGCTACTGGGGCATCCCGAGAGGAGTGAGATGAGCAGTTTTTCTACGGCCACAGCCCATCCTCTGAAAGCTGATGCTGGCAAGAAACCAAGTTTTCCCAAAGATGAAAAGCAAGGGTAATTTTTGTGGGGACAATATACTTTCTCACAATTAATCAGTCAAAATCTAACAAGAATTGCACTTTTCCAGCCAAAAGGCTTTGCTGCTGCTGAAACTCTAGCCAGCCACACACACAACTTTCCCCCCCACCCCCCCACCCCCCAAAAAGAATGAACATATGAACTTTTTCATTAAATGTCACGATGGTCGTTTGTAATGGAAAGCATTAAGAAATGTAAAATTACAGGGCCCTTATCCACTCATGAAGTAATCAGTAAGTGGTATAGGCTTTTAAGAGAGGATAATGAGGATAGAGTTGCTTATCACAGACATGATGCCATTTAAACGGGTGCCTGACAGGCAAATCATCTTGGAACTTATGAGTACTGCTGTGCCAAGCCCCTGTGTTGGCTTGTGCGATGCTCACCGAGTCTGGAATGCAAAATCAGCTGCTCTGACAAAAACCGCAACTCTGTGACCTATTTTCAAAAGACATTAATGAGGTTTTGCTTTGAGATTATCAGTACAAAATTGGAAAGCCCAAGGAGGATAGAAGGGGCCGTTGCTCTCTAGCAAAAATATAACCGCATCTACATAAAACAGAAGTTCAGGTTTTCCAAGAATTAAAAAATTGGTAAAAAATTAATTTAAATGGGTCAGCACCTGACTTGATACAAATCTGGCGCCATGCTGAATTAGAAGTGTACCAGTTCGTACATGGACAGCCCTTCTCAATCATGCTACAGGCAGGCTGTCTATAACACCGCATAGTCTGATGTCCTGTCACGTGTCTTCCTGGCTGATGAAGACCCTGTGCCACATTCCTAAATTGTGCACAGCTGACAGGTGGTCATTTCCATGACTGTGTCATCCAGAAACATATCCTGATACACAGTCATGCTTGTATCCTGTTTTACTGTAGATGACACGCTCACCTAGTTATGTTCAGTCTGGAGATGCGACTTCAGTGAGATGTCATGCCCTCTCTATTAATGGCATACTCAGCCACATGCCACCACAGCAGCTGAAAGACTTTGCAACTTGTTCAGGATGGGGATGTTAGTACACGGGTTTCAATTTCTCCTGGGGTGCTAGGACTCTATCCTAGCTTACTGCAATCAGGGGTTTTGTGTTTTCCTACGCTGCTTCCAAACCGCTGTGTTTAAGAGCTACTAATGATAGGCTTTTGTACCCTTGCTGCTGGACATTTGTATCGGCAGGCTGTCCGGGAGCTGGAACAGACTCACGGTTCTGCTGCAGGGGTGGCAGAGCAGCCTGCGTCAGAGGGCACATCCCACAAGCTCCCTCAAGCACTCCAGGTGCAAATAGCTTTATTTTTCTTCACATGTAGCCTCTATACACTCAAGGCTGGAAAACAATTCAGCGGTGTCTGGGAGGTGGGCTGAACAGTGTGCCCCAGCTGGAACGACCCATGAAACTATCTCTGCATGGTGCTGAACTCCGTCTGGAGCTGAGCTGAAACAGTGAATGAACCCACTCAGGCACTGGGATGAGGGTCAATATCTGTGCTTGCATTAACCGCTCCTGTGAGGTCTTTCTCCAGGCTTAGCCAATGTGCAAATGTCCTAGTTCAGATTTTTATATAGTCTCATCTGAGATCATATCAGCTTTCCTGATGGACATTTTTCTGGTTTACATTCTGAAGCAACAGACACCACAAATTTCTGTCCATACTGTAATTAATTCATATCTGACTGCTCAGAAAGTCTCTGGGAAAGTCCCTGATGTTGTCTCCATTTCTACTTCTCAGCTGCCAAGTTTTATACTTTGGAAGATGAGGCTATGTTATAATGGAGCAACTTGTTATACTGCCTATTAGCAAAAGGCCACTGTGACCTCTGAAGAAAATTATTGGAGTGCTATAAGAAATACAATAACCTTAGTCGTAAAATATGAGTGAGTTAAAAATCCACAGTTCTTTTTTTAAATATTGTGTTTTGGGCAGAGCACAGAGCTGCTCATAGTGTGCTATTAAAATACTGTTAGTCAGAATATTATATAGTAATGGAAAACCATAACAGCGATAGCAGAAGAGCTGTGGTGTGGAACCAAATCAAACCATGTATTTTGTAACAGCTCAAATGCACCCTGACTCTAACTGATTACTAAATTACTGCTGTAGCTGCTGCATGGACATGCTGGGAATATACAAAGAGTCGTTCTGACTGTTACTCAACCCCTTTCTTCTGTGGAATGACAATTTCCCACTTTTCAGTCTCTGGTACTCCTTTCTCTCAGTCTATTCTATTCAGACACATTTAATTATTTGTGTTACTGTAGCACAATTCATACCCCAAGACTCAACACAGTAACTGTCATACCAAGAAAAAACCATGATGTCACTGAAGACACTCTCTTCTGAACAGGTTACCTCTTCCTTTTCCAGTGGAAAACCCTTTTGCGTGGTTTTATCCTCCCAGTAAGCCACAAGCTTTGCTTTCTCAGAGCAATATTTCTTTTCTGTAGCTACTGGGTACAGTATACAGCTATTTTTGTATCCTCTTTTGTTCCTGTCCTTTACATGCATTTCTCCTTACAAGCACAGAGCCACACTGTCTGCCATCAGTTCTCCACATTTTTACTCTTAAACTGTCACTGTTCACCCAACATGAGAGTCTTGTGCTTCCCATCCTATAGTAATATATGTAGATACACAGTATTATACAGCAGGGTTTCCTAGTTGTGGGGTTCCATTCACAGCTGCCTCAATGAGTTTCTTCACACCATTTTTCCTCGTATGTCAGGCTGCCCCTTTCTGCAGCTGATTCCTCTTTCCCTTGCTGCTCCCTTAGTAGGAGCCTTGCTTGCTGACCTCCGTACCTCACGCTTAGCATGCGATGTTCCTTCTTCAGACACATTCGTCCCCAGCACAACCACTTCAGTTTTACGGAACACATACACCTATACACACACACAAACCCGTGTCCGACTCCACCACCAGCGCAGCCAGTGCTGTCCTCGCTGCTGAGTCCAGTCTGCTCCGGCATGTTTGCACGCGCATGTACACTGTTGTTGCTACATGAGAAATTACCTCCCACTCAGCCAAGCCCCTGTTGAGTCTTAATCTTCTTTAGCACAGGGGAGAGCTCATGTCTCTCCCCAGAGGCTCCATTTCAATGTCTCTTTGTATCCAGGAGGGCGCACCCAGAGAATCCACTAACCTTGCCCAGAAAAAGCTGCATATGAAATATTTCAAACTGGTATCACCTGTCTGTTACAGGCTTTTCCTCTCCCCAGCCTCACCATTCTCAGTCTGCTCAGAGCCACCCCTCAGCAGAGGGAAGAAACCCCTTTCCAGGTACTTTGGCTTTTCTGGGACAAAAAACATTGCACAGCTCCCCACGACCCCCACCACCCCGAAAAAGACTGACGTTTGGCTTTGTGCATGAATCAAGACAAAGATGGAGCAATGCCCATTTATCTCGGTCTGCCTCTGTGGCCTCCTCTTAGGGACTAGGCCAGCAAAACCGGTTGATAGCTCTGTATTGCTTCATAACTTACTACATTTGTGTTTTCTTCCTACTGCTCGTCTGGAAAAAGATGCTGCCTGAGGCAATGAAGGCTTTATAGCATCCTGAATTATGCCTCACATGAGGCAGGGTGATCTCAAAAGCAACAGTTAGGTTAGGTGGCAGTCTGAAAAGTCTCCTGGTCCTCTCTCCACTCCAGTATAAGCATACTGGTCTCCTTTTCCCTCAGTTCATTTGCAGCAACTGTGCCAAATTGTAGCAGAGGATGGTCACTGACTCTTTTAGGTTTTATCTGGTTCTCCCTGAACAGAATCACTGCCAAAGCACAGATTTAAGAATTAAGAAATATGGGCATTTCTTGAATTAGTCTCTGTAGACTCACCAAAACTGTCTATAGAAGAGAAATATCGGGTAGAGAAACTTATTGTAAACTTTTGTTGCCTGAACATTGATCCTATCTGGTTGTAAACATGAGTGGCTGACCATGCAACTCTCATCCATTTCCTTAAATCCTCACTATGGCTTTTGCAGTATGATTTTTTTTTTAGCGGACTACAAATATTAGGACCCTGCTCTCCCTGACTGCTATAGACATGGAGAAGGAGGTCCTTCTGAATTCTCTACAGAGCAGGAGTTGCTCTTCTCTAGAGCATGAAAACAATCCAGCATCATCAGAGAGAAGAGGTATAATAATGACAATGAGCAGATACAGCTTCCTTAGTGGTGGTCCCCTTGGTCCCCACAGCACAGGCACTGCCTTTCATCAATGTCCCTGGGAGGGCAGGTCAGCACAAAACAGGTGAAGCGCAGCTTTCTGACTGTTTCCACAAGTGCACACAAACACACACACACACAAACAGACAACCACACACACACGATCCATGTCATGAGTCAGTGAAGACAGCCAGAGGCCAAGCAACATCCTCAGCTGAGCCATGACTGACTCATATCTGATGACAGAAACTCTTTATCTGAGCCATGCACATAGAGTTCAGCCAAACCCTCAATGATTTTCAGTCATAAATTGTTAAAAAAAACAGAATTTATTTCCCTTAGTCTAAAACTTGAAAAATATATGAATTCATTAGCATAAGACCAGAAAACGGAAATTAAATGAGTTTTGAAAGTAAGATCTGGGACAGACAAAACTGTTTCCAGATGGGCAGAACCTACACGTAGGTTTAATGTAGCAACAGGTGGGAAAATCACACTATGTGATGCTAAGAAAGGAAGGGAGGTGACAGGGAAGAAAGAAGGTGCACTAGTGGGTATAGAAGATGGTGCAAATCCTTCTTTGGTTTCTAGGCATCTAGAGTCTCATTTCTACAGCAGCCAGATTCCAGGCGTATATTCCTTTTGCCATTAACAGAGTCTTCTGCAGACTGAAAGATATAGGTACGTTTTCTCTACAGGCTAAGAAACAAGAGATAAAAATAGCCCTTAGAGTCAAATAATTCTGAATATTCGATAATTAAATTACACTTAGTACTTGCACAATACATTAATCTCCAGAGCAGTGCACGAACAGGAATTAATGGTCATCATAACAACCAAGAGAGTTTATAAATATTATCCCCTATTCATAAATACGAGAAAAAGGGGAGTGACAGTAAGTGAAATGCCCAAGGCTACTGAGGAGTTATTAGGAGAGGCAAGATCAGAAAGTCTTGGTCTTGTGGACCTCATCTACCACTGGTCAGTAAAATGGGTTGTACTTCACACCACTGAAAGGCGAGCACAGACTAACACCAGCTGAGAGGGCAGGAGCATTACATATACTGCTGGCTGCTTTAAACAGCTGCAGGAGAGGTAGGCAAGGGCACATTGGGTTGTCTCCTGGTCCCAGGTTCAGATAATAACATCCCCATACATCATCCTTCTGCAAAGGAAGTATGGTTCAGTTACCAGAAACTCAGGGCAGAAACGGAATCAATTAACTCTACATTAGAAGTGGGGGGAAAAAAATCTATGTTAAACATTAATACTGGCAAATAATTTAACTATTACGCAACAGCAGAACACAGTATGAAAGGACGTTATACACATGGGCAAGTTTGCGCACATAAAGTAAAATCCATGCCCCACTGAAGTCAGTAGGATCAAGATTTTACTTGCTTGGCTTTAATTAGTTTAGTAATTTGTCCAGAGGTTCTTGGCCGGAAGACTGCAGAGGACACCATATGGTTCACCACTCTCACTATTAAACAGCAGTGAGAAGGAAAAGGATTGCGGACTTCCATTCCCTAGGATAGGTTAGTAGTAATCAAATATTTCCATCACCCTGCAGAGAGGTGACACAAGTGCTCACCAGCCATGCCTGCTAATCCACATGTTTCTCCCTCAACACCATTCTCAGGAGTGTTACGGCAATATTTATACTCTGCCAGAATCGCTTCTCTACAAGTAAAAAATGGTTATACCAGCAGAGAGTACAGCAGCTGGATGTACCTGCGAGCCCCTCTTCTTCATGTACCCTCCCAGTATTTCGTTTTCAGAGGCTGTGGCTGTGGGGCATCTCTGGCCCATTTCTGCTCTCACGTGAACACGCTGGTTGCTCCGTCCACCAAAGTTAGGAGCTGTGCAGCCAGAGCCCAGCCACAACTGGGCGCTCTGATTTTGCAGCTGCACTACACTGCCACTAGTCAGATTCTGCAGGGCACTGACACTGGCCTCAGCAGTACAGCTGCACCCATGGACGCTGCCTATATGACCCTGTTTAAATTGGAGCACTGCAGAAAAGACAAACTATTGTGATTGCTTTTATTCCAGTCTCTACAACAGATATTTTCCAGCCTGGTGTTTTGATAGGAGGGAGAGGAAGAATAAACCTTGACTGTCTTAGCTGTGTCAGCAGAAGCCTCTGGTGCAGATCCAGCTGTACTGGCAAGAGTTCATGTTCTCTGGGATAGTTTGGCTTGTTCATAAAATACAGCTTTGCTTTCCTTAGGAGCACAAAGAGCAGAAATGGTGATACAGCTACACACCCACACACGAACAGTTCTGTTCAAATCAGTGTACCTATATTACTATATAAGTCCTTCTAGGACCAGCACAGCTTACAACTGCCACACATGATCTTTGAGAAACTTGAGCTACTGCTTTAATATGTGACCAGCTTCTGCTGTCACTCACTCCCAGTTGCAAAGGTTATCGCCCCCTTAGCAATGTGTGGAGAAGGAAATGTCACCTGTTCCTTGGTTGCTTCAAATTATGGTCCACAGCATTAGCTGAAGGCCTTAACAGGCAAGATTGTGAATGGGAGCAGATGCAGTTGGGTACATCCTCTTCTGCTGACTCTTACAAGGTCATAACTTTGAACAGAGGGACAGAGCAGGCAGCTGGAGGCAATAACATCTTAAACTGCTACAGCAAGGGTTACCATCTGGCAAAGCCCTTTGTAATGAAATGGTATTAACGGAATTGACAAATATAAATGCTAATAAGATATCAGCTGTCAAAGCCCCAAGAAGTAGGGGGAATATCTGGGAAATTTCCTTTGTGTGCCAGCATTGCCCCAGGACTTCTGTGTCTGAAACCAGGATCTAGCCCTGGTCTTTTGACTCAGACTTTTGACTCAGCCTCTGGCAAGAAGGCAGTGGTGTTTTTCAAGCCTTCATGTGCTTGCTGGTAAGGAAATCTGCAGACTGGGACCCTTCTGGTGCCTGCGTGTGTGAGCAGGGTGCAGAACACCCCTGCGACCTGTTCTGGTAGACACCTAAACATGCAGACAACCTCCCCGCTCACCCTGACCCTCGCTGGCTGGAAGGTGAGGGTGATGGAGCCAGAAGCAGAAGAGGCATGAGGAAAATTGCTTCAGTTAGCCACTTTAAGAAAGGGCAATTGGTGTTCTTGTCCCAGAACACCCTGGATCCTACTCCATGACCACTTGTGTTATTACTGACATTGCAAGGAGCAGAGCCTCCTGCCACTTCCCAGATGAGACTCCGACTCCCTCTTGCTAGCTTTCCTGCTGAGCCCTATCAGGTTTGGGAGCTAAACCCCATTAATGATTGCAGAGCGATGCCCTGTCAGCAGGAGGAACAGAGGGTTCCTCACACTCCCTCCCTGGCTCCCCTCCATACTGAGGTTGACACACTCCCATATCAGACAAAACCAGATCTTCTTAGGCTGAGGAAAGCACAGAGCCAAGGCTGCTCACACTCAAGGCAAATTTCCCACCCCCTAGTCTTATTACATGGTGAGATGATAAAGAGAGGCAGATGAAGAAAAAGACACGCTACTGCCGCTGCCTTTTCTTTAAAAAGCTGCTGCTCCTCCTCAGAAAAGCAATACCTCTGGTGGAATGAGTCATCCAGCATTTCCTACTCATTTCTTAAATTATCAATGGAGAGAGAGAGAGATGCTCAATCAAAGATGCTGAATTCATATCTGGAAGTTTCTAGGGACACCTCTTTTCCTCTCTGAATGGTACAAAGAATTTGGTTTAGGAAGGCTGGAATAAATTTTCCCATGCCATGGGCTAGAGGCCTAAAAGGTAGGCTTGTGCTGACCTAAATTAGGCTTTTGCTGACCTAAATTAGGTATCTTTGGGTATTTGTGCTTGGACACCACTAACTCAGGAGACACACTGAAGGAGTACATCTGTGGTGCTCCAGCCACTGACTGGACCTCAGCTCATGGGACAAGTCCAGAGCCAGACTCGAGTAAAACCCCTGAAATTCATGTAGTAAGGGTAACGGATCCTTGGTGTCAGAAGGCCATTCCCTGGTCTCCAAGGTCTCTGCTGCTTCTCCTCACTGGCTGATGTGAGCACAGCCTAAGTCAGCAGTGCTGCAGCTGCGGTGGCATTTATCAGGCTGTACGCTCCCTTCCCTTGTGGCTCATCCTGCTGCTTTTCTTCTGCCTCTTCTACCACTGTTTTCCTGCTTGCTCTTCTCTCGTTCCCGCTTGGCAAGCTGCTTGTCTTCCAAGCATAGCTTTGCCCTCCAGGTCACAGCTGCTGCTAGTAACTACTTTCCTTCTTATTAGTGTTTGGGGAGTTTCCCTCCCTGCCTCCTAAGTCTGCCTGCAATGCCTGTAATGACATATCTATAAAATATCTGCACCTCCAGCCTAATGACACAAACTAGATTTCAAGGCTATTGAACTAACAGGGTATCTTAGCAACAAATATTTATTTTAATAACAGCATTCACAGCCATGGTAAACAAGCACCTACTGCAATAGTCAGAATGCCCTACAGCATTTTATTTTGTCCCACAACCCATTTTCTGTTGGCTCGCTCTCACTTAAAAGAGTTAACTAAAGTCAGTGCCATTGTCTTAGAGACATTGTCTTCAGTGTCCTCCCAGCTTTTTAGAACAGTATCAGAAAAGCAGGCCACTGCGGTCCTACTAGCCACCCACACAGACTTGCTGCGGGGGCTTTCCTCTCACCACCTGCTAGAAATTTCTAGTTGTTGCTTATGGAGATCTGCTCAGAGGAGTGATGTTGAACTGCTTTCCTGCATTGTCTGTTTACTGCATATACAAAGATTGCAGCACTCCAGCTACTTCCCCAGCAATGGCAACCAGGCTAATGCCTGCTCTTTTCAGAGTCAGTTCTTGACTGACATCCTCACCCTAAAGCTGTCAGGCAGCAACAAGTGGCATCTCAGCTAACTTTCCCACTACCTCTCATTCATGCTGCTCACCCAACTCACCACGAGGTTCACCATCCATTTCCTTTGGCCCTCATTAGAATTCTAGGAAGGATTTTTCTTTAAAAGGAATCTTCCTCTTGAAAATTAGATATAGTGGAAACATGCACACATCAGGAATAATTGCTAACATAACCACCCAGCTTTGCTATTTTATTGTCATTGTACACACTGCAATTACCTTTCTCTTTCCCTAATAGCTAAACCGTGAGACTGCCTGTGACATCAAACCATAATTTGTATTGTCACTGTTATAAATTTGTGAAAACAAATAATAGTTTTTCTATAGGAATAAAATAACACAGCATGAAATTATAGTAACTTATCTTCATATTCCTTGGGAGCACGTTGTTGTTCTCTGATGGGCTGCAAGCTCTTTCTTTTGATAAATCCCACTAGTATCTGCCTTTGAACTCTCTTAGTGAGGTATTTAAGTAAGAGAAATATCCAGAGACTTTTTTCTCAGCATATCTCTACACGGGATAAATCCAGCACTTCTTATCCCTGGCACTCATCAGGGTTCAGCTTTGTTTCAAGAAGGGAATACTACAGTCACCAAAAAAAGCACAGCTTCTCCTGGCGCGTATCCTCTGTGGGACTGTCGAGCAGTATGCTCCCCATCCCTCCCCGTTTTTCCCCATACTGCCTCCCATTAATTTGTGTGTCACTGGCAGTGAATCAAGTGGTGCCTGAGCAGCTCTGCTCCAGGGACTCAGCATGGGCCAGCCTGGGCCAGCAGGCACTCACTCAGCTCCCAGGCACTGCCACGGGCTCCTCACTGAGTTACTCTTCTGTGAGGTTGACTTCAGTCCAATTATTTTCTCTCTTCCTCCTGCCACCCTCGTCCCGTGGTTACAAATGAGTGGTTTTGTACAGCTTAGGGAGAAACACCTTTCACAGTTTCATAAAAATAAATGTCAGCCTGCCACTGAGTTAGTCAGGAAGTTCTGATGAGGTCAAAGCTGTTCAAAAGCTGCCATCATGCAGTATTTAGCGATCCCGCCTGCCTGAAGAGGGTAGATCTGCTAACCTACAAACTGTGTGCACAGCCAGGGGAATTTCTAATGAAACCCATCACCCTGAAACAGCCACAAGAGTTTAAGAAATGTTATGGCAAGACTTAGTCTTTACACCTGGATAGCTGCACACAACTTATGCTGGAAGAGGAATATCGCTCATCTCTGTCGTTCTTGCTTGGTAAGGGTCTAAGTCCAAACCAAACACGTGGTGCAACCTGTGTGGCTGCCCAGCCAAATGGAAGGAGTGTTTTGGGTAGGATGCCAGATACTTTTGGTCTGAAAGCAAACAACCCTTCCTCTGATTCACTCAGTACAACTTCATTAATGACAATGACTGAAAGTGACAGCCCCATCATTTGATTTGATTGCTTATTGTGTTAATTTGGTACGGAAGCACTTTGAAGCTATTAATCTATTGATTCATTCTTAGATGAGAACATAATTTTATTACTGTATTTTTCCATTTCTATTAGTTTTGTAAATAAACTAAATAGCATGCTTGCTTCGGTTTATGTTTGCTCTATTATTCATTTTGATAAATTCTATAAAAAAGGCCGCTGAGCTGGTTAGGTTAGACCACACCAAGGGCTGTTGGTATAATACAGCAAAGACAAGCCTAGCCATGTGGGTCTTCTTCAACACCAACTATATACAGCATATGCATCTGTACTCTGTGTCCAGCAGCATGACTCACTCCCCCAGCGTACCCTACTCATAAAGCACAACTGACTACTCCAGATGCATTGCAGTCCTTTTTTTCTGATTTATGAGCCACATTTTTCACAGCTGCACTAACCAGCCTTTGCCAGTGTCCCTCTAAGCCCGTAACAGCCCCAAAATATATTAGTTTTTCCAGGTGGAGCTCTTCTTTCCATTCACCCAGGGTATATGTGTGTACACATGCACACGCACATACAGCCGTATAAACCAGGGCAACCTGAATTCATAAGAGCAGGCAAGCTGTTGCTGTTTATGTCTGGTTTTAGCACTGCTGCACAGCTGAAGAAGGAAAAATTGACACAGGCTAGTCATTTAACTTCCTGCTCTTCAAACACAAAGCAGGTTTAACCATTGCCGAGATGTTCGTTTCCAATCTCTGATTCTAAAAGAATCTGACACCTGTTGCAAGGCAACACCTCTTTGTATAAATTTGCTTTTTACGACTCTCAAAAGACGAGATGCCATGTAAACTGTAGTGTTGAGTGCTACTTCATAAACTGGCCTAATTTTAGGTTCCTTTACAGGAGAACAGCAATGCATTTCAAAGCACTGGTTGGATTGTACCTAGGAAATGAAAGATCTGACCTTTACAAATGTGATCTCTTTGTCTAATAAAAATATAGCCACCTCTTCTTCCTCCCTCATCCTGTGAAGTCTGACCTTCACCCTCCAGGCTTTGCAACATCATCACCTTCAGTTTCTCCTAGGAGAATGAAACATACGGTATTTTTTGATCATAGACACTGACAGTGAGTGATCAATTAAGTAAGTAGTTAAGTATATAGCTGGAAATGAACTGATAAAATGGTGAAGAAAGGTTCTCAAATATTTGTGCCTAAGCAGACAGAGATCCTGTTCAGTCAGGCTTGCATCCCCTTCCTTTTTTCCTTTTTGAATTGCCACTGTTTGTTTGCAGGCCTATTTGGAGAGGGACCATAGTGCATCAGTAACTGTACACAGACACGGATGCTGCAGGAATTGGTACCAGTCTGGTTTAACCCTCACTGTGCAGGCAGGGGGTATTTGAGAGAATGTGAGGAAGCACAGGGAGACCAGGCAACAAAGCAGCCAAGCCTTTTAGACCCGACTCACATGACTGATGGCTGGCAGCAGTAAGGAAGAGGAGGAATCCTCGAGACATGGTGAAGTCCTCGATCAGAGATAAAGTGTTTGTGGTCCATCCCAGGAGCACAGAATGAGGCCTCTGAGCAGGAACTGGGCAGGAGGTTGCAGCTAAAGACCAATTCCTCATGTGCTCAGCCCCGCTCTAGCTTTGACGTTAAAGATAACTTGTTTGGGTGGAAAAGAGAGACACTGATAACTATTTAGTACATGGCTCAAAATCTGACTGTTCACTGAACGAAATGGGCAGCTACCAGCTTTGCTGTACAGAGATAAGTGTGGAAAGAGAATCGGGCATCTTGGCAAGATTTCTGCTGGAGCTGAATTCAAACTGCAAACTAATACATCATTCACAAAGTCTTCAATCCTCATCACCCTCTTTGCTATGTTGAATCTAACTCTTCTGTCTTCCTGGAGTTCAGTTCTTTTAACTGAGACATTTTATCTGAAGAGCAACTCTCCAGTTTAGGGGCAGGCAATAAATTAATAAAAAGATTGGTATAAATCATCATTTGTGATTTGGAATAGCCCTGCAGTCATTTGGGTCTGTAAAGCTTAGCTAATGTTTCTAATGTAATGTTCTGCCATAAGATTTAATTTACCTCGTACAAGCCATTTAGTAGTCTAAGCACAGATGTAGAAACAAGTAATATTTATTAAACCAGTATGTCCAGATCCAATGGGGTGGATTTGTCCATTGCTAGCTATTACGGTGACACTATACAGATGATTTTGGATAGACAGCCTCAGATCTAAACTCCATTTAATTACATGTTTGCTGTTCTCTTATTGCATTTGTTTTCCATAGAGCCATGTGCATCATGAGCTCTCACATGAGTTTTCGGGTTACAAACAACCAATTTACATTATGTGGTTTTCTTTGTCATCTGTCTTATTATTTTATCTGGACATAGAGCCACACCAAGGACTGGCCCTGTTTCCACACATTTGGACTGGCTAGTCATCACTCCAAGAGCTTATGACTGATGTATAAGAAAGGATACCACTGAGGTCACAAAAATCATAGTAGGATGTAGCCACAATTACCATCTATTCAGTTATTTTAATTACATTGTCCATGACATTCCCAACATATCTCCATGCACTGTTCTTTGTGTGTGTTAGAAATGATATTACACTTTTCTTAAGTTAACAGCAATTAGCAGTATCACAGTTGGCAGCTACTTCAAGCAGTATTATCTCTTAGGTAAGCTCTTCATTTTCTTCTCAGCAGTTGTCATGGTGTACTTGTATTTCTGTGGTACGTCTCTTGGTCATGTGGTCCTTGACTATAAAACTGCTTAAAACTGGCTTCAGCCCAAAGTAACTTGCCATAAAAAAGCTCTTTCAGTCAAAAGCATTGGGAAAGCAGCGACTGATTAAAGAGAAGAATGTAAATGGAATTGAAAAGCAAAAGCTAAGCGAGGAGGGTATTCAGCCAAGACCTGACATTTCTGTATCTAATCTGTGCTTTTCTTTGCCATCTTTCTCCAGATAGGAAAAAGTGATACTTCTTGCTGCATCACCTGCCTGTTACCCAGGGACATATATTTCTTCAACAAAAAAATGAAATGCAAGGCTGTATGCTTTCAGAACTAAGCTTCATTATTTAAATTCAAACTCCTCTCATTTTCAGGAAAAATAGCATGCAATATTTCATCTATAGACTTCTTATTCCTGTGTTTTGAATTAATATTAACCGTGAACAACTTTACTTCTAGAAGAGTGAACATGAGTGTTGCAGAAGCAACTCCTAGATGTATACAGGTTCCAGAACAGACCATCACCATTTCCCTTCCTTGTTTTACGGTGCCTAACTAGACAAAATTCCCAAACGCTCAGATAAGCCTGGTACTGTGTGGCCCTAAACTTGCCTTGTCATCTACCTTCCAGATTTAATTTCTTTCTGCCCCACCCCTACTGCTCTTTAGAATAAAACAGGGCTAAACAACTTCTTTTTAACAAGTGTTGATTACAAAATGCCCTGGTCTTATCCTGCTTAGATTGTGTCAATAGCCTACTGCTAGACTGTTCTGAACTTGACCCTCATTCTGCATCCAAATTCAATGATACAGCCATTCATCAGCTTGATTTTGGCAGTGTTATACATGCCCTCTGAAACATTATTTTTGGCAGGCTCTCAAAGCACAAGTGACTTCCAGCATACAAATCTCACTGACTTGCTGCATAGTCTCCTTCATGATCCTTGATCAGCATGAGCTCAAGACCTCGGCTGACTAGCATAAAACCAAAAATAGTGCATTTGACAATGCAAGTCTGAACAACAATTAATACGCAACCTCAGTGATAGCAGTTGGTATGTGCATCAGCTGCTCTGAAACTGCTTTTCTCAACCTCTGTTCAGGTGAGTTGGTCAGCAGGAAGAAGATGCCCAAGAGGGACCTGCAGCTGGTCCCTAAATGAAGCAAATGTTGCTGTAAGTTGACTTGTCCCACCAAGAACATCTGAAGATGGTAACTGCAAAGAGCAGGCCCCTGAATCAGGGTCTTTTTGGTTAGAAAAGAAGTAGAAATAACCCTGCATATTTTTCTAAGTTTTGGGAAATTTTAGAAGCATTTCTATTCTTTCTGACCACCTACAGCTGAACGTTAGTTAGCCCTGGGCTACCAATGGGGAAATGGCAGCACAGAACAGGCCAGGGGCTGTCCCTGCCACTCAAATTTAATACCTGAGGACCAGTTCTCAGGCTAAGACCACTAGATCTCACCTCTTTACGTTCTCAAAGCCTCTAGAGAAAAGTACAACGTGCCCTGGGATGCTCGAATGCAAACTGTGAGTATCCCTGCAGTAGTTCTCTGGAAAAGCAGCAGGAAGTATTTGATTGCAGCAGTGCTTTATGTAATCCAGCAACTAAATATCCATATGCAAAGGCATCTAGCCCACCCATAACTGAAGTGTTGTGGGGATCTGCTCAAGGCTACTAAGGCAGAATTGATGCCACTGCACCCCAACCACCTTTCTTCAGAAACCCCTGCAGAAAAAAAAATTGTAGGAGCTACCTGGACCCTGGCACCATCCTCCACTCCCTCACAGGGAAACCTCGGGATCAGAAGTGATTCAGCAGAAGACGATGCAGCACAGAAATGAATTTGCTTGGCAACGAACCCCATTGCAGGTCCACTAACGCTGTTGTACAACATCTCTTTCACTGATAATGAGTGAAGCCAAAACCCTTGCCTCTCACGGAAGGGAGATACTAAACACGATGCAGTTTAGCATTGTTTTCTGAAGAAAACATCCTAACCTAGCAAGCAGGAGTCATCCTTCATAACAGCAACCCGCCCCTCCATTCTTTCAGCCATGCTAACCAGAGCCTTTGTATTTCTCATGGTCTGGGAGCTGAAGCCAGTCCTCGCCAGAGCAGGTCTTGGTGCCCCTTTAATGAAAGAAGAAACAAGTGCTCAGACTACAAGCCTGATTCTTCAGTCAGTTGTGCATATTTCATGCCACTAAATAACTGCAGTGAAATCTGTGTTTTAAGCCAGTAAAAGCTATTTTGTGATGAGGGACCAGGCTCTGTAAAACGTATCCAGAAATCAAAGAAGTAAAACAGAGCAAACAGCTCTGCCCTATCAAAGTAATTTATAACCTGTTAACCAGAAAAAAACAGGCACAAGAGACATCTGGAAGTGAAAATTAACTAAAACCAGACTAATGACATAAACAAGAGAGAAATAGAGCCTCCAGATCTCTGTAGCTGAGCCTAATAGATATCACAAGCTAGATTGCTAGGGGGGTTTATTTTTAAAAGGACACAACAAATCAGGGAGGAAATTTTCCATTTAAAGCCGTAACTACTCAATTCAGAGATTTCTGAGGGCATAAAAGACAAAAGCACAGAGGAAAATATCAGCTGCCAACAGCTCTAGTTGCATGTTGGTCCCAGAACTAATTGAATAACAATAACCATTATCTGAGAATAATTTTTGTTGCCAAAATTCACAACTAATATTATTTACAGTCTGCTGTAGGACCACCTGCAGATCTAACTGAATTAAAAAAATACATACTCACAAATACACATATAAATAGTCATGAACAAATATTTGAAAAAAATTGCATAGAATATGCATTTTAAAAATGCCAATTAAGCAAGCAAACTTTCCCCCTGTTGCAATATCAACTTGCACTGAGGGTATTGGTTCCTGGTAGTGAAGGAATTTCTGTTTGATGCATTTCTTTTAAATGTGTGAGAAAGACTGCACATGTTCATAGCTGAAGAAAATCTGGTCACAGTTTTCACCTCATCACTGACCTTGAAACCACTTTAGTATATTCTTGCATATCTCACTATGAAATCTTCATCCAAACTGCAGTGGGCCCTGCCATCTGTTTGATTCCCCTGCAGATCTGGGCAGAGCAGTTTTATGATCTGCTTTCATGTCTATAACAGGGAGTATTTTTATAAAGGTGACAAATGCTACTGCTTAAAATAGTGGGAGATGTTGGGGTTTTATTTAATTTCAGTGTTGGCAAAAATATCTTTATGGAGCTTTTATTTGCTCATATTACCCCCAAACCCCATCAAAACAACTATTTGCTAAAATAACGGTAAACTAAGCAAACAGAAAGGATCAAGTTTTGGATTATATACCATTATATCTTATGCAACCACAATTCTGCTTGGCAAATTCAGTGTCCACAACATATCTAAGCACAAAAGTAATTTTCAAATCCCAGGCTACATTTGCAGTGCTGACAGTTTAAAACGCTCTCTTTCTTTACTTAGAAGTTGACCCAATTTGACAGAAAAATCTTCAGGAGAAAGTAAATATAGAACTCTTTATTTTATTTGATACTACTTTACCAACTACAGCAATGCTCTGAATGTCAGTGGTGTTATCCAGGCGCTAAAAAACAAATCCTGCATCAATACATGTCCCTGCAAGGTGTACCTGGTTCTCTCATTCGTGCATGGAAACGGTGAAGTCGTCTTCCTGTGGTACCACGTCCGTGGCGCACCCACCATGCATCTTTTTTGTCCTGTTCCTGCACAGGAATAATATCCTGTCAGTAATTCAGAAGCATTATAGAGGCCCTTGATGTGCTTCTGAGGTCACCAAAACCTAGTAAAAAGACAGTACATTATTTAGCCTGGCTTCTTCGTGTGTCTTGTGCAGTCCATGTGGCTCCTTCACTTACATACATGGTGCAACTGCCATGGCACAACCTCTTCAAAGGTGGCCTGTGGGATAAAAGATCCTGCACATGTCTGCAGGCTGGGCTGGGACTTGGAGAGGGCTGTAAAATGCAAGGTGGAAGGAAAACAAGCAAATTGCCTCCCTGAAATGGAAAAAGAGAAGTGACAGAGAGACTTCATTTTCTAAAGCCTGTAGGTTCTCAGGCACCAAAGTGATGAATAAGAGACTTGCTGAGTTGCTCTTCCTCACAGGGGACATTCACACCAGTGTCATTGGGATGCCTGCAGTGACTCCCAGGGACTGATGACACACTTTGCATCCCTCATCCATGAAGTCACCATGATGGCAGGAATATATGGGATATTCTGATGCTAATCTGCAACTCTTGTGTACCAGGTCAGAAGCCCCAGGAGGAGCTGAAGAGCATAGGGAGATCTTCAGAGATTATTTCCGCAGTGCATTGTAGTGTTGATGTTTATGCAGCCCCTTTTTTATGTTTCCTTTTGCCATATGAGATCAAGTATTGAATATAAGTGAATTTTACATCATTAAAAATGTTTTCAAATGAGTCAATAAACCATTTATCTCAGTTCCTAATACAGCTGTATTTCTGTTGGTTGCCATGAAAAGAGGAAATATTAACAAATACACACAATTCAGGGCAAACATGGAAATCATACATGTCAAAGGCAATTAACTGTTACAACACATTATCAGCATCAACTATACGAGTCTTAAAAGCAAAGCCCTAGTTGATCCTGTGTTAATTAAACATCTGCATATCTACAGTCTAAGTCTGGTTCCGGCAGACCCAGTGTGACAAGCCGGTGACGCAGGTAACCTTTGTGCCTTACGCATCAGTGCCAATGGGACCGGCACTTGCCTGCCATGCTCTGTGCTGGGGACAATGACACATGTACAGGGCCTGATCTCTTTGCCCTGAGGCTTGTTGCTGATACTGCTATTGGTTTCACCTGCACAGTGGGCTGAGCAGGCAGTCAACACAGCAAGGGCCTAGGAGAGACTGTAAGGCAGACGAGTGGGGTGATTATGTCCAGAAGCAGCAGGAGACAGAGGAAGATGCCCATAAGCAGTTACCACTTTGGGGGCAGGGTATCAGAAAGTGAAGTGGAAGAGGCACCCCCTCAAAACGGCAGAGAGGGGACATAGCTCTGTGCTACCCACTAGTGCCCATGAGAAGGATGGGGGGAGCATGAAGCAAGATGTCCTGGTGCTCTCTCCCTGTGTGCACCTCCTTGCCCTTCTGCTCTTGAGTCCTTTTGCTTTGAGCTCGTCTTTTGTTTCTGCTGCTTGAGCATATGGCACTTTGTTTCCAGTGCCAGGGAGACTTTGTGAACAGGCTGCATATGCTTCTTGCATTCCTTGACCCAAGTCCATCTAGGGTGGGTGGCCAGCCAGGAGGGAGCATAGGCATGGGCATGGGCACGGCTGCAATGTAGCTGCAGTGTAGCTTAGGCAGAGTGCCCAGCTTAAATGCACCTCCTGAGAGAAAGGCAGCCATTCCCACCAAAGTTTCTCAGTGTCTTCTCAAACACCTTCTTGATTCAAGATCTGATGCCTGCACCCGCTACCTAAGCCGGCCCTGAGCCCAAGCAGTCAAGACCTTAGGAAGGGCAGGAAGGTGTGCTAGGGGCATGGCAGGTAGTGCCTGTTATGGCTGGTAGGACTGACACAGACTGAGTGTCAAACACCGACTGTTTGCTGTTCCTCCGTTTTAGAGGAAGAGAGCTCCCCACAAAATGGGCTTAGGAAATTGTCATATGGTTGTGGAGGAAATGAGGCTGCTCACTGAAGGGACCTGAGAGGACTAAGCGAAGGATGTCTTCAGGAGATAGTGCCCAGATTGCCCTTCCAGAAGGAAGGGATGTGGGTGCAAAGCAAAAAATCCTCCACAAGGGAAGAAGAGATGCTCTCATCCACCTGTCAGCTCATCCAAGAAACAAGTGGTGTCGGAGAAAACAGTTCACATCTGCTTCACTCCCTAGCATCACAGGGAAGGAGTCTGCTTCACCAGAAACAACAGCTGGGCCCCTAAGCTGGAGCTAGACCTTTTGCATGCTCATGTAGCAGATATCTGTATGGAACATGCAACAGGCTGTCCTTAAAAATCAAGACCTCTGCCTAGACTGGTACTGATATGGGCACAAGATATGCTCTAAGTATTAGTCTTGTTTCTTTGGTTGTTTTAATATTTGTTGTCATTACACATACCTGTAATGCATTGTTTTTCAAATGTTATTGCCTTACACAGCTTAATTCTATTTGCCAAAATATGCTGACTATTAAACTGTTGGATTTTTTTCTTTCTATCACTAGCATGCTGTTGTAAAATACATGGCTACTTGTTTTCTGAAGGCATGAAGAAGAGTCATTGTTTAGAGGAGGGAAAGGAAGCCTAGGTACCACACCAAGAGAAAACACACTGGCTCAAAATTCATGCAGCGTACTTCAAAGTTCCCTTCACTGTGTGCATGGCCTCATTTTGCCAACCTGAGTGTGGCTACTTATCAAAGAGCTCTTGGGCTGACTGTGACCTCTGTGGTGGTCTTCACACAGTCCCTTATAAAGTAAGGATTGCTCTGGGTCTCCCAGGGTATCTTTCTTTCATTCTTCCACTGGGAATTAAGTCCTTCCAGTTGTGTCCTGAAGTCAACGGCAGAATTAGCAGGTCCCTGACATGGCCCTCTTCTTACAGTGCTTTGCCTCGTCCTACGTTGTTGTGTCACACTAACGTAGTATCACTTTTCATTGCAGTGAAAGTTCCACATCATGACCTCCCTTGGCAGCATCTGTGTAGGCCATAGTCCATCAGCTGTCTCACACCTGAGCTTTCTCCATCCCCCTGTCCATAAGCTGAGGACGTCAGGATTCCCTTTCTGTTTAAATAGTTACGTAAGGCTTAAGTCGTGGTTTCCCTTCCTCTGGAACTAGGCCTGAAATGTATGTAAGGAAAAGCAAGCCTCAGGGAAAACGAGGCTTTTCCAAAACTGGGGGACAAACATTGCCAATGCAAGCAGTTGTAACTCTTTGGAGTGGTTGCTTCAGGGCTTGTATGGCTCACACAAATAATCCAGTGTCTGCAGCTGGGGCAACAGACTTAGGGGAACCCCTGGCTAGAGGTTTGTTAGGATCCTCCCCATGTACCTAGCAGTGGCTGCTGTCAGAGACTAGGTAGAGGGCCAGGCAGACTCTTGCAGGTAGTCAGGCTGACCGGTCTCTTACCCTGGTGTTTTGCTGGGCAGAAAATACTGCACAATATGCAGACACTTACATGTCAGTCAGGAGTCTGCATCTGTCACATAAGGGGATAGCTGCACCTCTACAACAGGAAAGCTGGGATTTCCTTGCTTGCCCCTCCTTCTTATGTGAACACTTACAAACCTTTGATGACGATAGGTGATTTCTGCTAGTGCTGGAGAACAGGCCGGGATCCCCAGTTCTGCTTGCATTTGCTTCAGGGCAGACTTAGGAGGAATCTAGTGGAAACAAATCACAGTACAGTCAAGAAAGGAAAAGGAGGAAAATGCAAACAGTATTGAATGCTGTGGTGTTCAAATGTTAAGGTGCAGATCCACCACACTTCTTGACAGAAGTTAAATAACAGAAAACCATGGACAAGGGGGACCTCACAGGTGCTTCTTAACCCCTCACATTGATCTTTCCAGAAGAAGAAATTATCTAATTCCTCTCAAAGTAATCGTGAATTACCTGCTGACCTTAAGAAAATGTTTGGGTATTCCAGGGACACTAGGACAGAATCTGGTGCTGGTATTCAGAACTCACAAGGAAAGAAAACAATTTAAACAAAAGAGAAAACAGAGTGTGACAAACCAATCTGAGTGACTCGGTAAATGTGCAGCATTGTCATTTTATTGCTAAAATGAAGATTATAAAATTGTATGGCTCCATTTTTCTTGCTGTGTGTCAAAACTTCTATCATCTGGACATGTAATAATGCTTCTCCTGAAATAATACAGATATGCTCTTTGAGTATTTTTCTGCTTTCTGACTTCTTTTGCAAGTCCTCCACCCTTTCTCTGTAAATGCTGAGGATTTTAATGCATCCTGTTGTGGTACTTATACTTAGCCACAAACATATTTCTGTTCCACTCCCTTCAGAAAGGACACTTTGCATAGCTTTAGAGTAATCCAGAAAGTCATCGCAAGCCATCAGAAGTGCCTGCCTACAAAACAGCTACAAACTTCCCTTTTAAATCAAGGTCCTTCCTGAGAAACAGGAAAAATTATGATAAGTGTATTTGTATCGTCATTACTGATAAAAGCCAGCTACTACATGCCTGCTCTGAAGGGAAACGGGATAAAGGACACCACACACTCCCTCCTGCCTCCACACAGCTTGCTGGCTTTTGGGACAAAGCTGTTCAAGCTTTGGAAGTAACAATGCAAAGAATCAAGAACTTCATTGTCTGCATAGGAAGGAACAAGCCAGGCGTAAAGGAAGATCGCAGCACGGCAGAGACCTTTCTTTATCATCTAGGAATTATTACAAAACAGCACGAAACCACACATGGCAAGTGAATAAATCCAGTTGCCATCTGGGTTCTAGGAGGACTGAGTGTAACCTTTGCCTCAGTTTTGGTAATCTCTGTACCAGTTTTGACCTTGTCATCGATTACTTCGTGTTGTTAAAGGCATGAAGTTCACTCCTTTTACCACTTTTTTTCTCCTACAACTGCTTCTTTTGATTCTTATTCCAACATTTCTTTTTTGCCTAACATAAAAGCATACGTACACAGAGCACAATTCATAAAGTGTGACGTGCTTTCCTATAAAGCATCCTAAGACTTTCTTAAAAGTTCTAAGAAAGTTTCCTAGTATTACTACTTCTTCCTCTGTAAACATGTACTGCTTGCTCACCAGTTTGAGATGGCAGTATGTTCTCAATACTGCAGAGCATGCCACGAGACCTTTTTCCTGCATTGGTGCTGAATATGCACTTCATCCTACCTCATAACTGTTGCTAAACTACTGAAGCCAATGTGTATATTTGCTCCCTTATGTCTGTGCTGCAGGAAACTGGATCTTCTTCATCAGTTGTTATAAATGGGTGTACCTTGGTTGACGTTGTCAATACTACATTTGTCTCTTTACAGGGTCTCTTCTGACAGATCATTCTCTGACACTGGCTGTGTACCCCCTGTGGCTTCCTTGAGGACATAAAAAGCCTGAGGCTTCATTAGAAGACACATTTTGGGGCTTGGGACTGACAGCTTGGTCCCATCGATGCACCTCCCAAAAGCATGCAGCTACCAAGCCATGTAATAAACTGGCTGCTGACCAAGAGCCCTGCTTTCTTAGAGCCCAATTATGATCTGGAGGTGTTAGTGGGACCTATACAGAGCCACATGAACTCACTCAAGACACACAAGCACAGCAAAGTTATCAGACACTTATTTTTCCCCCACTGCTTTCTGCGTTTTGCCAAAAGATTGTCTCTACTCTGCACTGGATGAATGCAGGCTGCAGGTACTGCCAGCTGACAGCCACTGGCAGGCAACATGGAGAGAGAAGGAACGAGAGAAGAAGAAAAAATCCTCAAACCTCTGCTTCCAGGGAGGCTGAAGTGAGCATGAATTACAAGCCTGAACGCCCAATAAAGGACAGCAGAAGCTGCAGCAGCAACAGCACCACAGGGAATCCAGAGAAGGCCAGAGTGGGCATGAAGAGAAGAAAGCACCACATTTCATTACACCTGCTGTAACTGTGGAAGGGTGCAAGGCCTTATCACACTTGATACAACAGCTGTTGCATCTTTCCACCACTTTCCCCAGAAAGTTTCTCTTTAACTATCAAATAACCAATGTCAACTTCAGGTAAGGATGGAAGTCCTCATTTTGACTTTCTGCAATACAATGCACTCTGGTTGTGGGATGAAGGAGCTCCTTCTAGATTGATGCTCTGCAGACAGACTTATTAAGAGAATATTCCCTGTGCATTATGAAGAAAAAGGAGATCACGGGCACCGATTGTGAGAAGAATACCCTGCAAACTGCTAGTGTTTTGAAGAAATATTTTTCAAATGACACAGCTAGGCAAAAATGTCCTGTTTTGAATAACTACAAGAATGTCCTCTCTGTGGGGATGTGAAGAGCAATTATGTTCCCAAATTTGCAAACATGGATTACAGAAGTGAAAATGTATTTTGCTTTAGCAAGACTTGCTTTGATTTTGTTCCAAGAAATACTTGAAAATCTGTACTCCCAAATCTACGAAAATATGACAAAATCATTTTAAAAGGTAAATGTGTTTCCAATGCACACATGAAGGCTAGAAATTGTTTGGCAATTCTATTTAAGACTACAGTGTTTGATGGCTTGGTGGTCTTGTCATATTTTTTTGCTGTATTTGCTGTAACCGGGCAGACTTATGTCCAGCTCTATTCAGACATTCTCATTTTTAATCCAAAATTTGCATCTACATCCAGTAAAGTGTATGCTGCTTGATTGCATGTCAAAAAGCAACTCAGCGTTTCTCCAAAGACAGTCTCGGCAGGAGACTGTAGGATTGAGCAGAGAGAACATAGAGTCTCTGTTTCTCAGTTCTCAGGACATCATCCCCTCTAGGGACTGACATTTGTGGAGGAAGAAGCCGTATTTCCTGATGTGGACTTCTCTCCTTGCACCTCTGTTTTCTCTCTGGTTTCCTTGTGCAAGTTCCCTGGCACAAAACCTGAGTTTTAACAACACTGTAAAGGGAGGCTCTGTAGGCATTTATGCAGTTTAAATCCCCAATACACCCTTCTGGGAAGACTCGGGGGCTGTATCTCAAATTAGGCACTACAAGATAGAGTGACCTAAAATCATGTGCTATTGGCAAAAAAAGTGAGTCTCTGTCAAGATCAGCATCTACCAAAATAGCCATACATGCTTTCTGTTGACTGGATATTTAAATTATGGTTGATATTATATTTTATTTCATACTTTCTTAAAAACACCTGAAGAGAAGCATAACCATAGCTACTGGAAGAAATGGTTTCTGTCCCCTGGCCTGTGACAGCAGAATTTATTTTTTCTAAGCCCATGTGTGAGGGGCAGGAAGAGAAGTCTCTCCTGCTCTTGCTTAGCTATTTTCTGTCAAAATCTTACTGTAGTTTTTGTACAGTGAATAACTGTTGTTAGCATCAATATAATTTTTTGCAGTTACTGCACTTATTTACATTTTAATGGCCAAGTCAATAAAGATTAATGTACCTGTCATCTGAATTTTCCACGGAAGTGGTGAATGCTTAAAAAAACAGTATCTCCTGCAGAATTTTCTCCCTCCAAACATCCTTTAAATGCCTTCATTGTTTTGGGAAACAGTAGGCTATCCATTAATACAGCCAATTCTTAAAGTCATAAGTCAAACCCAGCAAAATCTTGCAGCAGTCTGAATGGCAAAATGTCCGCATATTACAAAAGCACTTGCTCCAGGACCATCTTTTCTCTCTCTTGTTTTGAAACCCTGTTGCCTGAATGGTGAAGTCTGGTTTGTCACTTTGGTATGTCTGCACAAACTACATTGGTTTTGTAGCTTGAGGAGCTAACGATGCTTAGTATTGACCTTGTTTCAGTTCTAATGCAATAAAAGGTACAGTTTGGAGCACTGCTCTGGGGGATGTGCAGGCACACCATTTAGGGGCAACATGCTATGCTCCAGCGTTCACTCCCATGTACACATACCCTCCTCCAAAACATGAACTACTGAAAGGAGAACCTGAAAGCATTCCCTCCGTGCCTGCCCGTGGTCTTGGTGCAGTGGTTCAGGCTACTGGGGTACATGTGCACTCATTCTGGCCATGCTTTTCTTGAAGGCAGGCACACCACAAGCCTCTTATCCCACCTGGAGGAGGCCAGTGAGACCCACACCGCTGCTCTGCTGCTAGGGCTCTGCAGGATCAGATCCCTTTCCATTCTTTGACTGATAGGGTTGCTTCTCTGCTGTCCATTCCCTGCTGGATTTTGGGGTGGGCTGGTAGCTGCAGTGGCAACATGAAGCAGGCTCTCGCTGGAGCATTGCTCTCTCTGCAGGGTCTGTGGCCACTCGAGGCCCATCCTGGCCCGGTAGAGACAGGCCAGGTCTGTTCCAGCTGCAGCTCAGGGTCTCAGAGACATACAGCAGCATGAGGCTACCGATCCGTTTAGGCTGGGGTTCGATTTCCAGATTAGTCTTAGGGCAGAGTTCAGATGCAAGGCAGAGGTGGAGCGAAGGTTAGGGGCCGAGCTCCAGCAGCATCCCAGCTTCATGACCTGCCCTTGTGAGGGAACATCCATAGATCCTGCTGCCTCAACGCCTCGCAGTGAGCTGCCAGAGAGGCCTGTCAGGGGCAGAGCCGGAGCAGCCCTGGCCCCTCGGGCCGTGTCACTGCAGAGCTCCTGCTCTCCTTGGCAGCCGGGCCCCGTGTCCCGGCTGTAACCGAACCCGTTACACCTGCGCCGCCTGCGCCCGCCGCGGCCTCCAGATCGGTGTCGGCATCATGAGACTGAAAGAGACTTTCTCCCACGCCGGGAATTCCCTGTCCAGCTTCCACGTTCCAGCCCCACCTCCCCTGCCCTTGAGCAGCCCAAGCAAAGCCGCTGAGCGCCTTCGCGGGAGAAGGGGGCGGCCAGGGGGGTCTTTCACTTCGTCTTAAAAAAACTCATGCTTCCCCCCCCACACACACACACGGAGATACTCCAGCAGTCTCCCACCCTGCGGCCAGAGCCCGGTGCCCTGCGGGCGGCCCCGGCCAACGACGTTGCAGCGCGTCAGCCGGGGCTGAGAGGCCGCAGCAGCGGGGCCGCCGGCGCGCCGGGCCCCCCCGCAGAGCCCCCCCCTCCCCCCCGCGGCGCCCCGCGGGGCAGCACCCCCTGGCGGCGGGGCGGGCCGCGCTGCCTCCGGCGGCGGCGGGGGGCGGCGGCAGGCGGCGCGGCGAGCCGGGCTGAGGCGAGCGGCGCGGCGGGGCGAGCCCAGCGCTGAGCTCACCTCCCTCCGCCCCCCCCCGCCCGCCTCCCCTCCCTCCCTCCCTCCCTCCCTCCTCCTCCTCCTCCTCCCGCGCCCAGCCTGCAGCCGGGATCTCAGTATTATGGCATCGAGGAGAATGGAGACCAAACCCGTGATAACGTGTCTGAAAACCCTCCTCATCATCTACTCCTTCGTCTTCTGGGTGAGTGCGGCGCGGCGCGGCGCGGCCACCGACCGACGCCCGGGCAGGGCCCGGCACCCCCGCGGCGGCCGCGGCCCCCACCTGCCCGGGGCGGGCGGCGGGGCCGGTGTTGCGGGCTGCGGGGCTCCGCCGGGATGGCACCGATGTGCCGTGCGGGGACGCAGCGCCCTTGGTGCCGGAATACATATGGCCATGCATACGTATGTGTATTTATATCCGCACGCATATACATACACACCTATATACAAAATAATATTTTTTTTGGCCTTTGCTTGCGACGAGCAAATCCCCCCGAGCCCCCGCGGGGGAAAGTTGCAGGGGTCTCCCCGCCTGCCGCCATGGCCGCCCCTCTCCCCGCCGCCTCCCTGGCCGGCGGGACCGGGGCGGGGGGGGGCTGCGGGGCGACCTCGCCGCCCGTCTCCCCGCTGCCTGCCGCATCCCCGTCCCGCCCCCGGCGCCCCCCGCGCCCCCCGGTGCCGGGCCCGGCTCTCACCTGGGCGCAGCGGCGCTGGCCGCCGCCGCCCGCTGTACCCGCCGCGCCGCGTTTCGTAACCCGGCTCGGGCTCCCGTAAACCATTTCTGTGACCCAGATGCATTAATGGAGCGGCGGTGGCTGGCTGACGGCGAGCCGGGTTTTTCAGGCGACCCCGGGGGCCGGCGCTTTTCGCAGCGTCCCGGCCCGTGTGCTCGGCGGCTCGCTGGCACGAGCAGCCCATCCCGGCGGCAGGCTGCAGGTTGGGGGTCTCGGCGGTACGGGGTGACAGCACGGGATAACGGCCCCGCTGCGTGCTCCTAGGGAGCGTAATCTGCACATCGTTGATACAATGCGCTGAAGCGGGTTTGTCGCTTCCCAGCAAGGGCAGGGGATGGTGTGTTCTCGGTTTAGTAGCTGTGTGCTGTGAGGAGTGCCTGTGAAACGGCGTAACTCGAATTTCCATCGTTCTGCTTAAAAGTGTATTCTGAACAAAGAATCACATATTCGCGGCAATAAGGGTTTACATCTTCATAGTGAATGTACGACTTTAACTGTTTCCACTTTAACTTCATAGGCTTATTTATTTATTTTTTTAAAAAAGCATAACCAGAAGTCATTTTGCTAATCCGTACTTACAGCAGTACCTCCGTGTTACTGACCCCCCACCCCCCAGTATTTAACATACACCCCACCACCTCCGTCCCCCTTCTTTTTTGACAGTTTTGGTGGTAACTGCAGCAGATGTGTGTGGTGGCTGAAATGGATAGGAAGCCGGAATCATCTTGTTTTTTTGTTGGCAAGTAGATCCTTCACGCTAGTATCAGGGAAGTAGATTGCTAAGTTTACACGCTTACCACAGTTTCAAGATTCATCCTTTCCAGTCCTTGGTTCTTAATGGATCTATAAGAAACCCCTCTTCCTCCTGTGAGTAACGAGCAGCTGCAGTAGCTCTGGTGAATTCACGGTATCTTTTCAGATTACATCTTTTTTAAAAGTCACTGCTCTATCTGCTGTAGCCTGAATAAACAGAGGGCTTAAATCAGTGTGCCCATTGAGCTAGCACTTTTCACAAACGCTGATCTCATTAAAAAAAGAGATAACTGTATGTTGAGCCAAGCAGCTGGCTAAGGGCATTGGCGCTGTAGGCTGTCATGACGCCAGGCCAGGTCGACAGCTGGGACCTGGCATAACACAGCTGAGCTCTGGTTTGGGCTACAGCAATGCGTCTGTGCTGGTGGGATGCTCTAGTGCAAATTCTTTTCCTCTGAACTGTCTGTCAGGCTCCTGCGTGTCCCAGTCTTCTCCAAGGGCATGGCCCACTAATGAGGCTCTTCTAGCTACTTAACAGTCGCCAGCCGTCAGGGTGTTTGCTTGTCCACTTCCTTGCGCCTGGATAAGAAGGAAGAAGTAAATGGTTGGAGACAGAATCCTCCAACCATGAGCAAAAGAGAAAGAATTTCTTTTCCATGATTCTTGCTGTTGCGTCTGCTTTCCTGAGCCACCTACCTAGGGAAACCTAGGCAGATCTTGATGGGAGAAGACAACACAGAGCATGGTAAAGGTCCAGAGCAGTTGACGCCAGACCCAAAGTCTTTATTAGTTGTTCTTCCTTTTAGCACGGAAGAACAAAAAATAATTCACATTTTTGGCCCCTTTCTGGGTTTTGAATCAACCCATTTAATATAAATTGGAGCAAGCTGCACCATGAGTAGAGCGGAAACTTGGTGTGCTCTGGCTGTAGCCTCATTTTCCTTTTGCAGGCAGGTTGGAGAGCCGAGGGATGCGCAGCTGTCTCAGCCCCCCTCCATTATTGTCTGGGGTGCTCTTTGTACTCTCACAAGCTACTGGCTCCAGAGTCAGCGTAACTCAAATTTGGTCCCTGTGAATTCTCAGAGCTGAAAATATGGGAAGGATTCAATAGGAGGAACTATTTAAAAAAAATATTTCTTGGACTTACCTAAATACCAGAAGGAGACCGTGCCAGTGCCACAAATGGCTGGTTTGTAGAATTTTATTCTGATGGCTTCCCCGCATGTTTTTTTGAGAGGTTGTAAGCAGATTTCTGAAGGAGAAAGCCCTGCGTTGCTTAGCTGCAGTTTGTACAGTTTTTTTCTAGCTGCGGGGATGGAGTTGCCATATAACATAGGGAGGAAAATGGTCCTGTGGTGGAAACCCTTCGGGTATCTGGCCAGGCGGTTATGGGTTGTGGTGTGAGGGGATGGGGGAGAACATGCTTCTTTGAATCCAGTGAGCTGTTCTGAAACATCCAGAAGGACTTCTCTGTGTTTACATTGTTTGTAAAAGAAGATGATCTGTGTATGCAGAATGTTCCTACCGTGAGTGGTTGTTTGTCAGGGTTAAATATGAATTGCATTTGTATCAATGAGTGAGATGTATGCAGATGAATGCGTTTAGTATAAGCTTTAAATGAGGCTCCACTGACTACATGGGAGCTGCAGGGCAGTAATGAAGAGACATGGTTCATTCAAATTTCGTACTGCATAGCTTGTTTCTTCCTGAATAGGTTTTATTTAATGGTATTTGTTATTTTAATAGCTTCTTCTCCTCCCCCTCACCGTACTTCCCAACTTCTTTCTGTAAATGTATCAACATGGTAAAAAAAATCCATAAACAGAGATAACAAGCTTTTTATGTGCTCATATGTATTGTTATTCATAGTACACATTAAATGCCTAGGGTTACCACTTTTGGTCCTTGAGGGACATAGTAATAAAAATTCAACAGCCATTTTTTTCCTAATCAGAATTCTGTAGTGAATGCATCTGGTCTGGTTTGGAACTAGTAGATTTAAAAAAACGCAATAAAAGCACTGCTTGGCTGTTAGCTATTTATATTTTTTCTTTTGAGTATAATAATTTGCTTGCATAGAAATCCAAGCTATAACCTGTCTTGTTTTTAAGGGAGGGTGAATTTTGCATTAGAATTCAAAGTGAATATTTTGTAGGGGAGGGAAACCTTTAAACACCCCCAGCACATTATATTTATCTAGTTCTTCTTAAAATGTACACATATTTAATATTTCATTGTAGGCTTTGAAATGTATTTTTTCATCACATTAACAGCCTGACTCAATGTGTTTTGGGAGGGAACTTTAAAGGGTGCATGCACTGATCCTTAAAGTTATAGGGTGGCCAGAAATGTTTCATCTTCCATGCAAAGCTTGTTGTTGCCCCAAACAGACACCATAGCAAAGTGATTAGCTTCTGATTTTAGGCCCTGTGAGACACTTGGCATTCAGATGAGTGCTTTGTGTGTGTTGTCCTGCTGGTATGGGGGTTTCTTGCTGTTAATTAATATAATAAAAGCATATAGGTACAGTTTCCATTCAGATATTTTTCCAAGACGGGTCACTGATCTGAAGAGCATCTTCAACCAAGATTGATGTTTTGGATACTAAATTAGGTTCTTAGAACTTGGATTGTCTTTTGCTATGTGATAAAATTAGAACTAAGGTACCTATTTACTACTAAAAGTAGTAGCTTAGTTTTCTGAGATTTTATTGCTTGGAGAATGGACCTGTGCATCCTGGTATGACCCCTTGGAGGTTAGCTGATGGCAGGAAAGCCGTGGACTGGAGCGTGGTGGAACCAGGTAAGTGTCGCTTGGCTGCGAGGCCACAGCCTGTGCTGTGATTTTTAAATAGCTTGAAATTGTATGTTGCCCTATCATTAATCTTCTTCCAGCCAGTTCCTTTGGTGGCCACGGGAAAGTGACGTCGCCGGCATGGAGCAGTCAGGTGGTCAGAAGATGGCCCTGTGAAGGACAACAGGCTCAGGCCCCCTCTGGCACGGGGTGTGTGGGGAGGGCTGGTGTCTGCTCTGGAGAGAAACTGCTCCCCCATCTCCCTCTTCTCTTAGGTTTCCCCAGAAAGGAGGTTGCTGGTGGTGGGCTGGGCTGGGTTGCAGTGTTGGGGCGGGCAGCTCCCGGCCCTCATGCTGCAGCAGTATGGCGCCGGGGGCGTCCACCCACCTTTTCAGGAGCTCACAAAGCCGTTTTCTGGGAAATGCCCAAGACAAAGAGCAAGCATGATGGCCTGCTCTGTAACACAAATTTATGGCTGAACTGCTGACCCATCTTCAAATGCAGCCGTTTGCGCCGTGCATTATAATATGGGATTAAATTTGCGTGTCTCTTCGAGTTACTGGTGGCATTAGTCTTTTTCGCTATGAATGTCCAGCTGGGTTGCTGAAATTACTGTTTTTATCCCCAGAACTTCTTTCCAGTGCTTCTGCATTGGTTTCTGCATGTGTCTGGTCTTTTTCATACCTCTTACTATGCCTATGATTTTTCTTTTATTTTTTTTTAGTATCTGTTAGGAGACAGTTTTAAAGGAAGAATTTTGGGAAATGTTTTAGCTTTCCCACATGGTTTGTTTCCCACATCGCTCAATCTTTTGATGGTTCCATTGATGCAAAGTCACTGTTGCTATACTTTTAGAAATAATTTCTATTATTTGTACAGTTACCTGAAATCCAGAAAAATTGCACTCTCAAAAATGCACAGAATCTCCATCATGTTGGATTTAAAGTGCTCCATTGTTTAGGCACAAACCTCGTGCAGTTGCCTCAAGTCAGTTGCTTTCTATTCTGTTCTCATAATGACATACATGAAAGATTAAATATAATGGTGTTTTCTTGTGAGCATAGCCCAAGGTGAATTCTGTTGGCTAAACAAATAACTGGATTAAAAAAAAAAAAAAAAAAGGCAAGCTGGATGGTGTTTACAAACAGCTCCAGAGTCAGCTTTCTGAGTTCCCTGTTGGGGTACTCAACCGATTTGGCTTAGTTTTGCAGGTTTTTTGGTGGGATTTTTTTTTTTTTTTTTTTTTTTTTTTTTTATCATAGCTCAGTTTAAAACCCCCTTAATGACAGTCGTAGTGGAGGAGACCCATGCCAGCATGGCAACTCTGGTAAGTGTGAGTAAACAGAGAAGATAAAGCCATGACTTCCACTTGCGTGCAGAAGCAAGTGCTGGGGCTGTTCTCACAGGTGTGCTGGGAGGAGCTGCCAGGGCAGTTACTGCCTGTCCCCTGGGGCCACCCCTGGCTGGGACAGCATTGGGGGAGCTGCCCTGTGGCATTAGTTGTCCCTTCAGACATGGCAGGGAGCTCATGGTGTTCTCCTCCTTGGCGGGGAATTGTTTTTATGAGTGTAGTCAGCTCATGTGTTTTGGAGCAGAGGAGTTGGCGAGTCGATGTAGTTTTTGCATTGCTGGTTCCCATTCATGTTCTGAAAATTGTGCATGTATGGTAAAAATCAGCATTGTACACCTCATTTAAGGGTGTAATTGACTTTGCTGCTGGTTAAATGCTTCTTCTTTTCTTGCTGTTAGTATAACTGTGCTTGTCTTGACAAGATACCTGCTACACCTTCACTCTGAAGTTTGTATCTGGACAGTTCTCTAGTTTGGGGATGGCAACTTTTTCACATTAACTGTTCAATTTGGGCTGGGGAAGAGGGACAGTGGGTGACTTGAAGTGTTTCAATTACATTTGGGAAGACATAGGATGCATTCATGAACAAGCAAGTGGCAGAAGTCCTTGTTTTTGCTCAGGTGACGGGATAGAGGTGTGCTGGAGTACTGCTGGATGTGTAGTAAACACTTTGGCTGTTCAGCATTCACTCCTGCTCTAAGCAACCTGTTGTGTGGCCTAAGCAGTGTAAATGCAAAATCTAGGGAAGGGTGCTGGGGAGACCTTGTTAGCACTTTTCCATCAACGAGTCAGTAGAGTCCTTTTTCTTGGATGCTGGTTCATACCAGCCTTGCTCATCAAGGAAACAGAGGCAATTATTATAGGTAAACCAAGGGAATTTAAAATGGATCCAAGAATCTGATTTTATCTCTGATTATGTGACTATTTATCAATTCCCTGTGCTGTCAGGGAGGTAAATTAGGTTACCTGGTACCATTAGTTGTCTCCATCTCTGGATTTTTATCATCGTTTCTTTGGTTGTTGCAACTGTCTTACAAATTTATGTGCCAATGAGTTAACAGATGAATATCTAGAAAAGCTCTTTGTGCATGTGAGCTTGCAGAAACGTCCTCTTCAATCTTCCACGTGCCTTTTAAGTCAAATGATTCTTGTTACAGAGATGCTAGCTTAACTGTAGTACTGAGTCTGTTCTGCATCCACCAAATCGGTGAGTGAAAATCCTCTTGACCTCAGTGTCTTGCAAACCTAGGTGGCTGAATCTTTAGAATAAAATACAGGACTCTAGAGGTGACTACAGGGAGCAGATGACAGTTACTTTAAGGCCGATTTTAATTGCATAATTTTTTTCTTTGGGCTGATCACTATTAATTAGCATTTAATCATCTCTTGGCGAATAGATCCTTCACATCAGTAGAGCAGACCTCTTTCCATCTTAGCTCTCTTTCACTGTGGTGGGCAGATCACTTATATGTTCTATCTTTATAACATTTCTGGGTTATGAGAGGGAAGCATTTAAATTTCTCTTGTACTAAAGGGGCTCTGAAGCATGGCATGCTTGAATCTTACTGGATTATCGTGATTTCACAGCTGAGCTGGTTCTTGGAGCTCTGGGAGCAGGCCACAGGATTTTTAGAAGCTGTAGTAAAAGAATGGATTTGATGCTGTTAATATTAATTTTGCTGTAATTTCCATGTAGTGCTTTGCAAGATGTTTTCCAGATGTTATTTTTTCATCTATATGGTTCTGGGGACAGCACTAAAATCCTTCAAAGAAGCAAGCAACCACCTTCCCTCTCCGTTTCATGCTTTCCCCATCTCCCTGAACTGCCATGCCAAGTTGAGGTGGTGGCTGATGACTGCACTGCCGGCGGTGACCCCCTCCCGGAGGCCGGGCTGGATGTACCACAAGGCAGGAGGACTCTGCAGAGCAGCCCAGGCTGGGCAGAAGGCTGAAATTGTGTCTTGTCATCATTTAGTTCTGCAAGTTATTTGCTGTGAGCTTTGAGAAAAGGTTGGGTTTGGTTTGGGCTGCATGTGGATTTGGATGGATCAAGTTGAAATGTTCTTTTTTAAATATTCAGGCAGGTTCGTTTAAGAGTTTATTTGCTAGGAGTATGTGGTGATGTGAATAATGAGGTGATGGACTTAATCTGCAGCAGTCTGTGGCTCTTGGGAGCAGACCTAAGGAAAAGGTTGGCGTGCTTCTTTGGTGCAGCACAGAAGGAGGAGAGGAGAGAAGAGGAGAGGGTGAAACCCTGTAAACACCATAGGAAGAGGAGCACTTACGTTTCCCTAAAACTGGGAAGCGGAGGAATTGCCTGCTGTATGAGCCTTATAACCCCCTCAGTGCCTTACTGCCTTTGAACAGAAATGAGCAGCTCAGATCTGCTGATGCTGCAGGATTGAAGTCATCAGTGAAGCTCACAAGTTCTTAAGTATCTTGTTCTGACCAGTTTACAGATACTGCTTCAGAGCATATAATACCTGGAAACAGAAAATTGCTCTGAACGCCACCAGCAAAGTATGTTTACAACTCATCTCTAGCATACGAGAAATCATTCTTATTGCAAGGACCTAAGTGTGTTCCCTACAACTGAAGTTTCAGCTAGGCCATGCTGATTTAATCCTTTGCTACATTTTAAAAACATTTATCATTTGGCTGGAATTTCTGATAGGTTGGCCTTTGCCTGTCAACAACTTTGAAATGTTTAGCAAATTTCAGCATTTTTGGCAACAGAATATGAAAAAGTGCTCATTTTGTGTGTTTCTAAAAATAAATGGGAGCTATATCAAAACGTGGGTTTTTTTTGATGGAAGTAGTCCTCTCAGGGATGGAAGCTGTTGATGATTTAGGAAATCCTAAAAAAAAAATAAGTTTTCAAAGAAACAAAACCTACTGAATATGTCGGGTAACGTCAACGTTTTTTGTAGCTGGACTTGAAAATTAGGCCAGTTTATAGCATCGTGGGTTGTGTCACGGCGTGTATTGAAATCTGTCCAATTAGGCAGAACCAAGGCTTGCCCTTGTGGAGATCTACGAAGTGTGTTGGCTTCAAAATCATATCTGGGGCTTGCGGCCCAGCCAGAGTTGAAAGTTGGTAGCAGATATGGGGAATCTGGGGTCTGTGGGCCCATGCAGTCTGCAAGGATATACTCCTGGATTGGGAAGGATGTATCCCTGGATTGGGATTTTTGTCCATTTTAGAAGATAAGGCAAAGGTGCATGACAGTGTGCAGCTTGCCTGGGGCTGGCCAAATACTTTACTCTGACCTCATCAAAGAAAACATGAAGGACATTGTATACAGTTTATGGAAGCACGTGCAGATCAGTTCCATATTTGAAATGGAGGATTGCTGCAGATTTCCTATGGTGAAGGGGAGGGGGGTAGATCCCGTGGTTTCTGTTGGGTTCCTTAATAGTCTCGTGGCCAAAGCATTTTCATTACAACTTGCTGTTACCACCACTGCATCAAGGGACAATCAAAACACCGGAAGTCATCAGGAACATTGTGGCTTTTATTCTTGCAAAAATCAAGATAAAAGAGAGGACACTTTCCAGTTATGTATTAACAGAAGAAAAGGTGGAAACTCTATTCCCCTGTATGCAGTTCCCTTCCGTAGTAGTTAAGGCTTGGAAGGACGACATCATTAAGTGCATGTCACTTCTGTTTCCCTTTGAAAACAAAGAGGAAACACAAGTACAGATAGGTTACCCTCTCAGTACCTCGATGCTCGCCCTGATGACTGTGTCTCATCGCTGGGATCATTTTTACTGGTACAGCTGCCCTGTGCTGGATGTGAGACTTACTGGTCCAGGTGCACACTGATTGCTGTAGAGCATGATTTAATTTACCTGCAAAATAATGTCTTGTAGATAACCAGCAGCTGATATTTGGCATGGTTAGAGGGTTTTTTTTTTAATTTCCTCGTGGTTTACAGGTGCATTTTTACTATGTTAGAGCCGTGTTTTTGTACGTAGCTGCATCTTTGAGTCAGTTGAAGCAGATCCAGTTTGCTCTTACTTGCTAATGTAAAGATCAGTTTGCCTGTTATCTGGGACCGAGTTTCTTTTTCCAGTATACTTCAGGAAAAACTGCTGAAGGGCTTAAATTGATCTCTCTTGTCCCAGAACAACTTACGGACCATCTGTACATCACCTGCAGACTTTAGAGCGTTTGTTGCTTTTTTTTTTTTTTTTTTTTTTTTTCCCCAGGCAAGTGCAGTTTAAAAACTAAAGAAAGAACCAGGACTTCAAGATGTCTGGGAGCTGGCTGTTGAGTATTTCGGTATTATTTCCTGGAACATACAAGCTAGGCTCCAGTGTGTTCCTTGCTGTGTGTTCTTATAAAACAAGGGACAATGCAGAGGGATTGGATCAGGATTTACTAATGGAAGGTCACACCTTTCAAAAAGAAAAAAAACCCTAATTTATGAGGAGTGCATTATGGGTTTAGTTTGTTACGGCAAGTAAATCTGGGGACACATACAGCCTTTCTAGGAGGCAGCAAGACCTTGCTCTGTTTACTGGGTATGTGCAGGATCTTTGTGCAGCTTTCAGAGTGCTATTGCAAAACTCTTGCTGGCAGGATGGGTTAGCTGTTGTCTTTGCCCATGAGCTTGTAGACAAATACTTCATATGAAGAATACTCCTTTTTAAAGCTTTCCCCTTTGTTCTCCCAGCTTCAAAGTGATGCTTTCACTGAGCATCCTCACAGTGTGGAAAGGGCAGCTCAATGCCCTCTGCCCCGCTACCCAGCGCTGGGCTCACCCACCCTCAGCCATGTCTGTGGGCACGCTCACCAGAGAGGCACGCAAGGCAGGACCGTTGGACCTTGCCCCATCCGAGGTGGTCCCTGCCGCAGCTGGGGCTGAGCCAGCAGCTGCCTGGCAGGGGGAGAACAGCGCCAGGGTCTGCCCTGGGGTGGGCAGGCGTGGGGGTGGGCTGCCTACTGTGCTCGCTGATCTGTGAAATTAGAAGCTGCAGGAGATCTGCTGGGCCAACCAGTATGGTAATAAACCGGGTATTTCATCCAGCAGGTGCGTTATTTTCAACTGAAACTAGCAACAAAAATAAAACCTCCCACTTCCAGGAGTTTTGTGTTTTGTGAGCAACGGCTAGTTGCTTTCTGACGTGAAAGATGGTTGTACTTAAAATAGGTACATCTGTGGGAGAGATAATTTTAAGGTAGTGAAATTGTTCAAAATGATATGGAAAAGTTGCCTCAGTTTCTGTGAGCTGGCATGGTATGCATGTAATACACAGATAAACAGGTGCTCTTTAACACAAAAAAACCCAAACCAGTCCCTGTCTTATGGAAACCTGAGCATGCTGCTCCATAGCTATTTTTTAACAGAAGTATCAGATTTAAAGTGCTCCCTCCCTCCTCCCTCACTGACCTCAGATTGCCAGGGGACCAGGCAGGATTAATCCCTGTACCCTGAAGAATATCCAGTATTAAAGCAAAGAGCTGGTCTTTTTCCTAGAGCAGTGCAGTCCTCAAATGATCAAGAATATAACCAAGTCGCAACCACTTTGTTGATTTATTCTTTTAATTTCATGAAGTGGCTTGGCTTTGCAGTTTCATGCCAGGTGTTAGACCAAGACTTATTTTTTCCACCACCATCGTATATGTAAATTACATAAAATGGCAGACCTTTAAATCTGAAGGATATCGAGGAGAGTTTCATGCTAAGCTTTTGCTCTTAGGCAATCAATCAAGCTATTAATGATATAAAAATAAGAGCCACCTCATCAGTGAGAAACAGTTAACCAGTTTTTCTTCTGGTACCATTCAGCAGCCAGTCAGTTGTGCACCCAAGCCCGGGTCTGTGTGGCAGTAACATTTGCCTTTTGAAAGCATATTTGCTCTATATTGTATGTTAGTGCAATACTAGTAAGCAAAAGGATATCGTATTTAAAGACATTTAAATCAGCTGAGGTTGATGAGTACATGTGGGTGGACTGAGTTTTGACCATATGAAATATATAAAGTATCTTGCAAAGTCATCTTGCTTTGCTTAAAATCGGTGGGAACCATATAGGACCAGACTGTCTTACACAGTCAGCTGGTTGTTTTTGAAACTCACTCGTGCTTAATATTCAGGTTTGTTGAAGCAGAAGGTTATTCTGGCTTGGATCCCACAGAATTCCCATAGAGTTGGGTTTGGGAGGGTTTACCGCTCATTCTTGTGCAGGATATCTTAGCAGGATAAACCATTTTTCCCTTCCTCTGTCAAGACAGAAGACTTGTTAAGTTCTGCCTTCTGTCACTATAGACTTGCTTCGGATGCCCTTTGATTTTGCAGCACAACATCATTTCACAAGATGTGTGCTCCTCCAGTATGATGGTTCCACTGAAGCTTACATGGACCCCAAAAGATGTAGAATTGCATTTAAAATTTTGCAGCTTCAATAAAAACAAAGCCTAAACTAAAGAATGTGGGAGCAAAATACTCAAATCTGTAGATGTGTTGATGAGACTGAGTACTGCGAGGTCACACGTGAGTCAGCTGGTGGATGAATAAATGCTGAGTATTATGGCCTGCATCAGAGGGCACGGCAGAGTGCACGTTTTTTGGATTAAATTCAGAAAAAAATGGAGCCTGGCTGTTCCCTGTTTGTTGATAAGGTGGGGGGGTTACAACATTGACAGTTGTGTATTATGTTTTCTCTGTTCTTCAAATACTGCTGTTCTTAAGAAGCGTAATTACTTATGGGAAAACTAAACCTTTGGGTTTGTTTACCAGTGGTAGTCCTTAAAAAATAATGGTTGGCATGCCTATCTTATAGGTGGAGACACTGATGCAAGTCAAGCAATATGTCTAAGGAACAGTTCAGCTGAATTTGGCACAGCTGTGATTCAGTTATTTTATGTCCCTGACTGTAATAATTATTACATTGTAGCACTCGCTTTGACATCTTATTTCAATTGCAGGAATAACAAGCTGAAATAAAAATTGCATTTTACCCACTTGTTAAGGTAGCTTGTAGAGTATGGGAATATTTCTGAGAAGTCTAGCGAATAGTGCTTGTGGAAAGAGATTATTGGATGGAGCAGCTGGCTGTATCTGAACTATGAGACTGCTAGACCGTCATGCTTCTTTATTCCGAAGTTGCATACACAGTGCACTGGAAAAAGCATTCCAGGTTGCCCAGTATCTTGGAACAGGGAGCAGAGCTGCCAGTGCATGGCAGCAGGGCCTCAGGTGAGTGGGCTTCCATAGCTGGCGATGATCCAGGCAACTTTCCTGACTTCATAGATCAGGCAAGCCATTTTGTGGGGAAAAAAAAATTCCCCCCTCATGCAGGGCATAGAGGGGATAGTTTTCCTTCAAGGAAGTAAGTGCCCATTTCTGTAGGTGGATATCCACCTCTTATTTGGAAAGATAATTTGGCTGGGGAGCAAGCACGGTGATGCGCTTACCCCAAAGGAAGGAAACTCAGTGTGCCTGCTTCGGAATGTCCCCATCCGCCTCATGTGTCACTGATCTGTTATCTCCATGCTATGCACCAAGCGTGGCAAGCAGCATCAAGTTTAAATGTTGACGTCCAGAAAAAGCTAGTTTGCTTGCTTTTACCCTGCTGCAGACATGAAGATAGAGAGCAAGGTTTTGCTAACATGGAGCTCTGGTTAAAAACCAGTATGCAGAATGTGTGATTTGTGGATTCTGCGAGATTTTCTGAGTGAGATTCTCAAGTGCTCCTAGGAATTGGACTGGCTTCTTAGCTAAAGAAGGATTTCTCTCTTAATTTACTCATACAGTGGATGCTATGACAGCTGCAAAGAATTACCAGCAGTTTTCTTTGCTAAATTTTAATCAGGCAGCTACAAAGTACAGTCCATGTGGGGGTGGCAGCTGTGCTGGGAAGGACAGAGTGGGCTTCCCAAGCTGCTCTTTAAGGCTAGGACAGGTTGTGAGCATAAGGGCTTCAGGTAACTTACTGCTTGGAGGAAGCGTTTAGTTTGGGGGTATCTTCAAGAAGAAGGGAGTTTGTTCGTGCTGAAAGCCTGTTCTGTAACCTGTACCGTAGGTCTGAGCTTTCTCCCACACCCCAGGGAGGCCCTTCTAGAAGAATTTAATGCTCCTGCCCTTGGTTTTGTGTCAGAGTTAAATTAAGATTTTTCAGTAGCCATAGATCAAGGTATATTTTGTTGTTTGGTGGGTGTAGGCGGGGACAAATAATGGAAAGAAGTGACCGTTTATCCTAGAGTGCATCTTGAAGCTGAGTGGGTTTGGGTGAATGGCAGGCTGGTTTTCTTCTGATGGTCCTTGTGCAGTTTTATCCTTTTGTCTCCTGTAATGGCTATTGCTCAGCTGATCAAGCTGAGAGTAGAGCAGAATTGTTTAGAGCAGTCACTGTTTTGTTCTTACCCTCTTGTATGATCTGGTGAACAAGAGTGGAAGGGGACTCAGCAAAAGGTTGTTAATTTCTCTGGCATTCTTGGACCTCACTACCTAGAAAAGAGAATTTTCAGGTTATCTACAGCATGATTTCTGTTTCGTGCTTCTCCGTAAGTGGTATCATGTGGAGACAGAGACTGGCCTGTGGCTTAGTTTGTGCTTTGGTATCTTTTATCACCTTATGTGGCGCAGTTTAAATTACACTTCTCAAATGGTAAATTACAAGTTGCTTAGGAAAGACTTCTTAATGCCATTTTTGCTGGCAGTTTATTTCATCCTTTTCGTGTAAGTAGTACCAATCTAGTATCTAGTGGGGCTGCCTGCTAAACAGTAACAGATGGCCCATGCTAGCTAGGACAGGAAGGGGATCATAGGGGTAGGAGCCAGTGTTATCCTCATACGTGTTTTGGATTGCATCATGAATGTTTCCCAGCAGGGAGCACAGCTGGCACTGGAATTGTGGAAATCTGATTTTTGGTAGTCTTTATTCCGAGACTTGGCATATTTGAAAATGAACGTATGCGGTTCATGTTGAGCTATATCAATAATATTGAAATTATACCTCTTCTTGGATAAAATTGCTGTGCTTGCTGGTTTTCTCTCCTTTTTTTTTTTGGCTTATCCTGTAATCAAAAGTACTGTGTGAGAAAGTATACAGAAAAGAGCAGCCAGTTCCATTATGTAATCTTGCTTCCATGTATGCTTTTCCACAGAATGGCCTTAAAATGTAGCAAGTAATGCAAAACTGAAGGAGGAAGAACAGAATTAGTTGCAGACATTTCAGACCAGTTTTTCCCCCTCTATCTTTCCTCCGGCACTAAAATGCTTAGGTACCATGATGGGCAAAAAGCTGAAGAGGATAGGGGGATGTGTCAGAAAGTGTCTGCCTTGCAGAGCTCCTGTACTGGGGGCATCTCTTCTGAACACTGGGCTGGCAGCATCCTCTACGCTCTGGCTTGGTTTTCTTCTGTAGCAGTAGGCATATCTCTAAGAGGGCAGGGAAAAAGCGTGGATGAAGAAAGCTGTGAGCTTAAACACAGTCTGTGGAGGTACATCTTTAATTCTTCTAAGGTGGTTAAGGCTTGGCCACAACCACTGAAATTACAGCTTGCTTTGTGTGCTGTATTATGTTGGATGTTTGTCAAGGTGCCAGCAGGCAAAGGCCAGGAGGTCCTAGATGTGGCTGTGTGATTGTGATTTGGTAGTTCAGGCCTTTCAGAGGGCTCTGCAGTATATACCGGTATCTGTCTCCTCTTGACACTAAGAAACCACGTATCTGGGAGGCAGGAAACTCTCCTTTTTCACATGAATAAAAGTGGGAGGAACTTCCTACTGAGGAGTTCCCTGCCAGATGTGGGAAAATCTTCGCTTTGTGGATTTTTTCTTTTTGTTGTTGTTGTCCCAGGAGCTTCCAGTTTGGAAGATAACATTTCATTCAGTTCTCCCCCTACCACAGTTCTGAATTTAAACCCTTTTCCGACCCCCTAGATGGACAGAGGCTAAGCAGTCCTTGCGTCATGTAAGGTATCTAGAACTTATGTCAACTGTGGGATGATGTGATGTTCTGACTTCTCAAGTGTAGGATAACTACCAGTAGTAGATAAAACACATTACAGGTACCCAGGGAATGATGTGGAAGATGACCTGAGGTGATTTTGTCAGGCTGAAGCCTTATCCTTGGGCTACTGAGCAAGAGGAGGACACTTCTCAGCCTGGCCTGGAAGCATTTGCCTCGCAACTTGGCTTACAAAAGTTGCACTTTTCTAGTGCTGCATCACTGTGATGACAGTAGTTCCTGCTGTCTTGACTTCTGTCTTTTGAGCATAAACAGAAAAGGTTGGCAACATGTTACGAAAAGATCCACGGAGACTGCCTCTGAATTCCCCTGGGAGAGAAGAGGAAACCAAGGCAGTGAAAACTCCACCTCTCCCCTTGCCCCACGCAGACACACTTGCCTGAGTCGAGGGTAAAGCCCTTAGAAGCTTTTCTAGTCATTCAAGAAATAGAAAGATACAAGCGGTACATCGGGAGCATCTTGCCAATTAATGTGAGACTTCTTATTTTGGAAACTTCCTTCCCTCCATTTAAACCATCTTTTTCCTCATTTGGTATTAAGTAATCTCAAAGGCAATTAAAGCCTTCTTTGTGCCATTCTGCGTTTCTGAACTCCTTTTCCTCCACAGAAGGTCATTTTCTTTGAAGCATTCCCTTCAGCTTATAGAAATAAATAGCTTTCAGGACTCTAATGACCGTACTGCCTTCTGCTGAGTTTCCAGGCAAGGGCTGAGATATTTCAGAAATATCACTCTTCAGGTGATCACAGTATTCCAGCACAAAGATCTCTCATTCTGTCAGCTTTCTTCCCAAACCTGCCTGCTTGTACTAGCGAGACTGTTCTGCCTGTGCTCAGCACTAGAAAGGCAGAGGGGCTCTGTTCATGATGAACTAAGAGCCCTTCTTGGATATGATGTGAGTCCCATGGGCAATTTTTCTATATCCTTTTCTATATCCTTTCACTTTCACCTCACTGGCCTAAAGCTGGAAGGTCATTTCAAGGCTTGTTCTGTCTGAAGGAAAGTAGTCTGTCATCTGCCTTAGGGATGTTTCCATCTTGGGCATACGCAAGACAACTGCACCGTCTTTGTGCGATACATCCGCGGAGCCCTATTTCTGGGTACAGCCTTCTGAGAGTAATCCTGTGCTAGGCTCCTAGTCTGGCAGAAACCAGCTCAAAGGTAAGGAAGGTCCAAACTTGAATTAGGACTGCAACGCCCAGTTCTTTGTAAAGGCAGCGGAGCTCTGTCTCAGCTAGACCTGTCTTCCTAGCACAGTGTGCTATTGCTCAGGTACCTGCATCATGGAAGTAACGTGGTCGTGGTTAAAGCTGGGCTCTGCCTTGCTTCTCAGGAGAGCTCGTTGGCTGCAGACCAGGGACACACACATTTGACCTTGTTGGTTTTGGTTGTACAGCTGCCCCACGGTGCTCCATGGTGCACTGTAGCTGTGCCCTAGATGTCCCTCAGCTCAACTCTCCACAACGTTTGAACTTCTGGTTTCTATGAAGGCACCTCATAGACAGTTTGGTGTGCTTCTGTGGTGCGGTGTAGTGATAGTCAGGTGTTCAAGGAGATCGGTTTTCCATGGATAGACAGGTAGGTAGATAGATATACTTCTTATTTCTTCACAGGAGCTAATTATTTTATAATTTATCTAAGAAGTCAGATATTTTTTTTTTAATTTTGTGGGTTTGGGGTTTTTTTGGGTTTTGTTTTTGGTTGTTTGGGTTTTTTTCTAATTTGTCCAGAATCCCTCAACTAGCATTTGACACAGTATAGATGAATTGCTGCAGAGTTCTTACTGGGAATTTATTTTCCCTTGTGAACTGACCAGGTTAAGAACTCAGATCAGTTTGCCTCTCCTGTGGGGAGCTAGAACTGCTGCAGGGTATTTTCAGAGCAGTGAATTTAAATGCTAGGTTCCCAGTCCCATGCCCTGCTTTTTCACTTTTTTGTCTCATTTGCGGAGATAGAACTAGAAATATGTTGTTGGTCTTTCAAGGGGAGGAAAAGATCTGTTTATCCCCACTTGCTCCAGGAGCCAGAGAATACATGGCTTTGCAAAAATGGTCGAATGCACTTACCCTTGATGAAGCTGACAGCTGAGCCTTTTCTGGCTCTCCTGTTCTGTTAGCTCTGTGATGGAGTGCTGTGGCATATCTTCTGGGGAGCGGCAAGGGAGGGAGCACCTGCTTCTGTACCTAAGCTGCTGAAGGGATCAAAGTATTTAATGTTAACTCTCCCTTGCTCTTCCCTCCTTAAGCTCTGCTCTTGAGAAATAGCTCATTAATTTGTTAGTGCCCTGGTGAGGAAGGAGGGGGTGGAAAGCCACTAACAAACGAGTGCAGGTCATTTGTCTCCCCGTAGCAGTCGGGAGCCTGCTCTTCCCCTCCTTGTTCTGACAGAGGGATCAGGAGCTGGGTGGCAAGGAAGGTGCTTCCCTGTTGTGCCCTACACTAGCTTGGCTGCTGCTCATACACTGGCTGATATATCTAAAATCTGTTATCGATGGACGTGAGAAGTTACCTAAGGAATGATGGTAAGGGCTGTATAGCTTAGACAGACTCTGAATTTAATGACCACCTTCCTCCAAAACTTCACACCAGAGTTTAAATGTAGTACCTTTCTTTCCTTTTCAAAGATCTTTGTGTATATCGCAAGTTGAGAGGTAAAAAGATCGTTATAATAATACTTTGACCTCATAAGTCAGCCTTGCAGATAGATAAAAATTGGCGGGTTCCTTTTGTGTAGGCTTGGCAAGCACTGCTAGAGGAAAAGACAGTTCATTACCTGCTTAGGAAGGAGAATATTGGTGTCATAACACTATCCGTTGCTGGCCTTTTCTCTAGCTCACTGGTGAGGTCTGTTACAGTGAACCATGAACTTTTTTCCTGACTTTGAAACTGGCAAGAAAACCACAGGATGACTGTAAAGTGTAGAGGTTTGTGTTTGTTTCCTTTCGTAGGAAGACACTGTGGATTTTTACACTTTTACTAATTTATGTTTCAAATTGGGCAGAGTAAGTAAGGATGCCTTTAAAGACAGAATATTTTACTATGCTTTGTATTCCAACAAACAACATGTGAAAGATGATTCATCTAGAAAAATAGGAAGAATTTAGGTGACTTATCTCTGATGACATAGAAAGATATTTGAAGGAGGAAAACCTCTAGCATCACTTGTTTTGAAACTCTTTATATGAAGTGCTGTAGTTACTGACTACTGAAGTTTTATATCTTTGCTCCTGACCTACCTGCCAGTGTTTCTGCAACACACCTGGATTGCACCTTTGAGGGTCCCAGCTTCAGGAATAGCAAGACAAGTAGTGAACATTTGTCCTGAAATGCCTAATGATAACATGGTATTTGTATGTACATCTAACCTAAATAATAATAATAATAACAACAACAACAGCAATAATATTGAATATTCTGGAAGTGATCCAGAAGTTCAAAGTTCACTTTGCTTCTGTTGCCTTTAGCTTATGTTCTGGTCGTATAAAGCAGCAAAACATTTATCCCATTCTTAATACTTCTCTTTGGCTAACCTTTAGGTTCCCTCTGTCCCATCAGGTAGTCCCTTCCCAGACAGCTGCCATGAAGCTTACCTGGGATGCAGCCCTGGTGGGGCGTGAGGGATGGATCTGCAGCATTTGTCTTTTAATATAAGGGTAGCCACGGCAGCAGCTTAGTTTGGTCTTTCGGATGTCTCCTCTGACAGTTACTATTTGCCTTGTACTTCCAGATGGATATGTTTAAGCAATCATCCCACATCCCTCAAAGTGTATCAACTTGACGTGATTCTCTCATTTCCTTTCCAACAGGCTCCCATGCTTTGGGATCATTCTTCTGTAGAAAGGCAGTAGATTTCTTTGGCTTTTTTGATGACCTTTGGACATCACATTGCAAAGGCAGTGCTGTTTCTCCACCGATAGGATCCAGTTTCTCTTTCCAAGTAATAAGTAGAGGGTTTTTTTTAACAATCCCCATTACTACCTCCATTTCATCAGGTTCCTGATGTGGCTGTTGTGTTGGCATCCTCATTTAAAACCAAACACTTAAGTCCCCCCCACCTTAGTCTGCATCATGTGTTTTAGGCTTCCACCATCTTGTGTACAAGTATATGCATTTGTTCTGGTTCCCTATTTTCCCATGTCTTTTTAAAATGGAACGATTTATTCAGACTTCTTTGTTTTTAACCCTTGCATTTTGCCACTCTTGTCCTGTCCCTGGCTAGAGGCTGCAGAGATTTTATGACCTGGTCCCCAGGGAAAGAATCATCCTAAACACAGTACGCTTTTGCACTTCCCCATTGCTTTTTGTTTAAAAACTCCTGGTAAATAATCTCTCTTTTTATTATGTTTTTTTTCCACCCAGCTTAAACGTTTAACATATGGGTTTGGTTTGGTTTAGTTGAACTGCCATCGCTCTGTGGGCTCCCTCTACGTGAAACACTACCCACCTCATCAGGAGTCCACATGCTGCTGTGGCTTTTAGGCTGTGGTACAGTCCCAACAGTCATACAGGCTGTTTTCCCTGTGTTTTTTTACTTTTGTTCAGCATTTTTGGAGAGTTACATGTTGCAGGGGGTCTGGCTCTTGGGCACTGCTCACACAGGGAGGGGACAACTGCACTGCAGTGGCAGGGGGTCCAGCCACAGGCTAGAAGGGTTTATGCCAATGCTGAATAGCACAACCACACTAAATCTGTCCAGTGCAAGCTGGATACCTCGGATACCTTGGATTTGTAATGCTTTCCGGGTGAGGCCATGGTTATTTACTGTGTACGCTCAGTACAGTCACCTGCCCTGCCCTCCTTGGCACCTGTGCCCAGGGCGGCATTGCTCGCCCTCTCGCTCGAGTCCCCTCTCTGCCCTTCAGTTGCGTTGGTCTTTTTTCCTACATTCAGCAGTGTGCAGGAGGGGAAAAGGCTGCATTGCATTAAACAAAAGGGAGGGGAAAGAGAGGTGAGGTGAAAAAATGAAAAATATAAGTGTGAAGGGGATGCAAAAGCATAAACTTTGGTGCAGTGTGTGCTGACACAGGAGGGAATGGCATTGGATGAGGCACCAGCATGCACAGAGAGGTCGAGAGTGCAAATTGGGCTGCAAGCCCTAAAAAGCTTTCTTGTCACCTCATTCACAGCTAACCCCCCTGGACAGTATGGTCTCTCTGTGAATAGATGAACCATCACGTGTGAATATTGGAAGCACCCCCCAGGTATTCCTAAGAGGAGGTGGTGTGGGCAGACTGCCTGCAGTGTTAGCGGTGACCAGATGTCTCCCCCCATGCCCAGGCAAGGCAAAGCTTGTTTTGAAAACAAGTCAAGCCCCAGGCTGTGTCACGTTGTGTTTGTGCATTATCCTCCGTCGATGCTGCGGGTCCCAGGGTACCAGGTGGCTGTGGCAGGGCAGCAGCGCTTTGCTTACCCCTCAGTGTGAGGTGGGAGCAAGGAGACTGGCTGCATCAGGGGTCCCTACCGTTACCCCCTAATGCCATTTTGGGAGTTTTTTTAAGGCCGTGGTAACACATAATGCTTTTGGGGTAGGTAGTTGTTCTTACTTTCCTTCGGGCTTTTCTTCCTTCAGATAGTTTCGCTCGCCAGGAGTGTGGCTGTTAGTGCTGTCAGCTGCCTGCTTCTAGCCATGTGAAACGTGGGTATGCAAAACGATTGACAGAATTTGGTTCTGCAGGCAAAGATGTAAAAGGAGAAAGGATGGGTTAACAAAGAGAGAGGAGGGGAACGTGGGGAGGAGGAAGGTAAAAGTTAATGGGGAAGAGAAGGGCAAAGGGAAACTGATGCTTGAGGCAACCAACCAGTCGTTTGATGGCCAGTAAAATAAATCAGTGGCTAGATAGAATAAATCAGGCAGATGGAAAAGGAGATGGGGCTGGCAAAGCATGCTGTTTTATTGCCCTGTGCACCTGCTTGCTGGGACATTTCACTTTTCCTAAGGTTGTCTGCCTCAGTAGCAGTGTGCCCATATACATGCAGTGATGGGCAATGTACCAGTACTGTGGGAGCACTGCTGTTCTGCCTGTGTATGATACCAGGTAACTAAAACGCTGTAGTACGTGGTGTGTAGCCTTGGCTGTGGGCCCAGTTCATGCTCCTCTCTACTCCCCCTTCAGCTCCCCATCCCTCAGGGTGGGGAGCTGCTACCCTGCTGCTCCCACTTCATTTACTGGGGTGGGGTGGGTGATGATGTGTGTGAGGGGGAAATGGGGTGGGGGCAGGCCAGTCTCTGGGATCAGCAGGTCTCACAGGGGATTGTGTTGGGGTAGAAGAACGCCTGAGAATGGGTAGGGGAAGACATCCCTGTGCTGCCTTGTAACATGCCATCATGGCATGAAACCCCCTTATCTGCAGGTCGGTCTCTGCAGCAGGATCGGAGGGGCTGACGGGGGCAGGGGGGGCAGCGCAGCAGTGAAGGCGGGGAGAGGAGCCTCCAGTTGGGTGGCTGCAAAACTCCCGTTAGCCCCTTTCCCAAATAGCTTCGTAATGTTGTGGCTCTTGGGGGCACTGAGATTCATGTGCTTCCACCGACAAAGAAAGGTGCCAATGGTGTTGGCCCTTAGCAACGTAAACGTGCAGGCAGAGCCCAGTACACGGGCACCTGTGCCTTGAATCAAGCCCTGTGCCTCTGGATATGCCCACACAACTGTATTTTAAAGATGCATTTTATATCCTGGCTGCGTAGGGAAAGGGAGCGCATATCAAGGATACTTAGAAAACGTCTCTGGCTGCAAGGACTTGTGACACCTTCCGGGGGACTTGTCACAAAGCCAGCTACAGCAACATCTTTGTCCGTCAGTCATGTTGCTGTTAGTAAGTGTAAACACTGAAACCCCAAATGTGCCAGGCAGTTTGCTAGCTGCATTGCGTGTGGCTGTTTAATATGCTGCTGCTAGAGGTGTTCGTGCTGTGGGGGTAGGACCATAATCCTAAAGCTAAAGACTCCACATGCTCCAGTTAGCTGTACAGCTGAGCAGGCTCCAAGGGTCTTACTTTCCACCCCATTCCTATTACAATGCCATTTTCTCCCACTTCTTTTTTCTTCTATTGAATTAGAAAGCTATTATTAAGCTATTTTTAAAAATAAATTTCAGAAATTCATGTGCTGCCTGGGGGGGACAGAGAATCTTTTCTTTTTACAGAAGCAAATCAATAGATCTTTGCCAGACCGTGCTCATTGCGGAGTAGCTTAAAGAGACTTTTCTGATGACAGTAAAGGACAGAATATGTTGAGACACCCAATAATAGTGAAGCTGCGCTTATGGTGGGCAAGCCTGTGCTGACAGCAGAGGACTGTTTCAGAACATTTGTACTAATAAAATTTCTTTGTGCTCTGCCTGTTTATCTGCTTTGTTCCCTTAAATGATGGTGCATTTGTGGATAATTTCCTCCGCTGGTAAGCTACCCCCATCAAGTTGAAAGTTGTCTATTTTTAAAATGCCAGCTGCCTCTCGCATAAAAAAGCCACTTCTGATGTACCGTTGCTTGCAATGCATTATTCAAAGTCCCTTTTAGACTCTCTCAAATAAAGAGCTTCATTAATATTTCAGCAGTTACTGTGATTCTCTCCAAGGGGGCTTCGTTACTTTTCTCACTTGACACCCCCATATTTTTGCGTGTAGCAAAGATACTTGGATTTTGAGTTACCTTTGGTAGAGCAAACTCATCGTTTTCTGGAGGAAGTGGATGTTAAAAGAAAATTCGACCTTGAGATTAGTGCTAAGCAGATACCTGGTATAGCCAGCATCTTACCGCAGCCCTTGGAAGCAGGAATGGTTTGGGGGTGGAGGGGCTACGTTCTAATACCAAACGGTAACTCTTGTGCTGCATCACATGGACTGATCTTTCTAGCTGGCTTTGCTGGCTTAGAGAGGAAATAGGAGAGGGGATTAGAAAAGGAGAATCAAAACAGGTTGGATTTCTATATGTAAAGATATACTTAAGAAAGTTTTCTTATTTAAATATTAGCTGCATTTGCACTGATTTCAAAACCGTACTGTGGGCTATTTTCTTCCCTCTCTGTATGAGGTACAAAATCTGCAGTAAGGCTGGCCTTTTGAGAATGAACATAGTGATTTGCCCACTTGAGGTTCTGGTAGAAAGTCGGTACCAGGAAAGTCTGGAAAAAATGCTTTTGTCTCTAAAGAAGAAAGGCTGAGACAAAAAGTACCAACCATTCTGAACTTGCTAAGAGCAGTTTTCTTACTTCATAGGAATCTTATTCCTTTGCTTGTGATGCCACCATAAAAGATTCCTTTGGCTTGATTGTGCATGATGGGTTTTGATTCTGGGAGACTGAGGCTAGTGAAACAGAGCTGCATGATGGGTTTTGATTCTGGGAGACTGAGGCTAGTGAAACAGAGCTGCATAATAATTTTAAAAGGTGGTTTCTCAATACATCAGGCAATTAAGTATTTGAAGGGAAGACAAGCATACGAAGCTGTTGCTCATTCGTGAAACGAGAGCAAGAGTGATAACGTGTGCTAAAAATCAGTGCTGCAGTCCCCTGGGTGCACAAGAGCTATGGGCTGGAGTCTCCTCTGCAAATGGAGGCAGCGAGGAAGGGATGATGAAGAGGTTGATCTAAGTAGTGTGGGGACCATCACCAAAGAAATAAAGCAGCTACAAGCATCAAGGGGATTCAGACAGTGGGTAACTGGACACTGTGTTGCCTGCTTACGGTGTGCCTGGTTTGCACTGTAGTTTTTGTGCTGTAAGGCCTCCTGTTGGGACAGCGTGCAAGTGGAAGCCCATGGCTTTGCTTGTGAAATACTAGAAATGCTGTGAGCTGCAGTGGGTGAGCATCCAGAAACTTGAATTCTGGTTTGCTGTTGAAGAAAATTATTCTGATCAGGCTTGTTAAGAATACCTGAATATTTCTCTCCTAAGTCAGCAGTAAAGTGATATTCTGGGCAAGAAGTAAGTTTTGGGGTTGGTGGGGCTTGGTGGGGGTTTTTTTCTGTGATGCTGCTGTGCTTTTAACTATGGTATGTGTTTACTTATCTTATTCAGGGTGAAATGAAATTACACTTTTAGTTTTATGAGGTAAATAATAGTTTTAAAAGGCCAAATCCTGCTCTCCCAAAATGTACAGAGGAGTTGTTTATTCCTTCAGGAGGGAAATAACAGCTGCTGTTCTCAGAAAATAAAGATATCTTTTTTCTCCCCACTTCACTGGAATCATTCATGACTTTCCCAGTATAGTTTGTTTAACATTTAAAAAAAGGAGCTTGGCTTACAAGCTGTTCAGAAAGTACAGAAGAGAGCATATTGCATTGTGCTGGGAAGATGGAGGGGATGCCAAAGCAGTGCTGGTATATTTTGACTGAAATTTTGTGTCTTGGTGAGGAAGGTGGGGGGGTTAGGCAGCAGACAAGCCCAGCAGCCTGGGGAGGTCCTGCAGACCCTGTGGGCTTGTGCCCTGTGGTTGAGCAGCTGAGCTGCAGGGTTCTGGGCAGAGGTTGCAGGCTCCAGCACCGATGTGTTGTTAAGGGCAGGTAGCTAGTGGGGTGCACCGTGGCCGGCAGCACCCGAGGAGTGAGCTGAGCGTGCAGGAGCAGTGCGGGGGCTGGCTGGCACGGTTGCTGCCTGCGGGTGCGGAGCTGGGGAAGGATGTGTGCCGCGTCTCTGTCACAGCCCCTTTGACGCCTGCAGGAGATTATCATGTCATGCGCTTAGAGGCTGACCTTAATCTTCCTAATACGGGATCGCCCTCCCTGAGAGGGACAATAAACAACCCAGATTTTCCTGCTGATGGCAATGCAGTAAGCAAACCCATTGCTCCAGCGAGGAAGCATTCACAGGGTGCTGAGGCATGGAGGATGGAAAGAGTGCCCTGGGGAAAATGGAGGAGGAGTGGGATTGCTTCCTACTTTCCTTACTGCATGTCCGTTGGGGCTTTTCGGATTAGCTTTGTCTGATGGGAAGCTCCTCCTTCTCAGGTTGCTTTTCCTGGCCAAGAAATGTTTTCCCCATTATGTTAGGACTCCCCAGGGCACTTCAGCTGGCCACTGTTTGCTCTTTCAAATCACCGGTGTTCTCTAGTCCTTGTTCCCCGTCCCAGAAAAAGAGGGGAAGCATCTCTTCCCTTTGTGTTCTGGCCCTGCTACTGCTGCCTTCCCTTCAGCAAACTGTTAATTACAATTAAATGTCTGTTACCGGTTCCTGCTGTAAGTGTGTAATAGGTGGCTTGCTTTTGCAAGGGTTATAGAAAGGTCCTGGCCCAAGGGACCTGTCTGAGCAGTGTTTGGAGATGTTGCTCTCATCTGCTGGTTAAGCAGATGACGGTCATTATTTTACTTGGATAATGGCTGCGGGGGGAATCGGGGCCATTGTGTCGGCCAGTGTAAGAGCAGATGCTCAAAAAGGAAGATGGCTGCTCAGGTCTGCCTGAACTTGCAAATGACTTAGCTTGGGAAACATGAGCCAAATTTGTTTTAAAAGCTCTTAAAATTTGCTAATGGTAAATCTTTTTTCCAACATTGGAAGTGTGGAAAAGACAATGACCAAAAAGCAGAACAGGAGTTAAAATCTTCTGGACAGATGTTTGGTTCACTGTCGTAATGGATCAGGTTAGCACATGAAGATGCCTTTTTGTAGCTTTAGCCACTTCTTTTCAAAGTTGTGTGTTTTCTGGAAATGTCCTTCAACGGTCATTATTGGCACGGGTTAACTCCACACACACCCCTCCCAAATTTGGAAGGTTGAGATTTTTATAAAGGTACCAAGTTATTAAAACTCCTGTGGCGAGATACATGGATCTCTGTTACACCTATCCATTTTCTTTTCCTTCTTCCAAGTCAGTTCTGAAGGTAGTCTCTGAGATGTTGTTGCCGAGTCCCTCTCCCGGTGGGAAGAGGACTTTCTGCAAGCCTCCTGACTCTTATTTGCTTGGAAAGGGACCAGGAGATTTAGTCAAAAAAGCTGGTTTGGTTGGAGGACAGCCAAGCAAACGGGCACTCGCACAAATTGGTGCTACTGATAGTGAGACACTGCTAGAAGTGACTCAGAGGAATTGGCTAATACACCCTGCGGCTACATAGAAATGTACAGAGCAAAATGTTGTTGTCAGCAAAATATCTCATGATGCAGTAGGTAAACTTGTTTTTAATGGAAACTGGGAAGTGAAGCTTGGAGAAATGTCAGGCGTAGCCTTCTAGGTAGAAATTGAATGCTATATTCTTAGATGTTTGCAAGTCTGTAATGCTTATTTAAGAGAGTAGAAAGTTAATTTGTTAATTAAATGTTTGTCAGCTTGCTCCTCAGTGCCAGCTTGTCTGAGTCACCACTTATCAGCCCAGCCTTCCTTCCTACAAGTGTCACAAGCTTAAGTTTTTCACTGCAGCTTGATCTACATGTACTGGAAACTGAACTCTGCTCGTTTAAACCTGTGCAGATATAAATGTTGCCTGTAGCATACCCAGCATGGTTAAAATTACCTCTTTTGTGGGAAACGTGTCAGAATTGTTGAGCTGGCTCAGGTTTTCTCCTGGGAACTGTGCTACTGCTGATGGTACTGCAGAAACACTGTTGGATTGTACCAGTGGACAGGCAGAAAAGGAGGGTATCGGCACAGTTTGGCGTGTCTGTAGAACTAGAGAACTAAACTGCTGTGCAAAGCAGAGAGATGGCACATTGCAAGTGTCTATGGTGCAGTGTCTACATTTCCATCTGTTTTTTGTGTCCTTGCCCTGGAGTTGGGGGTTGTGCCAGAAATCAGTGCAGTCCTGCACAGCTGCAGCCTCTTCACAGCCAAGTTTTTGGTGGGTGTCCCAACAGAGGAGGCTTATGGGAGACTTGAAAATGTAACTTGGAGCAATGAGAAAATCTACATAGCACCTGTTTGGCTGCCTCTTGCCTGGACAACTGTCTGTTTTTACATCTCTCTTGGAGGAAGCCACTTCGGAGCTGAGCTGTCCCATCTCCAGGGTGCTTTTGGGAGGGAGCTCCTGCTCAAAGTGCTGCCATTGCTCCTTGCTCGTGCAGGCAACGAGAAGGGAGGCCTTTTGCTTCTGAAGCTGCCCGAGCCAAGAAGCTTTTGCAGAAGGATGCTGAGGAGATCCTCCCTTTCTGCTGGCCACCCTGGTGGGAGCTGGGGGGCTCAGTACCATAGCACTGCTGTAGGCAGGACCTTGCTCTGCTCCTCTTGCCAGTGCGTGGCCTCTTGCAGAAGCAAAGCCCTGCTTGTTTGCCTTTTTTGTAGTAGGTGGGCTGTTAGACAAGTCTGTGCACTGCTGATTAGTAGCTCTTACAAAAGCATCAGCAAAAGAGTGCACAGAATTTTGCTAAGCTCGTGCATAGCTACCCCAGTAAAAGGGTCAACTGCTGATAGTTTCTTCAAAAGAAGAAAGTGAAGCTTTCCTGCAGGCTTTTCAGTAATGCCTTAAAGGATACATTTCACCAGTATGGCACAAAATGGCTCTTTCTGCTAAGTACAGTGACAGTGCTATTACTATATAGTAGGTTTTGGGCATGAAATTAAGCTACTGGGGCTCTTAACTCTATTAATAGAAGACATTCAAAGGTTCTTTTCCTCTTTTCTTTTTCTGCCTTTTCCCCCCTTACTTTCCCCTTCTTGATTTTAGATCTGAAATGTTTTTAAATTGTCCCAGATGGACCTTCTAGGCAAAATTGTCCAAAAGTGCCTAAACCTGGGCAGCATAAACAACAGCGCCTTGCGCTTCTGCCCATTAGTCTAATGGGAGCAAGGAGTGAATCTCTTCGCCAGACTTTGCAAATGTACCTCTGTGCCTGTTTATTTTGTCTGCTGTAGAGTCTTTCCCTTCTGTGCGTGCCTTCTGCTTGTGAAGGGACAGCTCACCACCCCAGCTGAGCTGAGGTCTCGTGAGGTCAAGCTCGGGATAGGAAAGCCAACTGGCCTCGCCAAGTCACTAAACCAAGTACTCTGCAAGTCGGTTGGCTGTGTAAAGCGCTACTGAATGAGCTGTGTTGCATCTTCTCTCAGCAGCGCTTCTTAGTCCACAATGTTCAGAGTGAGCCAGCTGTGATACTGTGCAGGGGGAGGCTGATTTTCCATGGCTGAATCAGAGGTTGGGTTTTATGTAGGTTTTTTTTTTTGCTCCTCCCTCCTCCAGATGCACAACAGCTGCTGATTCTTAATGTGCACAGATCCTTTCTTCTTTCTGTGCGCAGGCCATTCTCTATAGCTTTATTACCCTCAGTTCGTGGAAACAGTTGTTGAAATGTAGCTCTTGGTGAGCTTTGCTTAAATACTAGTACCCAAAGCACTGTGTTCTTAAATATTTTTAAAATAATTTTTGAATCATTAAAGAAAAAACAAAGAAAACTTTTTTAGAAGACCTGTTGGTTAAACAGGTGGGAAACCCAATAGTACGGCTAAGCAGAAGGGAAAAACAGTTGTTCTTTATTTTGTTCTATTGGAGTTTTTTTCTCTTTAATTCTATGTCCTTTGTGTAGCTTTGTATGTTCAGATACAGAAGAGGCTAATTTAAGAATGCAAGGTGTTCTACCTCTTTCCCAGTCTGTTTGGCTATCCAGCATCCTTCCCATAGCTCTGCTTTCCTCCCTGGACGTGGGGGCAGAGGCTGTGGTGGGTAACGTTGGGCAGCACTGCTGGTTGGGTCTGGCTCTGCGGCAGGGTCCAGTGCTGGTTGCTGTGCCAGGAGCAGGAGAGCTGCGGCACTGCTGCCTGGGGGTGGACTGGTTATCACAGCCAGGGCAGCAAACAGGGTTCTTCAAAGGGGACTTCAAAAAATGGGTATCCCTTTGTCGTTTTCTCCAACTCTTTCTTTGGCTTTTTTTTTTTTTTTTTTTTTTTTTTTCCCCCAGGGTTTGCTTAGGGAGATTTTCTGTCACCTTCTCTAAGAAATTGCTTCCTTTTGCAAAACATACATTGCTTACTAGCAACTCTTGTTGACCTAGAGAGTCTCAGACACTGATTGTGCAACTGTTGATGTCTCTGTGTTTTGCTGGCTCTCCAGAGAACCACTAAATTCAGTCGATGATTGTCTCAAGGCATTGAGCTCATCTGTGGCGAGAACGGCAGCGCCACTGTACTGGCTCTTGCCCCCAGCATCTTGCATCACATGCCGTTTGGAAAATGTGGTTCCTTGATTGTGGCAGGGGGGAGGACTGACTGCCTTAGAAAGCTGCATGAATCTCTAGTTGGAAAGTACAATGTATCCTCAGTCCACTTTTCTGCAAAGCCATACTCGCTGGTGTAATTTGCCCTCAAATGACTAGTGCCATTAAGTTTAATGGCTTGCATAATCAAGTTCTCACATTATCCTACCCCTCACTATATTTTTACTTTGCTTCTCGTTCTCATCCAAGCCTATGAGGAACAGTGTGTACTATTTTGACTTGGGACAAACCCATCCCGGTTCACATGGAAGTGTGCAAGCTCCACTTCTCGTGACCATTCAGCCGCTTAAGAGGCAAGGATAGTGGGTTTATTAATTTGCCCTAAACAACCTCTGGAAGCATGTTTTACATTCTAAGTAATGTCAGGGATCATATTTCTGTTTTCAGGCAGCCTCAGCATCAGTGAGAAATAAGGATTGTGACCAGTACAGTATTTGTGCAATGTGCACCCATCACTGGGGAATAATGGGAGTGCTGGCCTTAGTCCAGGAGAAATGTGACCCAGTAAACTTCTTAAAAGACTGTTCAATTGCTCTCCTTATTATGCAGGAGCATCCAGGCTGTATACAGGATGAATAGCATTTTCTTAACTGCTGCCAAAGGAATGATTTTCTGTGCTGTGTACAGTAATTTTCTTCACTTTGGTGTATCTGCTGGCAGCAGAAGAGAGCTGCTTCTCACCTTTCCACAGGGGGGGTTTGTAATGGTGCAGTTTGGATGAAGTGAGGTGTAGGGCGACACTTCACGAGTGGTTTGCTTCCTTCAAGCCTAAGCAGAACTCAGTTGGTCCGTATCTTTGCAGAGGAATCCACTGGCTTTCTGTAGTCATATAGATAGAAGCGAAATAATATAGGAAAAAGTTCTTTCTGAAGAAAAACACCCTAGACAATAGATGGATAGCTGGATGAGAACAGCAGTGTGGTTGCTTAGCTGCAGGTGTGGTGAGACGCCCTGGCACCCACAAACTGTGGGCTCCTCTTGTAGCCTTGGGCTGCAGCATACAGCTCCTGCAGGCTCCTTCCCCAGGGCTTCTCAGCTCCCCCCCACTTTAGGACACAGGGGCAGCACTCGGACACCCTTGAGGCATATTTTACCCCCACCTGCCACTTACCCACCCTTGCCATCCCCTTTCATCACACGGCGAGACGAGGGGGAGACCTCCTGTTTCCCCAGACAGCCAGGCTCCTTAAAGAAGGGTGAGAGGCTCCCTCGTCCCTTTCGGGCAGCGCTGTGCTGACTGAGCGCTGGCTACAAGCCACTGGCCACGAGCAGCCTGCAGTGGGCCAAGCCCTTGCGCTGGACTGTAGGACGAGTGGGTGGTGGTCCCCATTCTGCCACTGATGCTGGCTGGTTAGGGTAGTTCCTTTCACCCCCATTGCAGTTTCTCAGCAACAGATGGTCCAGCTTTAGCTGCTCTGTGTGAAAAGTGCTGTCTCTGAGAATCGACTTTACTGTTTGACACCTGCAGTGATGAAGCAACCAAACAAAAATCCTCAATAACGTCAGAAATAGCACAGTGTCTCCAGGTTGTTTTTTTAACGCTTCTAGCCTTTGCCCTGCCCAGTGGTTTATTACTTTCCCAAAATAGGTTTCCTAGGAATAAAAATTTTCCACTAGGTTCATTCTGAAGCCAGAGTGACAACTTTTACGAACTACCTTGCATAGTGAAACTGGTGACATCCTTGCTAACGAGCACTTGCAAGATTAAAAAAAAAAAAAAAAGCAGACAGAGAAAGTAAGTGTGTGCTTTATTTCTCTTGCTGTTGCTGTAAAATTCTGGTGTATTTTTAAACCTTTCCTGATGATCCATGCTTCTTGTGAGCTTCTCATCAGTAGAGAAGTTGAGCAGAATAGAGGCTATTTCAGCTAATTACAGGGTGACGTTATAGCTTGAAATGGAGGATAAGGAATGAACAAGCACTTTTGAATGCTCTGCCCATATTCCATTTTGTGCAGGCATGTTAATAGCTGTATCTGTTAGTATATTTTTAAGGCTGTGTTCAGTCTCAATAGGGTGATGTATGTCTGTGGGCCTCCCTCTTCTTCTGTTTGTGACCAGTGTGTTTCTGACAATGCCTGCACTGTCTCTGTGCCTTGAGCCGAATGGATGGCTTGTAAAGGGGACTGAGATGTTATACTGGCTTGTCAGTGATGCTCTTCATTTGTATTCTGCTCAGGGGGCCAAGCCACTGAGGAGGAGACGTGCCAGAATGCTTTCCTGACGAGAGCCTCTGCCCTCCTTAATTTTCCTTTGCACTGTTTTACCTCAGTGAACCTTTCTCTTTCAAGGTGTAGCTGCTTCTGCAGCACGGAGCTTGGCTTTAGATGATGAAACAGATGGGATGTGCAGTACCTGTAAGCCAGTGGGTTGTTTGGGGCTGTTTTGTTTTTGGCTGGGAAGCACAGCATTAGGAAACAGAAAGCTGCATTGAGAGCATCTGGTGCCTGCCCTCTTCCTGGCTGTGCAGGGGGACTCGTGTAGGCAGAGAAATGTGAAGTATATTGTGGGAGTGTGGCCTGTGCAGAGCTGCTTCTGAAGCAGTAGCAATTTCATCTTTTTAGGGAATGGCACATGCTCTTGAGCTCGTGAACGAGAAGCTCCCAAACTGCTGCTGTTTCAAATCGAAAGAGCTGGTTTTGCTCTTAATGTAAAAGGCTGCACGTTTGCGACTTGACGTGCTAGTACGGTGTGTTTTTCCTACAGTGATGCAGTGATGCGTCCTTGGTGGTGACGTAGTGTGTAGACAAAGTGCGGTGTCCTCACCTGCTCTGCCCCTTGAGACAGTGACAGCCTTCAGGGAGAAGGAAAGACATTTTACCAATGTGAGTGAATTTTGCTCCCAAGTTCTTGAGTATCTTTTTCTTAAAAGTTTTCTGGTTTTGTTCTGTGTTTTTCTGGAAAACAAAGGGTGCTGATTTTACATGCTGTCATCCTTCCTTGCTTTAACTGCGGCAGTTTCCAACTCTGTTACACAATGGTCCAATTTTCAGGACTGCTGATGCAGCGTGCTGCCATCGCAGGAGCGACCAGCCGCCCTTGAGTGATATCCTTGTGCACCACACTGACAGGGGCCGGGCAACTGCTGCTCATCTCCCGGCGGCAGTGATTAATGTAAAGTTCAACGGCACTAACTTTCACCTTCTGCCATGCAAGTCATCCCCACCAGTGAGAGAAAGGTCTGACTGTTCTGGTGTTGGCTCCAGTCTGTGCTGCCGTCCACATGCTGGTGTGATTTTTCTCTCCTCCATCCTTCCTGGAGCTCCCCTTTGCCCTCTGCCCTTGAAGACTCCTGTGTAAAGGCTAGATCAAACAGTCACCCTGGAAGGAAAACACAGAACAGAGAGAAGGCAATTTTGGTGAGGACTGCAGGTCATACATCAGGTCAAATCAGTCCCCAGTGGAGACAGCAAAGAAAATGTAACATTGCAAGAGCAAATGCAGTTTGCTGAGGCAAGGACCATGGCTGCTTTTGATTGCTTCAGGGTCATCTGCATGGCTACTTACAAACCCTCTCTGCACTGAAACTCACACGGTGCAGAACTATTTCAAGTGAGGAGAATGAAGATCGAGTGGAGGTTGCTGGACACTGGCTAGGGCGAGTGCCTGACCATTTGTCTGACCCACGTTGGGAACAGGACAAAGCTGTTCCTACTTTGGTATCCCGGGGAGTGCCATGGTATGAATGAAGGTGCCCATTTCTTGTACTGTACTATTGATTTCCTTTGAGGCTGTCATTGTCTGCCTGCCTGTCCTGGAAGACAAAGATCTAAATCTAGATTTAGACAATCACAGTTCGAGTCAAGGTCAGTAAAAACTCCTGAGTATATTCCTAAAGAAAACTGTTTTCTCAGTCTCACTTCCGTGGTCCTTTTGATGTGTATTAGAAGCAAAGGTCTTGTTTTATTCCTGAGTTTCACCAGCTTTTGATATTAGGAAGCGAGAAATTTCTTCTTGAAGAGCATTTTGGATGGCGGCCTGGTAACCAAAAGCAAGTTCAACGAAATTCAGCAAATAGTGTATCCTGGATCCATGCTAAATAAACACATGTGTAGGCAGAGAAAGCCCTTATCTTCCTGGGCTGTGGAAGAATAAAAGTGGTTCCTAATTTCAAAACAAAGGTGGCTGGAAAGAGAAGATTAATGCTGTTACTGTCAGAAAACTAGTTGTTTATTGTATCCTAGCAGGGATGTGGATCCTATATACCTGAGCTAGAACAATGATGCAATATTCTTGCTAACTCCTACCCTATAACTTTCATTACTCCTTTGCATCATCACAGACTGATGGGAAGTGAAATCCCATTATTTCTCTTCCTTCATGAGTGGTGGATGCAAGGAAGGAAAGGAAGCCACATCACAGCAAGGTAGAAACAGTAGGTGGGCCTGTTTGATCCCTGATCCACTTGGAACCAAGTTTCAGAAAGAGAGGCCACAGCACCCTGTGAACAGAGTAGTGTGATCTGTGAAGTCCCAAAGCACTGTTGTTTCCCTGCGTCATGTATTTGTTCTTGTTCTGAAAATCACAGTGTCAGTGGAATTTTCTTAGGTAATTAAGAGTAACATGATCACCTTCAACCCCTAGAGCAAATGAACTTCTTCAGCAGCAATTCCCATTTGTGTCTGCACCGCATACCAAGGGAAAGAGGAACACCTTGGATTTTATGTGTCTAAGCAGAAGTTTGCAACTGGAAATGTGACCTCTTGTAATTTTTTGTGCTGGTGACTGGATGTTTTGAATTTGAAATTTTCCTCTGAAATTAAATTCCTCTTGGCCCCTCTGCCCGTCAGGGTTTGGGTTGATGAACAATTTCTCGCAAATCTGTGCATCATCTCTGTTACGTGTCTTCCTTTTCTGCTTCTCCCAATACCATGCAAATTCATATCAAGAAGAGAGTGTGACTAAAATTGTTACTTGTTTGACCTTCTGGTTTTCTCTCATACAGGAATTTTGCAATTTCAAAGCTAATCTTTTAACCACAACTAGGCATGTGCAAAATTGATAAACAGGTAAAGCAATCACCCTGCTTTGTGAGTCCCATCAATAGGCCAACAGATGTAGTCTGTGGTGCTGGCTAAGCAAAGTCCGTGAATTAACTACATTTTGATCAAGTGAAGTGTAGCTTGGGGTTGCTCTGAGACAAGTATTTGAGGAAAGTATCGACTTTGTTCTGGAACATTTTCAGCAGGCTTAGGAAGACATTTTGGAACTAAATAGGAAACCTTCCCCAAAATGCTGTCCTGACTGCAGGTTTTCAAGACCTTTAAGCATGATCTCACTGCCTCTAAGTCTTCAACTTATGACTAGACTGAGCCTCTGATGCCAATTTCAGCATGTTCCCAATTATCCTTGAGCGCAGCCATCTCCAGTCAGAGAAGTCTGTTCAGCTGAACAGAGCAAAGTACTGTTTCAACCCCAGTATGGGTTTCTTCCAGCTGACATAGCATTTGTTCCCAAAGTAAATTCCAGTACAATTCTTTCTTTTTTTTCTTTTTTTTTTTTTACCTTTTTTTTTTTTTTACCTTTCTCTATTCCTTTCTCCCAAAGTCATTTCAGGGAGAAGTCACCTAGATTGTATCAGCATCTGAAAGACACAGGTGAATATGAATTTTATTTTTCAGTTGAAGTTCTGTGCCATTTTTGGCAGAAATCTTTTCCACAGGGTCATCTAGGGGAGGTGAAGGGATATCTGAATGCACTTCATTTGGGATGTTCACATTTAAAAGTTTGCCTTTTTTCCCCTTCAGAGCTAGCTGAGCTGTCTGGCTGTAGAAATCCTGCTGTAATGTATCTGTTGGCGTTATTACACTGAAAAGCAGGAAAGTGTCTCTGTGCTTGCCTGATAATGTTCTTCTGTTACGAAGAAAATTTTGCCAGAATCAACCCATCTTCTATAGCCATGTGAAGTTTCCAGAATAATAATGGATGCTGACTTCCAAATATTTAGAGTTCTCTCATTAGAAGAAATTATCTCCATGCTCCGCAGTAGGGGAATTGTGTATGCTTTCCTCACCCTCCCTGCCCCAAGAGGGCTGGAATGAATGCTGACAGCGTAAGAAAGCAACTGCTGATCTCCTGTACCAATGCAAAAGGCCCATGAACTGTGGGACAGCACTGCTTTGTAATGTTTTCCAGAGAGGCCATGCCCCAGGAGGAGAAAATCCGTTTGAAAATGGGCAAATGCCAAACCTGAAATACAGTTGGAAAGGTTATGCTTTTCTTATTTGCGAGAAGTTAGGCCTGATGTTTCAGTGGGGATATAACATGAACTGTTCCACTCCAGTAGGACCCTGAGTTGTTGGGGGGGTGGCTCTAGAGCCAGGGCTAATGATACAATTTCAGAGAAGCGTTACTCTAAAAATATGCTGACGTCCCATACAGGCTAACATCGGTGAGAGCCCTGAAGCACACTGGGATGCTGTGCTCCCTTATGTAGTAAAGAATGTAGCCAAAACCTTTTAAGGAGAGAAACCTCAAATCCATCTGAGATTTCATGTGCTGGTGCTGTAAGAACATCTTCGCTTTGTGGCTGGCTGCACAGACCAGGAGACAGCTGGAAGTGTAAGCATGGGTTTCTGGGTGAGATGCAGCATACACAGGCAAATGTTATGGTGCACACATACAAATTTTACTGTATTGCCTGTATACGAAATCTCACAATTCCAGCCAAACCCTGAGCTGGCCTTGAAGCTGCCTGCCCAGCTGGTGCAGTCCATGCCCCTGACATCCCAAAGCAGGCACCGACTGTGCGCATTTATCTCTGTTAGCTCTGCTGGGGGATGAGAGTGATAGGTGGCTGAAATTTCTGTTGTTCTGCTAACTTATGTCCGTTGAATCCTGTTGTTAGTAAAAGGCCTTTCCCTGCCATCATATTGACCAGATAGCACAGACTGTTTGTGATTTAATTTTCAGTATAAATGAGGTACTCGATGCATGTAAACTTCACTGGGGTTTGTTGTAGCTCTTATGGTTATAATATTATTGTAGCTCTTAGTGCTTACAGTTGTGAAGCTGAGATTCATGGAGAACTAGGAAAAAATGGGTTGGAGGGGGAATGCCAGGAGGTGATCAAGTTCTTCTTTCTGCTCCTGGATATGATCATGAATATTTCAGACATTCATCACTGGTATTAATCTACCCTGTGTTTGAAGAACTGCAGAAAATCTATTCCTGTGCTTTATTATCATTATATGTAGGTTTTACAATGTTTGATCTGAGTTGTTCTTCCTCCAATTCCAGCCCATTATTCCTTATCTGCTGTGGTTATGGAGAACAGGTCGTTCTGTTGACTTTTGTAGCGTGTTTCTGTGTACGTAGATGTCCATTATCACCCTGCCCATAGCATTCTCCTCTCTAGATGAAAACAACACAATTTTCTTTAACTTCTCCTGACAAGTCATATTTTCTAGATATCTTTCTTATTCTTAACCTCTCTTCCTTTGCTCCCGCCCTCCCCCTTTTTTTTTTAAGTACTCAGTGCAGCAGGTAATACTCATCTGGGACCTTACGAAGCCAGGCAGAGCAGAAGGATGACCTATATTGTAGGTGATGTGTGCTCCTGTTTATACATTCTAGCGTGTTCAGTTTTCATAACAGCAACAGTTACAGTGACAGTGTGACTTCACTGAGTCACCTTCACCTTGTGGTCTGCTCCACCCCAAATCTTTCTCTGAAGAGCTGTTGTCTGAACAGTTTTCCCCAACTTCTATTTGTGCAGTTAGTTATTTCTGTGTATGCATAATAACTGTACTTCTAGCCATGTTGAATTTCAAACCATGTCTTCAAATGATGAAATAATCTCATATAATCTTGTCCTCCAGTATAATTGCATTCTCTCCAGACTTGTGTGCTGCACATTTTAATAAGCATGTCCCCTACTTCCTCCTCTCCTTCACTAATGTCAGTGTGGAATAGAACCAAGAACAAGAAAAAAAGGGGAAAACCTACTTGACATCTCTTTTTGCTTTTACAGTGACGCGTTAGTGGCAGTTTTATGGGTCCTCCATTTCTTGCTGGTTTCATCAAGATCATGCTTCCTTGATTGCTTACGGGAATATCCGTGGATGCAGCATCCAAAGAGGTGTGGCTATATGGGAAGGGAAAACTATAAAAATATTTTTTATACAGAGGGATCTGGAGCTTTCCTGCAGAAGTGAAAACTCATGGGATGCTAATATGCTGGCTTTCTCTTCATTCTGACTATAGTTAAATTGCAACAGTGAATGATTGTCCAAAATGCAGTTGGTCTAAGTGCAGGTTCCTCACTTGAAAATATTAATTTCACATAAAAATCATGCATGGAAATGTAAATCAGTCATAAATGTAAACCTTTTGGAAGCTGACAAGTAGCAGATACTGGTATGGCCACATTCCTGGCTTCAAATCTTCAAGAACAAGCAACTAGATGCTGGCTTTCAGGAACATTGGCATTGAAAGCCATCATGGTAAATGGCCTCATAGACTTGAAAGCTAATATATTTCGTAGACTGAAGGCAAATGTAGGTTCAAGTACTGCATATATCCCCAAATCCCTTGCCAATGCGTGAGTTTTGCGGTAGGTACTTTTCACAGTACTTTTGCACTTCTTTATATTCATCTTAGATGTGACAGCTGGGGAGAATGGAGATAGGCAAGCTCCTGCTGTGAAAGACTGTAATAATGAGAAGTGTTTGATGAGCTGCCTCCGTTTCATTCTTACTGATGAGTTGATAACTTTAAGGATACAAGTAATTACAGCAACTTTGATCAGATTTAGTTAGGTGCATCTGGAATTGATTCGAAGCGAGGCAGCTTGCGTGGACTGAAAAGTAACTAAGATGTGGTATGGCTGGGTGCACTAGCTTGCTAGCTTTATTTGTCATTCCTTCTCCATCTCCTTTTCCCCATCTACTTAGCACTGATTTTATGTTAAGTATCTCTTTAGAATTGACTTGTTCTGCAGTCTTTAATGTTCAGGGTTGTGTGGCATCATTTTGTCTTGTCATTATGTATGAGTCTTACAGCGATGGTCTGGCAGAGTCACACTGAAAAACCACCTGCCCATTGCTGCAAACCACGTGTGCCTCTTTGCCTGCTTCTGATTGTGCTGGAGGAAACCTGGGGGACCTGTACGGGATGGGAAATGCACCAGAAGAAGGGCTGGGGCTAATGCTGCCCTTCACAGCCGTCATTCGGGGCTGGTGGACTGGAACACTTCCCAGGAAAGGGTACTGATACCAAAGTATCTTCACACATCACTGCTAATCATGGGAAGGAAAGTGCCTCAGGGAAGGACAAAACTCTGTAAACAACTTTGAGATGGAAATATGTTCAGCAGCCCTTTTGGTTGTTTTGACCGAGAGTAGGCCAGCAGGAGGTCTGTACCAAGGGGTTGCTTTCTCCAGGTCAAGGAAAACATTTTAAGAATAATCTCCCCCTGCTCTACTTTGCTTTTCATTCCTGTGAAACATTGGGGGTTGAAGAATAAACGGGCAGCAGTTGTTGTTTCATGGCCAGTGCCCCAGGGAAGCGGGTGCAGCCTGGTAGCTGTGCTGCTTGCTGGTCACCTGCCTTCCTATGGAAACTGCAGGCAGGGACCGTGGCAGGCAGCAGGTGCCCTGCCAGCTCCGCAGCTCCGGCCTCACTTTCTCTGAAAGGTCCCTCAGATCTGTAGTGAGTTGAAATAAATACCCCTTTCCCCTGCCGTAAGATCTTGCCCTGGGTTTTTTTTTTACATTGAGAAGGACCAGGTGCCACCCGTGCTACCCACTGTCAGCCAAGCACGACCACTGGGATGCCAGGCGGCAGGAGCAGAGGTGGGCCACCGCGCTGGGAGGGCAGGCTGCTCCTCCCGTGTCCCTCCTTGCATGCCGGTCCGCTGTTACATGGTGGCTGTGATGTGGGAGCGGGTCGTTTTTGGAGAGCTACTGGTGAATGTGCCACAGAGCTGCTGGTGCCTTCACATCGCCTCGGCAGCGGCGGTGGCCCTGGTGCGACACCAGCAGCGTGGTTAGCTTGCGGCGATGGCAGCTGCTTGCCTCTGTCGCAGGGATTCAGACTGTCTGGAGCAGTAAAGACGCAGAGCTATAGGGTTTTTGCTTTAATGACTGTAAGTATGTTCCCAGCGCCAAAACGAGCTGGCTTTCTTAACCTGGATTTCAGACTGATTTGTGGCTTTATTTTTGTAATTCAGCAGCAGATTGGTCTTTGCTTTCCCTGAGTAAGTTGCAGGAGGTATGTTGAAGCATTAAGAGGCCTTATTGATGTTTCTGTGCAACTCTTCAATTTTATAGTAAGCTTTCATCTAATTAGAAGACCTTACTAATCAGAATATGTGAAGATCCCGTTCTGGAGATGGTCTTGGTGCATCGCTTTAACCCATGTCCTTACAATGTTAGTCTGCTCTGCTTGAACCTCTTGGGAATACAGGAACTCTTACGAGGTTGGGAGCTCCTTTTTCACTGGAGGCTTTTTTTTTTTTTTTTTACTTTATGTCATAAAATCCCGGGTCATTTTTAGCTAAGATTGCTTTCAGCACTGATGGATGGGCAAAATTATGTACCCTCTGACTCTCTGACTTCCACCATTTACCAGAGCCTATTTCACGGAGAAGAGATCGTGACAGTGTGTGCTGCCAAACGTTGCTTTTGCAGGAGCTAAAGCTAGGGAAGTAGGATGCCACATCCTGTTCAGTATGTTTTTCTTTTTATTTACAACACGATAGACCAGTACCTCAGGATTTGTACTGCCTTTTAATAGGTTTTTGAGGGTGCAGTTAACTGAAATGGTTTGGTACCTGCCTCGTCTGGCATGTTATCCATTTCCATTATTTTGTTCAGTGGTGGTTGTGAATGTGCTTCCTCTCTCTGAAAACGTTCACCGTAGTTAAGGGGTGGGGGGTTTTGCTGCTGGCATGTCATCCTACAGCACTAGCACTTCTCTGGCAGTTTTTAACAGCATGACTCTGGGAACGGAGAATGAGGTCTCACATCTTCTTGGTGAGAAGAGTAGAATCCAGAACTCTGCATCATATCAGACTGAGCAAGACTGATTTTGACCTCATTCTATCAAACTCAAATGCCAGCAGTAAGAGCTTGAAACATGAACTCCTTTTGGTGTCTGCAGTTGCAGGATGTGATTGGCCTGACCTGCATTTGGTTAGAGAGCTGGACAAACAGCATCTGGAAGAATAGTGGGTACTAGCAACCTTTGGTGGCTTTTTTTCAGGGTTTGGGGTTTTTTCGATCTGTCAAATGAAGTGTTCAGGTTTGTTTATCGCGGGATTTGGGTTGTGCCCTGATGGCCCTCCTTTGCAGCTGCAGTCGCCCTTAGAGCACAGCTCTCCAGGCTTTACCTTTAATTCAAGTTACTGGTTTGGATGGAGCCTCATCTAATGCCTGTGCACTTCGTACAGCCTCCCACTCTGTTATGCAAAGGTGAGGCCATTTATGTGAAAAAGCACACAGCGAGCTCAGCGGGTCTGTGCCTGGATCTCTGTGGTGCAGCTCTGAACCATCAATCTCTCCTGTGGCTGGCGATGTGCATTTGGAAGCATGAAATGACATCATAAGGCTTTAAACCCAACGCTGTCAGATAACTTTGCAGTCTTATCTTTCAAAGTCAAATGTTTTTCTTCAAATCTGTACATACGTTATAATCCTGAACACCTTGTTTGTTCCCCTATCTTCCCTTTGTCTGCCCTCTTTCATGAATTATTCACTGGTTCATAAATAAATAAGGACGCAGGTACATTTTGGGAAATTTTGCAAATGTTGTTTATAGAATAGATTTGTTTGGTACAAAAGATCGCTCTAAAAAGCATTTGGCATCAGATAACAACACTGTAATCCTAAGCAACTGCTTCACACCCAGGTCACTGTAACCCAAAGGAATTTTTAGGAGGAAGTACTGCTTGCAGTGTATGATACTAGAAAGTGTCTGCTGCCTGACGTGCTGTGGAACTAACGTACAGCCTTAGTGGCTGTATTTATAGCATGCAACAGCTAGATACACCACAACAAGCAGAACTGCTCTTCAGTGTCATGGGAATTCCCTGTTGTTATGGCTTAACAGAAGGATGGGGCCATCTCCTCGCTAAGACATTTGGTACTCAAACTCTCTGAAGCAATTTTCATTAGACTGTACCATGTGCCTCTTGTACTGAGTGTTGTATGCCGAGGCTGGCACAAACCAATTTGTTGATGCTCTGTTTACCTTATACTCCATACTGTGCTGTGTTCCAGATAGCAAAGGAAAGCGTTGTGTCTGCTGCCCTCATCACCTGGGAGAGGGATGAGGACAGGAAGCAGAGCATCCACTGTAGCTGGAACTGCTGCCCATATATCTGCTGCTCACATAACCGATAATCTCCTGCGTTCAGCACGAAGCATCCGGAACAAAGTGCTACCCGCGCTGTTCCCCTGCTGACATCCATTGCTCCAGTTTCCATCTGCTCACAGGTTTCCAGGGCATCAGCTGTGTTCCCAGCTGCTGGTCCTCTCACGTATTGCTCAGGTCCTAAGACAGGTTTTGTGAGGGGTTGCCCACTAACCCCACCCTCGGGGCTGGCAAATTACCCCTTCAAAATGGAGCTCCTTAGATTTTTCGTACTTGGATGTAGATGTGTATATATATATGCATCTAATGCAATGTATAAAATCATACATGTGGAACTTCCAGAAAAATAATTTATTTGCCATATGATATTGGCTGCTTTGCCAGGCTTCTCTCTCCTCACCTGATGTGCACTCTCAGCCCTGTTTCAGTCCTTGAATGTCTTCAAGTGTTAAACATGTTTTTCAGTCACTCAACCTGCCATAGAAATATTTTTTTCCTCTGGGCCTTCAAGTTTTTCCGCTTGAGGCCAGTCAAAGATGCAATTTAAACAGCCATAGCTTTAATCATGTTCTTGGACTACTCCTAAACAAGATCTGCACTGCAAGAGAAGTGGGAATTTTTCATTTCCCTTGGGTCTTGTAGCACTTCCATCTTACTTGGAAAGGATGGAAGATACCAGTTTTTAATATTGTTACTCTCTTTACACGAAAGTGTAAATATTTTACAACATGTCAGAGGCTGCAGCATCCTCCAAGCCTTGTATCCATTGTATTGAAAGGATACAAAGTATAGTTGTAGTAGGATTTGAAAAGCTGTCTGATGCCTTTCCGGAAAGGTGACATGCGGAGGATGCAGGGCAGTGAGTGTAAGGGTAGCTTTTTTTAACATTCCTAGCTTGCCGTCCAAATCCAATTGTACTTTGTATGTACTGTGTACTTTCTGTACTGTGTACAAAACATACTGTGTATGATTTGTGGTTTCAAACGCATGCTGCAGTCTCCTTGTATGCCCTCCTTCCCCATCACATATTCCAATTCATACTCTCAGACTCTGCTACAGTGTCTTAAAGGGACTCTTCAAATTTGGCAGTAAGAATATGACTGCTGTAAAGTCTGTAATGCATCCTTCTGTATCTTATTCATCACTGACAGGGGATTTGGAGAGGGTGGGGATCTGAATAAAGTGTGTAAAATTTACTGCCAACAGCATCATAATTAAAAGAGAGAAGATAACAGTATATGTAATAATATTGTTACATGAGCACAAAGCTGATCTTAAATGTTGGAAGCTGGGTATTTCTGAGCCATGTGCCTTTAAGACCTACATAACGCTATTGCATTACCTTAGGGTTTTCTTTTGAATTTCCAGCTTCAGAAAACCAAGCTTGTTTTTTTTTTTTTTTTTTTTTTTTTTTTTTTTCCTTTTTCCCTATCCCCTGACAGCACTCTCAAAGTGTAGGGATGTTTATTTGAAAAAGACTCACTGCGTGTAAGATACTATGGTGTGATAAGACATGTTGCAGTAAATAGGGGTAGAATCATGTGGACATAACTGTCAAAGAGATGGCATGGTTGAGCTGACTTTGATACCTCCCCTTTAATGCCAGCTTTTTGATTTAGGACAGCTACAACTAATTTTTCTCTATTGCTCTCTGACATCTGGTGGCAGCACCGGGTAATGCAGTTAATTTGCTTAAAATCTTGCCCAGAGTGTAGCTCGGACATTAGAGTTTGAAGCTTTAGTAGCTTCGCTGGAAAAGAAACTGAATTGGCTCTCGGTATTGTATTTTGGAGTGGTTGTCCCCCCGAGTAGGAACACCTCGAGAAGGATGGGATTTGAGCAGGCCAGACCCTTCAGTAAACTGTGTTTGTTTATCTCTCTCTCTAAATTAAATCATAAGCTTGCATTAATATGGTGCATCTTGATTTAAAATGTTGCCAGTGAAATTTCACTAAGATCTGCTTTGATGCTTAGAGAGCATAAGGCTGATAATAGCAATGTTGCAAAAGAGATGAAGACTGTTGGCTGGCTCTTCGATATTTTCTTGCTCTAACAATTAATTCCCCCAATGAGGTAGTGTGCTGGGTAGCTCTAAGAAAATGGCTAAGTCTGGAAAAAAATCGTGTTGTCATTCTCAGCTACAAATAAACTTATTTTTGCTTTTGCTAGAAATGACTTGTCTTTTTTGTTCCTTCCCTTTCCTTCCCTTCTTAAGTGCTGAATAGAGACAGAAATGAGGATAGAACAAGCAAAATGGGCAGTAGATGCGCATACATGTGTGGCAGGTGCAGCAGTATGTGTGCTCAGTGCAGTTCCAGCACAGGGGCTTGAGGTTTGTGTGTGGCTGCTGAGAAGGTGTCAGTGAACCTCCCCTGGATACTCAGTGCTGTGTCACTAACAAATAACGTGGTTTCTCTGTGAAAACTAGTAGCAGGAATAGATGAATAAAGTGTTGTTAATAGAAAGGGCAGTTTGGCTTGTAATGGTTTGTTTTCTATTCACAGGTTCCCCTTGTAATACCAGTTTCTGCCTTCTCACTGGGTAAGAGTAGTGAGACCTCAGTGGGAGTGTAAAGTGATAGTGATTAATTTCATGTGGCATACTGCAGATTGCACTCTCATTCCAGTTTTAGGTACAGTGCCTGAAAATCCATGTTTCTTTTCCTCTGCAATCTCCAGTCCCAAGATAAGAAACGAGCCAGCTAACACTGGGAAGCGTAATCCCCAGAGCCTCTTAGCTGTGCAGCAGGAAGCACTGTGTTCAGGACGGGGCTTTTCCACCGTGACTCCTGGTTTTGCAATCTGTGCCATCTTGCCTGTTCTTATATGTTGATGGCATGGCACTATCAGCAGCTTGCCCCGTGTTTCTCTGGCAATCAAATGAACCAGCAGCTACAAATATCTCCTTTTTTTTTCTCCCTTCCTTGTTTTTTTTGTTGTTGTTGTTTGCTTGTTCCAAAGCCCCCTCCATACTGGATTTTGTTTGAAGGATTTCCCAGTTTTATTTCTCAGATACAGTTGCCATTTATTCATCTCTGACTTTTCTGGCAGAGTAGGTGGCCGCACATCCCAGCACTCAGTTTGTTGCTAGATGCCCTGGAGGCAGGGCAGAGCAGGAACAGGGATGGCTCTTCAAACAGCCCTGCTGGCTGCCCCCAAAGAAGACCTGAGGCAAGTGTGAAGGTTTATGTCTATTGGCATTGCAGAGCTGAACTCTGTGTAGAAGAAACTTTAAGAAAGACTGGCCATGTTCAGCAGATGAGACAGTTTTATGGCAACCTGAATTCCACCAGAGCCACAATGTGTATGTATGTCCTACTGAAATACCTGTGGAGCCCTGGCCCAGCTCACAAGGAAACTTATGAGGGCTGCAGAGAGACTGCAGTGGGCTTCAGGCTGCCCAGGATGTGCTTCTTGATAGTGGCTGATGATGCCAAAGCCTGCTGCGGACTTCACAGCACAGGAGACTTGCTAGGTCCTAGAATCAGAATTGTTTAGGTTGGAAAAGACCTTTAAGATCATTGAGTCCAACTGTTATCCTAGCACTGCCAAGTCCACCACAAACCATGTCCCTAAGTGCCACATCTACACATCTTTAAGAAACCTGTTGGGAAGCTACTGCCCAGGTGGAAGTGGGTTTCGCTACGATGCTTTAGAAAGCAGCTGTGGTTACAGGCAGTTGTTCCTAGGAGAACTGGTTACAAGGGAGCAATCATGGACAGGGCTCAAGCAACTTGCTGCAGCCACGCTAGCCACAGGATCAGTCACCACTGAAATAAAGGCTTGAGCTCTTGGTGAACTGACACAGATGAGCTCTTGCCACAGCCCTTTGCCTTCCCCTAAACAGGCAAAGTCCCAGCCCCGTGAGCCTTAACATGCTCCAGCCATGCAGCACAGATGGGACCACGGAGGGTGTTTTGGGAAGAACAAAAACGCTGCAGCGCAGTAGGAGATATCGTGCCTCTGGACCAAGCATCTTATCTTGAAGGGCAGCTGTGTGTTGTGTCTCTTGCTCTGGCTGATGGAGCCAGGCTGTGACCAAAAGGACTGAGCACCAGAGAAAGGTGTCAGGGCAGAAAAAGGAAGTAACATCATGATACCTTGATCTTATCATCCCCATCCTTGGTGGTTTGCTTTGGAAAGTTTTAACAGAAATCACACCGTAGGAAGGTGCCCAGATTAGTTTTCCTTGTCCAGCCACTGATAAGACCGTGAGTTTAATCTCTGATTTTGGAAGTGTTTTCCACAGTGACTTTGGTAATGATATCCACAGAGCCTTTTTCTAGATAGACTGTTACAGAGACGTTTCATCCTTGTTCATAGTGTCAGTGTGCCATCCCACATTGTAGAAAAAAAAGCCCCTAAAAATTAAAACATGGATTTTACAAGGATGTTTAGTAGTCTGAATTATACCCAAGTCCATTATAGTTTATTGGGTAAAATATTTACCATATGTGTTTTCCCACTGTGAAAGACAACTAGACTTGATTAAATGTTTAAATGCTTGGATGTTTTTAAGCAGAAATCGAGGGGAGGCTCTTTGTTAGTAGGCAAAGGCAGCAGGAAGGACAGTATGAGCCTATGAACTGCTGCAAGATCTCCCAAGCAATAAAACTGCACTCTGCAGTCTTTTGTGTTCAAGACAACTTAATCTTAGCCTACATAGTAATAATTTCCTGCTCACCAGTGAATAAACGATCATATGTAAGTCCGCTCAATGCTTTTGTGGGGAAGGAGCAAGTGCATAGATCGTGGCTTTTCAGTGAACCCAGGGGGGTCTTGGTCTACCTCCTGCCTTAGAGAACAGTGTCACCTTCATAGCAACTACCGTTTTCTGCGTGGCAGAGTAGTTTTTGCTCTCCGTCCTGTCAGCTGGCTTTTGTGTGAATGCAGAATACTTGGTATGCTGAAATGTTGGGTTTCATGTCGTGTAGTGGCTCCAAATTCTTCTACAGTGTAGCCCACACCTTGGTAGGGGGGGTGTTTCATGGCCCTTCAGTATTGTGTAACACCTCTGGAGTAGTTGCACCAGTCACTTCTGTATGAAAGTGCTGATTTTGTGTATTTTAGCTACATTTGCTGCAATTTAGCGATTCAGTCTAATGACAGGACAGGTCTTTGCTTGCTGTTGTACATGGCATATGAACTTATATGAAAATAGCCAGTAGCACAGCCTATTTGTAAACACATCCCAGCACTGCTTGCTTTTAGCATCAGTCTGGGGAAAATTAACTCGGGAACATGCCACCACTAAGCCAGGAGGGGTTTGCAGTTGCTTCCTTTTGTACAGAAAGTGCCTCTGCATTAGAACAGATTTTTATTTAAAACTTTCATTTAAGATTTGGGAGAGATTTTTTTCCTGTCCAGTTATAATTGTTAAAACAAGTCAAGGTTGAGATCCAGTTCACCATAAATCACTCCTCCTTTAAGGGCAGATGTTTTCCTGTGAGGCCTGAGGGACTGAAATCAACTCTGACAAGGCACACAGACCTGCATTTTATTCTTGGCTTTTCCACACTGCCTCTGTCATATTCTTCTCCATCTGGAGAGTGGTGCTTACCTCGCGCTGTTGTTGTGGGGATTAATTAATCCCTCTATTTGCACAGCGCTTTGAACATGCCCAAACGAAATGCTGTTACTTTTAACTGCCTCGTGGCTCTGTGCAGCCTCTGCGACAGCAGGGTCTGAGAGCCAAATGGATGGGCTCCTCTACCAGGTGGGCAGCCAGGGCCACCCAGCGTGCTGCCATCTCAGGTCTGCCTGCTGCACCTGCCAGCCAGCCCAAACGGAGGGCGACGGCATCCCTGCTGTGGGGTGCGCCTGACCTGTGGGTTGTGGGCACAGGTGTACTGGGGCTCGGGCAGGCTCCTGGGCTGTTTTCTGTGCCCCATCACTCGAGCAGGCTCTGGTGGAGGAGCTGCCTCTGCTGGTGATGAGGCTGCCGTGGTAAGTCTTCTTCAGCAAGACTGGCTTGCAGGTTGCTGTGCATCTAGTACTGACCTAAATATGGACCTAAATTTAAGAGCCAAATAGTTATATTATCTATTGGCGTTTGGAACACAAGAGGGGATTTGGGCTTTGCTTAGCAGATGTCAAAGCTCCACAGGATGATATCCTACATCATATGCAGATGTCTGAGGACAAAATGGTCACTTAGCCATCTTAAAGGTGAATTATCAACTTTTATCTGTAATTTTTCAGGCATTTCATGTCATAAACCAGATCACTGGTGGTGTCTTTATAGGGCAGTGGGTTTTGTGTATTTTTCTGGGAGAGGGCTGTCTTACTTGTGGTCTCACTTACTTAAATTTTCTTTTTTAAATAGCTGATGGTATTGTTTTGGAGGAGAGGGTTGGTTTACAGTAGAACAGGGGCAGTTAAAGACGTAACAAGGATATTAGCCAGCTGTAGTGACAGCAGGAAGCATTTCCATACCAGTGATTCATTTTCTTTACGTCTCTTCTTAAAAAAGAGATACACTAGTAAAGCGTATAGGACTCCACAGATGGGCTGTAAAATACCAATAGAAACATTGTGGTAGTGGTCGCTGTTTCCTTTCCTTCCATTTCTTCATTTTCTGTCTTACTTTATTGCTCTTCACTTTTTGTCTTGTCAGTCTGCATTTCCTCTGTTCCTTGTTGGCAAAGTGATTTCCATGGAACCGGCTGCCAGCGTGGTGATGATCATGTGGTAGTGCCCCCCACCTGCCAGCAGCCCATAGTCTTGGTGAGGTTGGCTGAACGGGAGCTGCAGAAAACACGGTTCACAAATGGACAAGGGGTGGTAAGCCGGAAGGTGGAATTTACTTTGCTGTCATCATGATTGTGGATCCTTTTCCAGTGATATATTCAGGACACTTGGATGCCAGTGGGAAGAAGTGGAGTACAAGAGAACACAGAGAGGGAAGGGCCTCCAGAAAAACATTTGAGTTGCTAATCACGTGTCAGGAAACAAATTTAGGATGACAGTGCTGCATGGACAGTGGTGGCTGTGGTCTGCTTGTGGTGACCTGCTGGAGCAGTGTGATGTGGGCTTTCCCTTGCGAGGAGGAGGAGTATGAAAAGGACATCTTTCTTAAGTCATTTAAGCTGAAGTGCTGCTGCATAGGTGTAGAGCTCAGAAAATTTGGCTCAGGCCATGAGAGAGGAGCTGTGGGGCAAGCTTGATGACTCTGCTTCTCTGAAGAAGAAAACCAAAACATGATCACAACTACAGAAATCTGTCCAGGAACACCACATTGCATCAGCATGTTCCTGGTGCAAATGCCAGTCTGGCCATGAACGTGCTTACTACACATTCTCTGAAAAGATGTATTTTGATTCTATAAGAACTGAATTTCACCTATCTTTATTTTGTCAAGTCTATGCTGCATTAAGTGTTCCTGCTAGATAGAAGATTTATGGGTGACTCACAGTCACGGGAACTGTGGTGTGAGACCTGTATGTTTACTGGAAAATCAGAGCTTGGAGCTCACAGACTCAGCCCAAATCTCACGTTGGAGTGATACCAGTGTGTTGTGGGGTGCAGATTACTGTCATTTCCATCTTTCTCCAAGTGCTTTGCAAAGTCCCTTTGTAAAGGGCTTATAAATGGCATTTGATATAAAGCTCCATCTGTAAGAGGGTGAAGGATAGTGATTGATTAGCAGCACAGCTGACTGCCTGTGTATGTCGCTTCAACATACGCTGACCTGCCTGCTTCATTTAAAGCCTTTTGCTTTCCTGCTGCCATGGGTTATATATCACAGAATAACCCAAAGCCTTCTTGAGGGCACTCCCTTAGTCATCAGGTTCCTCTTGGCCATTCCTGGAGCTATTTTATACCTTCTTGGCAATGTCGTTTGTGCTAGCTACTCTGACGCGAGCTCCTCCTCCTCCAAAAAAAAATTAACACAGTTGCCTTGGGTGATGTTCATTCTGCTAATGTGCTTTGCTGAGATAAGAGGACTGACTGTCATTTGAGATAGCTGGAAAAGGAAATGAGGAATTTATTCAGTGGAGTACAAATCACATTTCCAGGGAGCCAGCAGGTACCAGTGGTTGCTGTGAGGTGGAGTATTGCACGGTGTCAGAGACACGATTGCGATCCACACCACACGCACGCTGTGCCTTCGTCATGCATCACTTGCTCCCGTCTTCCTCTTTCCCCCAGAAGTCAGGGGACAGAGGCCGTTGTCTCTTGTCCCCTGCCCAATGGAAGAACAGCCTTCACACTCCTCTTCCTACGCATTGTGCCCTTGCTGTTAAAATCCCCAGCAGGGGCCTTCCTTCTGCCCTTCCTGCTCAGCCCAGCCAGGGCTCCTTTCCATCATCTCTGTCCGGGCTGGGTGCCACATCCCCACCATGCTGGGGCCTTCCGCACTGGACAGGGAGACGCTGAGCCCCACATTTGGGTTCTGCCACCTCTGCCTGAGGGAAACCAGTATGCATGGCCTCTGGGGTGGGGAGACAGTTTATTTACATCTCGGCTTTCAGGAGAAACGCCCAGGCACTCCTACACAGCTTTGGCTGTTGGCTCAGCACTCTCTACTCTCATTTTGGTTTGGTTTGGTTTGTTTGGCAGGGGAGGAGGCTGGAGAGTGGGAGGACTAATCCTCTGTGGCCAGTGGTTTACCCTTCCTCTGGCTTTACTCTTTGACGTGCTGCTTTTCCTTGGCTTCTTTGGCCTCATACGCCTGTGCAGTTGGTGATGTGGGAGCTGTGTGAGTGATGCTTAGCCGAGTGGTGGCATCACCGAAGCTTTGTCATGTTACATGGTACCTTCTGGAACCCCAGCAAGTTTGCAACTTGGAGTTTCCTACTTTAATGTAGCTCCATACCTGCAGAGTCTATCATCTATCAAGGTGCTCTCTTGACCCACCAAAGCCTGATTTAAGTCCCCAGTTTCCAGGATGCAAGGCCTTGGTCAGAGCTGTTTGGCCTGGGGACCGTGCATGACCTGAAGAAGGCAACCAGCAGGAGCAGCCCACACTGCAGCTCTGCAGGGTCTGGCTTTGTGGCCCTGGTTGTTTTGGCCCTCACCTGGGTCTCATCTCTCTGCTGCCCTGAGTTTTGTTTTGCTGTCCTCCCGGTGGCCATCGGTGTTGGAGATGACAAAATATGCTGGAGCAGTAGGTGCACCCCTGGCAGGTGTTGCCTGGTACAGCAGCAACCTCTCTGCTGCTGCCCCATTTCTGCCTGCCTCTTCATTCTCAGATGAGACACAGACTGTCAAGAAACCAAACGTGCGTTAGAAAATGTGCTGGTTTTGTCTTGCTTTCCAGGAGGCAGGAGTGAGAGGAGAGCAAGAGGCAGAAAGTGGAGAAAGCAGACTGACGGGCTGCCTGCGGTGCTGCCAGCAGGATGGGCAATTTTTGGTGGGAACATTTTCTCCCACTTTCCCTGTGCCACCCATAGGTGCCTGCAGAAAAAAAACGCAATCCCCTTGGGAGCTGGCCTGGGATCAGAGGATGGGAAACACCCTCTTGTTTTTCAGACCAGGGACCAGAACAGAGGCAGGAGCTTAAGCCACTTGAATATACTCATTGGGGGGTTTGTGGGAGAGAACCATTTGAGCAAAACATACCAGATTTAGTTGTGAGTTTGTATGGGGTAAAGGGAGCGGCTTCACGTTTAATTTTGATCAAAGTATTTTTAGAAGCAGGTCAATTATGTAGAGTATTCCTGAGTTTTCATTGCCCTGCTGCATGACATCAGTCAGTCATTAGAAATGTTGCATTTTTGTTGTGTTTCACCTCTAAAATCAAAATACAGGAAATATATTTCATCAGAACTTCTGCTTAAACATTTACTGCACTCTCTAGCTACCTCTGAAACTCTTACAAGTTGGTTGAGAACTGAGTATTAGTAATTGCATTGTATTTATTTATTTTTAACATGACTCTAAGCCTGAATGCAACCAAGCAAAAAAAGTATTTAATAACCGAGAAACTTAGAGGAGCAATACACATCGCCCAGTGCTGTTAACATTCTTCAGCAAAAAAGATTAAGTGCTGCTGTCGTCATTTAAGCTTCAGGGGGTGGGAGGGAGCGGGGGAAGGGAGAGAGGAGATGTCTGATCCACTTAATGCAAAGTATAAATTGATGTCATTTTAATTTTCTTCTTATAAGATTTTCCATTTTACATGTAAATACCAGGCAGCAATGTGGCAATGTTGGATTTTCTGTTTGTATGGAGAATGTGTTCATCTACTGGAACTTAACTGATCACACTAAGTTAAGGGGAGGATAATAAAAAGCTATGGAATGAATAATGGAAGAATTTAAAAATGAGGCATGGGGGGCAGAAGATAGAATTTTGGAGGTAAATTTTGGAGCATAAATTTGGAGGTAAAACTACAGTTGAGATTAACAGTATAGTTCTGGACATCTGGCTAATGTAAAGTCTGTCTGATGATTATCGTGTAATTGTTAAACCTGCCGCCCGTAGGTATGGGATTAGGTCTGTTTAAACATGCATGGAAAAAGCAGAATGGTTATTGATTCTTTGCAGCGTAATTTGTGTAGATCTTAGTTTAGAGTTGAATGGGGTTTATTTCTACTTTAGTTCATGTGTATGTGGTTCTTGTTTTGCTTTTTCTCAAAACTAATGTCAAAACAAGAGCATCTGTGAGAAGCTTGATGATAGGAAAGCTTTAAAAAAGTTACTGGTTTTGGAGGAACTGATTTAACAAGGAAAAACGGGCATCTTATTAGTTAGTAAAACTGTGTCTTCTGAACAATTGTGTGAAAATTAGCATTTAATAATTCTGCATCTGTATTTAATCCCTTTCACTGTTACAGATTTTTAATTAAGACTCTTGTCTTTGCACCATTTTGTTTGAATTCCTACCCTTTGTGCATAACAAAAAAGGTTGCAGGAGCTCTGCTGACATCCTCAGCACTATTTGTAAAGGAAGAAGACTCCTAGGAAAAACATATTAATATCAGCTCCCCTAGAAGCACTCAAGCATTTCATTAGCAGTTGTAAGCTGGAGAAACAATAGGGTAGGCTTTATTAGGTGAGAGGTGGCAAATGGAAAATTGGCTGCAGAAAATCAAGGTTTGATCATGAGTAGCCCCTTACAACTGCAACATCATCTTATTGTTCGTGTGTTTGCATTTCCATCATGCCTTGATCACAGGTGTCTAAGGCCACGTTATAAATAAATAAAGAACCCAACTGTCACGAGCAGGAAAAAACAACATGATGGCTCAGCACCAGCAAAAAAGGCTCGGCAGCCATCTGCTTAGCATCAGCCCAGCACCAGGCACAGCACTGTGAGCAGGAAGTACAGCTCATTCCTCAAGGCCTGATGGTCAAAATGTCACTGATTTTGTTCTTTGCAGAGTATATTTAATGTGATCTTTTCCTTACAGGAACCGTCTCTGCTGGTGTTTCTAGTTACACATCTATGTTAAAAATCCACTGTAAGTAATTTGTGTCTATATTAAAAGGCTAAGAGTAGGGAGCTGAAATACTGAATATTCCAGTATATTATTCTAAAAAAGATTAAATTAGAAAAAATGAACAAGTGTCAAGTGATATAAGGGACAGATTAATGCAGGCACAAGAGTGGTCAGAAAAGGTGATATTTATGTAGAGTCAGGTTTCTAAAGATGTTTAAGCACCCAAAGGTGCAGACCAGTCCTGGGGTTTTCAGATGGTCTGGTTGCTGGACCTCTGTGCAATGAAAGAGTCTTTGGAAATGGAGTGCCTCTTCTCTATGGCATTATCCCTTCTGAATATTGTGTAGCTTTTTTAAATTTCCCTCTTTACATGCTGGACATTTTATAACCTCTAATAATCTGGTTTATAGTAGTTATATATGCTCCCTCCGTATTTTATCCTCTTCCCTGTGATGCCCATCCTTGGGTGCAGTATTCATGGTTTAACAGTGCTGACAGTCAAGTGTCAACACTGGCATTTTGGACTGAGGGACTGACGAAGGAGATAGAGGACATGGGATCTCACAGCTATGGCTTAGCATTTAGATACCTAAAACCTGTTCAGGTATGCAGCCTATATTCTACCAAGCGCCTCTGTGGATGGAGACTTCTGAACCTTTATTTCAGTGTTTCTGCAGAGTCAGGCAGGCATTATTTCATGGATGTGGGTGCTCTTTGCCCTTGGGGGAGCTAAGGACTCACATGTTAAAAAAGGAAAGGTGAGACCTGAAAACTCTGTTCAAGTAATGCTGGATGGCTTTGGAGAGGGCCATATGCTTGATGCTTCAGTGCAGTGGGTGGAAAGTCTAGCAGGCATTGTCAAGTTGGAATATAAAACCTGTAAACCGGAATGAGATCTTCCCCACAGAAATACCTATCCTTTTGTTTTCTAGCCAGCTCTAGTTTAAACTGGCTGTTTAGCCAGTTTTATGCATGATCCACATAGTCACATGGGTCATGCGTGCTTGTGAAAAAGAGTTAAGAGCATGACTGGGAACTACACTTAGAGTTTGCACTTGCACCGTTGTGAGTGTGACTTGTGCTGCTGCTGGAGGAAGACAAGGAACCCACTGGACAGCTTGGGAAACTGGTTTCTGCAGCACTTGGTGGTTTTGGAGGCTCCCTGCAGGCACCGGTGACCTTGATGTGGAATCACACGCTGGAGTTTGGGAAGCTTCAGTCTTCTGATGAAGTTTTTAAATACAAAATATAAGAGCTTCCTTTCTCACACCTCCTTTGTTCCTTTTCTAGGCTTTGCTGCCACAAAATGCAAGCGTTAGACTTGGCATCCAAACAGCGTGGGCGTACTCCGCGGTGCATCTTGAATACAGGATTACCAGGGCCCCTAGACAGCACCGACCACTGCAAACTTTAGTCCACTTCGGGGCTCAGGTTCTTCTCTGTGCCGAGTGCAGGTCAGGCAGAGCAGAAGTCTCTTGCAGAAAGCTGGGATTTGGGGGCAGCCAGCCAGGGTAAAAGACTAATTATTGGTACATTTTAACACTGGAAAAGACCTAACATGAATATGATTTTGTAGTATGTCGATATTTCTAGAACTGTAGAAATGTGCGATGAAAAGCACCTCCTGGAGAAAAGAACCTGACTCCCTACTACCACTGGTAGCTACATCATCTGATGCCTTCATGTATTGACCAAACTCTGTCTCAGAGCTAACTGGCTGTTGCCTCCAAGAATCCTGTTGAAAGGCCGTTCAGAAAGTTATTTGTATGAATTTTAGCCTAAGACAATACAGTTGTGGTTTTGTACCCATGCAGTTCCCTGGAAGTAAACAAGGGAAAGTAGCTGAGCTCGAAGACAGTTGGAGTTACTTTCAGGTGTCACTGCGTTCAGCAGGGCAAGACACATTCTTCTGCTCTTCCCTCATACAGGAGGTTGATCAGGGGTGGGAGAGCTGAGCATTTCTTCTCTAGGTCTTTCACAGTTTCATTATGTCATGTTTGAACATGGACATCCAGAATCATACTACACTCCAGAGGCGATTTCATCAGTGATTTGTTCTGTAGCACCCATATTTCCACGTCCCTGCTGGAAATACATCATTTGCACAAGTGCTTCTCACACCTGCATTGCATTGGTAGCTAATATTCACCTTCTGAGCAGCTGGTACAGGTCTTTCATCTATAATTCATGATGACTGAGACCAGTGTATGGCAGAGATCTGTATTCATATGCTGAGGACCCTACACAGTTAATCTTGTTCCTTGTGTTTTGGTGGGAAATGCTTCCCTTTCCTCCAGTGTCCTCTATGTGACAGTGTTAGCCAGGTTCAGCACCGTTAACTTCCCATAGGGTATTCCTATTTTTTGTGATGCTTATAAAAATGTCAGCTACATTGCTTGCAGAATTTCTCTAGTAACTCCTATCAGCAAAGGCCATTGCAGCTTCTCCCGTGTTGCCAGCTCCTTTATTATCAGACCGTTTCGGTACAGCTGGTTTTTGTGTTTTCCATGTGGCACCCTGTCAGCAGGTTTACTGAAGGGAACTTAGATGGTTCCAGCAGTATTTCTGTTGTATAAAAAGTGAGTCAGCTTTTCAGAGTTATTTGCGTTAATTTGCAATAACTAAGCTTCAGTAAGCCATCCTGCATGGCTTTATCCCACTTCCTACTTACCTCTGTGCCTTCATTTGATAAAGCAAGTGAGGCAAGCTAGAAAAAATATTTTTATGTTAAAAAAGGACATCTTAAATTAATAGAATATTTTTTTGGCTTCTTGTAGCAGCGGCAGTGCAGGCAATTCTGCTAAAGATGTGCATACACTGGTGATCTTGATTTGAAAATTAATGCTGGTTTTAAGTTTCGAAAGGAATATTTTCATAATATTGTTGCATTTTAATGGGACATTATGAGTTTAAGAAATAACAGTGAAGATAATACCTTGCTGATGGCTTGCTCCCAGGTGCCAGCCATTCCAAAAGGAGGAGGCAATGGCTCATACCTAGTGGTATGCCTGATCATAGATGCTGCAGTAATTCTTTTTTTCAATAGTCAGGGCTTGGTTTTCCATTTCTGTTGTCACTTGATCAGCTTGCACAGTGAAAAAAATATTAAAATGTTCTAATAGGTTTTACTTTCTTCTTATATTCACTTCCTTAAACAGTGCAATTCCTATAGTGATGCAGCAGGGATGTATTTATTTGTGTTGACATTAAAATAGCCATTTGAACAAGAAAATGTTTTTTTCAACACATCTTCAACGTATAAATGTGTTTCAGAAGATCTGAATTTATCATCAAATTTAATCAAAGTGAGTTCAGCCTACTTTCTCATTTTAGCACAGAGGGGAATTTGGCTGGTTTTGAGCAGTCCTGTTGGGTGAGACGACAAAGTATGTAGGAAGGAATTTTTTCATTATAGTTTAAGCATTGCTTTGCTTGAAAGGTAGTCTTAAGTATTCTTTATATGATGTAAGAAAGCAAGTAATAAAGCATAGTGGAAAAGAGCCTTTCTGTTCTATCTTTCTGTACCCAGCAGATCACGAGTGGCTTTTGAATGCCCCTCCATGGAGGGAGGCGACCTAGAGGCACTGAATCACTTGGTGGCTTCCCGATGGGTGTTTTTTGGCTTCCCTTTGTGTTGGACTGGCGTTTAGAAGAGAGCAAACTTACCTCTGGGCTGTAGAGCCCAAGTGCCTGGCAGGCATGCCTGGCAGGGGATGCCCAAGCACCTGTGAGGGGTATAAAACACAGAGATGGAGCAAAATAGCAGCCAAAGATGGAAAAGGCTGAGAGAAAAATGGCAGAGCCTCCTTGAAACAGTTCTGTTTATTTTTCATTGGTGGGTGATGATATAGACCAAAACTGTTCCTGCAGATAACAAACTTCAGCTGATTTTCTTCAGGAGAACATTTGCTTTTGAAGATACGCTTTGTTTGCACTTACATACGCTTTTTTTCTCTGTTTATGTTTTCCTGTAGGCCTTTATTTATATTCTTTCTGTTCTTGCTCCCTCAGTAACAGGGTGTTCTGCTGTGCTGGCAACTGTAGCACAAAATAGCTAAGGTGAAACTTCTCCCAAGAGTTAATTACTTTAGAGCCAGGCCTTGACTGGTGCTGGCAATAATATTTAGGTACAAGGGGGGCAATGTACTTGTACGAACATTCTCACCTTCTGGCTTCCCAGTCTACATGGGACATTCTAGTGAAAGGAAAACTAACTTTTGAGAACTTAACATCCTTTTATTATGTGTATGGCGTACCTGAGGAGTAAGTAGCAAGAGCAGACCACATATAACTATTCCAAACTTACCAGGCTTCCTTCACGTTTGTTTTCAGCCTTGTCTGGGATGTGCTAATAAGTTTTTTCCCGGTGAGGGCCAAGGGGATACCCTGTGTGCAGTAATGTGACAAATGTTGTGTGGTGCCTTCTTGTTCCAGGTCTCATGAGCCAGTCCAGTTTTGCAGAGCTGTGACCCTTGCACTCAGTCAAAGAAACTAATTCTCTGGCTAAAAAGGAAGCATCTTTTGGGGCATGCCGTTGCCTAAGCTTTGTTTTGTAGGCAGTTTCATCTTGCAGTGGCATTGTTTATCTGATGTTAAATATTCTTGTGATGTGTTCTTCTCTGAACACTCATTTATCCATTTTTGCCTTAGCATCCAGTCATATTTTTTTTGCCTTTATGAATGGCACACATCTTAATGTTCAAATAAGTCCGGGTTGCTTTACTTCTAACCAAAGTGTGCTCCTCTTCCCAGACCAGAGAGAGCATCCAGAGCTCCCAATCATCTGTCTTATGTTGCTGGCTACTAAACAATGCCATACTGCTCTTGGAAGAGATGCATCAAGTCCCCTTCTAATGCCAACGGCATGGAAATGCTTGTTTGTTTGTTTCTTCTGTAATTTCTCTAGTAAGATATAAACTGGGAACCTAGAGCCTGGAGCCTAGGAACCTGGTGGCCTGAAAGACAAACCTTGTTGCCTGGTCTGTTGGGATGGTGTAATTGTATAAGGGGTTAGTTGTGAGTGATTTGCATTGTGCAAAAAACTCTGTAAATCAGATACTGTTTTTCTTTCTTGCTATATTACAGAAAGGTGCTTTTTTTTTTTTTAATTGAGAGGGAATTCATTTGGTGTTTCATTCATGTCATGCATGGTGTTTGAGTAACCTACAGGTTAGTGAGTTTCAGCCCTTGTGTGCTTAATTCAGAGTGTAACTGAAATATCTTTTTGGAAATCTGTCCCTTTGGGCACAAATAAAAAATATCCATTCTTATTAATTGTAGATTTTCATGTTTCTCGACACGGTATGTTTTGGAATGCTTTGTAGTCATAATGAAGACATTTCTGCAGCTACAATGCAGCAAAATGCATTGTAAAATGCATCAGGTCTTTGCAGTATAGAAACTTGTAACTGAAGTACCAAGATCACTGTCAGTAAAGTATGAATGGAAATGTTTGTGTGTGAAACTTCTGTAAGGAACAGCACAACAAGGGTTAAGTGAAGAGCATGTTTTGGTATGGATTACCCTTTGTATGAGTTCAGTCAAGGAATCAAATGGCAAGAAGAGGAAAAAAACCTTGACCTAAAGATAGGATAAGGTGAAGAAAAGACTGCAGCCATAAGATGCCCAGATAAAGAAAACAAAAAAACTGTGAAATTCAGGAACTTTTATCTAAGACTTCCAAAAGGAGTAAAACAAATAATGAGGCAGAAGTTTTCTGAACAATATTCACTTCTAAATGATATGGATGATGAGCCCCAAATCAGTTTTTTATGTCCCATTGAGAAGAACTCAGGAGATGTTCTGAGGACTAGGCAGCCAGCATCTGTTGACCTCTGTGGTGTGTATACACAGGTGGTCCTGGCCATACCAGTTGGTTGAACACGTAAGTCTTGGTGCTTATGAGTGTTTGAATGTAAGAGTAAGTAAAATCTGTTTTGGAGTTTCATAAAATAAAATCACCTTCTGCTTCTATAAAGCCTTACACTGATTTCTGTTACACTGATCTCCTACACCTGTAGGCATAGTCTTGAAGTCCAAGAAAGACTTACAGGCTGAGGAAGCCAACAATGATGTAGACTCTCTCAGAGAGCTTCCTGTTACTTGTTGGGCTGTGTCTTCTTCTCCAGAGATTGATCTTGGAGCACTTCCTGTTGCTAACACTTTAGATGGGAATAACATGTATTTGAAGAAGCAGAATGTACTGGAGCTGTTTGTCAGGGCTGTCACAGCTGGAAGCAGTGTGTTGAGCATTTTCTCCCTGTGAAGCCTAGGAAAGTCCACAGTTCCCTAGCTTTGCCCTCAACGATGTTCAGGCAGGAGAGCTCCCCAAAAGCCTGGTATACTTGGAAGCCATTGATGCCAAAATGGCACAGAGTAAATGCTCAGAGTTTTGTCTTTAAGCAGCAAAAGTATTTATTTCATGCAACGCTGGGGAGGCTAGCCAGTCTGCACCAGACAAACTAGCTCCAAAGTTTTCAGTGAAAGTCAGATAATTGATACAGTTTTTAGAGAGGTTACAACATCTTTACATACATATTCATGTATTTTCGTCATCATCATATTCATAATAGGCGGGGTTTAGGCGGAGCTTGAGGTGGAGTCTTCTAGAATCATCTTTTGGGGAGACTTTTGGGTGGTCATTCCGTTCTTACGCCTCAGTTTTGGGGGTCGCTCAATCTTCTTCCTCGCTTGAACTTGTTTCCAGAGCTTGCAAAACCTCCTTACTCATGGCTTCCTCATCTCGTTCAAATGCCCACATTGTCTTTATTTATGACTGCTAGATTGTTCAGAGTACATTCCTCCCATCTCTTACTTTAGTACCGTCAGCAGAACAAAACAGGCCGTGCCGTCTCTGTTGTATCTCAGCATACACAGAGCATCACCCAGAGCATGGTACCAAATCCATCCTGACTAATCCTTTAAGACATTTCTCTGTTTCACCATGAGGTCCACCTGTTGATATAATCCATATTAAAATGCAGGTCTTTATATCTTTATATGTTAATTAAGGAGGAGGATGTGCTCCTTTAATGTATATGGCTGGAGTTTGGAAGTAAAAGCACTGTAATGTGTGTTAACAATGTGCTTGGCAACATGAAATGGAAAAGGTATGTCAGATTTTCTCCCATAGTGTTTTATGTCAAGGGTTTTTTGTTTTTTTTTTTCATTATATGTGGGTGAGTGTAGCAACTTCATTTGCTGTTGCCTACCTTGCTGTACAGCTGCTGCTTCATTCCTGGGCTGCCAGGCTCCAATACCTTAAGCTTAGTGTAGCCCAGTGCAGCCCATCTGGTAAGCCGGCATGTTGCTGGTATGTCATCCTCGATTAAGAGTGAGCCTCAGCTACAGCCAGATAGGATGGCAAATTTGGGAGCTACATCCCTGCCTGGAGCTAGTCACAGTACGATCGTAGTGACAGCTGCTGACAGTGTGTCTTAAGAGCTGGTGAAGTAAAATAGGAAGGCTTGGTAAACGCGTGTAAGAGAGTCATCAACCAGGAATTTGTATGGCTCATGCTCAGCCTTTTAATGCCTTCTATTTTCTCTTGTTAGTAGGTAGCTCCCCAAATTGGAACCTTTAAAAATCATAGATGAGACTTAAATGACCAGTGACTGGCAACAGTGCAAACATGAATTTTACAACAACCAGTCAAATGAAATAAAACAGAATGATGTGTATAATGATGGTAACATTAGCTTGCCTTACTGCTAATATCAATGCTAGTAAGATAAATATTTAATATCTGTAAATAAACTATCATTATATTACCGTGAAACCTCCCTTCAAACTGTAATTCTTCTTGAGAAAGAGACGATGGTTTTCTTTAATCTTTTCAATGGGCACTCTACACTGAATCATTTCCTTTAATTGCTGTTCTAAAACATATAACAGTTTTTTTAATGCCTAATTTTTATATTTATCATTTTACTTTCCATTAATTGCGGTACTTCCATTCAAGCTTGAAAATGAAATTGCTTCCTCAACATATTTCTTCCCTGCTGTATGTAAACATAGGCTTTTTTTATTAGCCCTATTTCCAGTGAAGCTGAAATGCATGGGGGGGTTTGCTCCAGTTCTTAGTTACAGGTGCTTTAAAGGATGCTCAGAAGAGCTGCCACACAGTACAAACCTCATCTCTTTCTCTTACTGTGGGGCATTTATCTCACGTTTGGGGGACCGAAGAGCAGCACCAAGAGCCAGTGGGATGGCTACTCACCTCTGCCTTTCCAGTGGCTGCTCTGAGTGGCCCAGCCAGGCTCTGCAAGTTAGATTCCGAAACTGTGTGCCAAAGCTATGGATCATGATAAAGTCCTCATCTCTCCTTTCTTCGAACAATCCACCTACTTCATTTATTTGCTTTGATTACAGATTTGGTTAGTAATATGTAATGGTATATCAAAACCTGGTTAGAGCTGATGAGATTAATACGAACAAAGAAGTCTTAAAGTATTTAAAAGTGAATCAACTTTCATACCAGTAAGGTATGCAAAGTCCCATACAATTGGTCCACCTGTCATTCAGGACATCATTGTGGTTGTTTCAAGAAAAGAAAACTTGAAGGAGAAGGGAGCAAGCGAGCCACAAGTATTATACATAGAAATCTAAGAGTCTGATTAAAAAATGAATAATAATCCATACCTTCTGCGAATCTTACATTGCATCTCACATAGCAGGAGCGTTCCTGCTCTGAAGTGTTCAGGTATTTCACTGGTTTTGACAAAGGCCATTTAACAGGACAGATGGAGGTAACGTCAGCGGGGATGAGCCGTCTGCAGCTGGGGGCAGCAGCCATTGGCCTCCTGAGGCTCTTCTGAAGGGACTCACAGCAGCTCAGCCACTAATCACAAGGGCATGAGACCCTGTGCTCCCACAGGAGCTGCAGCAAAGCTTCTGGCTGGGATGAGGGAATCCTGCCTGTGTCCTACAGCTTCTGGACCACACCAGAACATAAGATGAGTTTAAGCGGTGGGAGACCTATGGCTAAAAAGCTTTCCTGGTGTCCTGCCCGTCTTGATGGAGAATAGAGCTGCAGGTTAGTTTGTGTCTCAAAAGAGCATTAAAGTATAGTTACATGTGTGTTATCAGCAATCTGGTAGTGTCACTTCGTATGATTATCTGGTGTTTTCTGTCTTTTTTGTCTTTTTTAATAACAACACAGAAATTCAAAACTTCAAACATCTGGGTTGAAATTTTAAAAATTTTGTTCCTGCTCTGGCTGGCTTCTTTTGGTTTTGTTTTAGCTGGAATTTCTGAAATTTACAAAATTTCAGCAGTTTGAGTGCAAGGCTAGACAAAAACACCCGCTGGGTTTTTTTTTACTTGCAAACACATACAGTCATACACACACTCGAAAATGTCAGTATTTTCATTAAGCAATTATAATGTGTAGCAAAAAACAACTTATATGTGAGGGATATGCCCTTGTTTTCAGACACATACACAAGTGCGATACCCACAAACAAGCACTCCAGTATCTCAACACTTAAGCAACAGTATGTGAGCATGTATAGAAATATAAAACACAATTCAGTTGTTTCTTTTAATGTAATCCATGGACTTCTGGTGAATGCTTACAGATCATAAACTATTTTGAAATAGTATTTATAAGCTATGGTATGTCAAATGTGGCGGGTGATAATGTCGAATTTTGGGAATATTTTTTATTTAATAAAATGGTGTAATGCAAGGCCAGTTCACTGCAGCCTTGTGCTAAATGCTAGGAGCGTGCTAGGGATTTGTAGCTTCTCTTCTGCAGTTCTTCAAAGCTGCCGTTTTGTCACTTGCCCCTTTCGACCAGTGCGTCTTGTGGAGCAGTCATCTTTTTTTCCACTGAGGATAAGGACATTCTGATTGCATAGCTTCACATGCACAGTCGAGCATCACCTCCTGGAATATTCAACTTGCTTGCAGATACAGACATTGTATCCCTGCCAAACCTGCAAAGAAAGGAGCTGATGGTCACTGTAGCTGGCAGCTGGTCTCGCACAGAAGGCCCCTGACATTCACAAAAAGTTGTTTTGGGGTCCCATGTATCTGATTTATCTGTAGGCAGTTGCTGATTTTAAGGATTGTGTATTCTAAAAATGCACACTTGGACACGTAAAAAAACTTTTAGAAGTTAGGAACTGGATGCACATGTTGTGTGTCTACTGTGTAGGCTTGGAGGAACTGACAAATTTGAATTTCATCTGCCACCTTCTCCTCCTTTTTAGCTGTTTGGAAGGTAGGCCTTGAGAGAGCAATCTTGGTTATTAAATCCTTCTCCCAGCAGCACAGGAGAGTGCACAGAGCATCTGTGCACCATGGTCCATGGGAATACCTTTCTGTTGGGATTTGGGCAGACACTTCCTTCCTAACAAAGCATGAGCATTAAACATGACTTCTGGCTTTGACTTTGGCTTCTTTAGTAGGAGCAGCACATGAAAAACAGAGCCATACACAAACAGAAAACAGAGCAGTATGGAAAACTGCTGTGTAGGTGCAGAGCCAGAGTGCTGGACATTGACTGGGAGAAAACAGGTTAGTGTAGGGTGGAACAAACCGTACTTTTGCCCTCCTTAGCCTTGTTTTGTTACCTCTTTCTCTTCCTTGGCTGTGTTGCTTTCCTGTTTTTGGGAGGAGCGGCAGTAGCCAAGGTGTGGGTGAGAGCAAATGCAGATAGTTATGGAGAACATAATTGGTTTTGAAGGGCTGACTTGGGTATGCTGAAACAAGAACGCTTGGTTTCTCATGATGGCCCATGGGCGCTTAGTGGGGATCCACCACACGTGCACTGCTTACTGAAAGCAAACCTGTATCCACCAGTGAAGTTCACTGCAGCACGGTGCCTGGAAGAGCTGTAGTGGAAAACATGGCTCATGCAAAAGGAGAGAAGGAAAGAACCAGAAGTCTCAATTATGAAAGAAACGTATCCTTTCTAAATAACAGCAGTCCTGCAGTAGGAATGGAAGATTTCAGCTAATTCTGAGTATGATTAGGAGACTGTAAATAACCAGTGATTTTCCATAAAATGGAATCAGTACATTAGGGGTTTGGTTGCAATGATAAAATCCTTTTTAAACTTTAAACAAAGCCCTTATCAGATCATTACATGTGCTCCTGAGCTTATTTTTGTACGGATTGAACTGAAATGAATGCTGCAGCTGACAACCTTCTTGGCAGAGGCAGCCTGGCACTGCACGGGTGGAGGTTATGAGCCCCCCTGGCCCCCCGCTTCCTCTTCACAGGCTCCAGCCAATTATGGATTTCAGCAGAGCCCCTCTACTCTCCACTTGTGCAGCTGCCCAGCAGCCCTCTCCCATGGGCAGAGGGATGAAAGCTGCCCAGCTGTCATCTTTCGGTTGTGTTTCCAAGCTTCACCTCCTTCCCTCCCACCTCGCTCTTCCCAGAGGAGGTGGCTGCTCACTATCTCATTTACTCTGATTTCCACCTTGAATACATTCGTGGCCAACGTGTACCTGCTTTGTTCCCAGCACAGTTGTCCTGTGATGTAAATAGCTCTCTCTTGGCCTTGGTGTGTAATCCCTTTACAGGCATCTCCTCTCTTTGTCCCACTTCATACGAGGCCTTGAAAGCCACGGTCTTGCCTCCTGCTAGAGAGACTCTCCATTGCCTCATCATCCTGGCAGTCTTTCTTTGTACCTGCTGCAGTACCACCTCACCTTTCTCAAATGGGGATAACCAGTCTTACATCCATTGCAGATTGCATTACACCATTGCAGATGGGGCTCACTGGTGCCTTGTGCAGTGACAGCCCCTGTGCAGCCGCTTCTGGAAGTACCTTGCCTTTGGAGATGCACCATTGTGTTGCACGTGACTTTTTCTCTATGCGTATGCCATAAGTGTTTCCTCATGAACACTGTGGTCAGCTGGCATTCAGAAATCTTTTTCCTCCACTATTATTTGCAAATTTAGGAGCCTGAAAGTTCTGGCATTGGTCCCATCAGCATGACCTTGTATTTGGTACTACTGAATTTCATTGTGTATCTGTTATCACACACTTCAATGCCGTATTCTGCTATTTCTGAAGGTTGTTGTGAGCATAGAGGCTTGAAGTGATTCCAAGAGTTTCACACTACTGCTGTTGTGTGCAGTGATCAATAAGCTTGTAAATCACTTTTTAATTCTTTTAATGTTTTCTTGCTCCTGTATCTTAACTTTGTAAGACGAGCAGATAAACAAACTGATAACCCTGCTTTTCCTCCAGTCCCCACAGTCAGCAAAGTGAGAAATCACTTTGGGTCTTGGGCTGCTGTGGATGTCATTACTGCCTCTCATTATATTCAGAAGGAAGCTGTGTAAGATCAGTGAAGTCATAATTACAGAAATAGAATAGTGGTGTGGACAGTGGCAGACTAGTGCCTGCTTAAGGATGGAATTGGACTGATACGGCTCTGCATCTGCTCAAGAGTTTTTGTGTGCCCAGTAGGCCTGGTTGCTACCTTTGCACCATCACATTGCTGGTAATGGTGCAATGGAGAATCCTTTTTCCATGTGCTGACTATGTGTGTGTGTTAGGTGGGTGAAACAATTCCCTGGAAGATCTTCCTTTTTCCCCTTCAGAGTTTTGCAGAGTCCTTACTGACTGTATCTGTTCTAACGGCTTTCATGGTGCCTGCTGTTATCTAACACGTGTGCTAGTGCAAAAAGAGTATGGATTTTTCTGTACATTTGACTCAGGATGCATACATTATATTTTCTTCCTCTCTAGAGTTGGATGAACTGCACCATGTGGTCACTGTATGCTCACTGCATGTTCTGTTTTTTGTTTTATTCCTGTTGAGAGGTGAAGAAGTTTTGATGATTCGCTTGGGTTTAAGATGGTGCAGTATGATGCCATAGTTTGTTGCTGCATGTCTGAAGACTGTTACATGCGCAGGAGGAATTCCTGTGCTGACTGATCCACCAAAGTCAGTCTATTGAAATAATTCGGACTTCGTCCAAGACTCAGAGTCTTCCCTGCCCTGGTCAGTCATGAGGTACAAGAGATTCTTACCCACTGAAGTCTAGAACATTCTTGTGTCAGCATGGGCTTTGAACATAGTGCTAGTCAGGTGGGCATGGATAGCACTAGAGGCCATTTTTCAGGGTGTTTCATTTTCTTCCTTTTCTTTCTTCACATTATAGATTATAGAAGTTTAGATTTTGCCTAGATTTATTGGGAGGCAAGCAATCAGCAAGAGCATTTAAGAAACAATAAAGGATTTATATAGGGGATAGAATCACAGAATCATAAATTGTTTAGGTTGGAAAAGACCTTTAAATTCCTCTTTCAAAACCTCTAGTCTTGATTAGCATGCATTTATTATCTTTTGTAATATTGGAGAACTGTTTTAAAGTTTGAGGTCAAACTGTGTTATGCTGTGTAAACCACATTTCTGTCATCTTTATATATCGCTACTGCAGGGATGTGAAAGCGTGCATATGAGGGACAGCGGCTGCATTTAAGCTTCCAAAAGCTTTCAGGTCCCAAATATTTTGTGGCTGTAGCAGTTTGCTGATGATCAGTTTGTTCCTTCTATTTTGCTATATATAGTATTAGACCTTCAAAATAGCCGCTGTTTCTGTGGTTGGGAGTGTGCTTACTCGCTGATATTGAACTGAGTATACAGGTGTCTGAAGTTACCTTGCTGGCGTATTTTCAATTGGCAATTTTCAATACAGTGTTAATCACTCAAAAATAGATTTTGACAATTTTAAAAGCACAGATGTTCGGCAAGGAAGGAAGGGCATCTCTAAAAGAGATGGGCATTGGAAGAAAGTAAGCCTAGTTTGCCTTAAATGTTTGTTAAACAAGCAAGTAAACAGAAGAACAGGCCACATGGTGGCCACAAATTTCAGACATAGAGGGAGACTCCTAATTTTGAGGAGGACCTGCTGATTTCTTTAGCCAAGCAAATGTGGAGGTTTAAATAATTTGAAAGGGTCTGAGTTGGTCTGTATCCAGCTTGGCAAGCTGGTGACTTGAGGTGCTGTACCACCAGTGCTACCCTGTGTGCAGGGCAGGGCAGGGCAGGGATGGACCTGGCAGGGCAGGGATGGACCTGGCAGGGCAGGGCAGGGCAGGGCAGGGATGGACAAGGCAGGGCAGGGCAGGGCAGGGCAGGGATGGACCAGGCAGGGCATGGCAGTGCTGCCCCTGTAGCCCCATCAGCTCCCAGGCAGAGCGCAGCCCCAGCACTGAGAGCTGCGGTGTGGCAGGGCAATGCCAGGCTGCAGGCGATGCTGCAGTCCGCTCTCCAAGCTGCTGCTGGGGGAGAGCTATGCTAGCAGCTCTGAGGTCATCGGTGGCCAAAATGATTTATTCACTATAAGGACGAGCTGTTACAGGGCTCTTTTGTCTGACTATCGAAATCTTCAAAGCAGGTTCCCCTTCCTCACCTGAGACCAGAAGGGAGAGCCTGGAAATCCAGTGCTGAGACTGAGAGTCCACCAAGTGCAATTGCTCCATCTCTTGAAGTCTGACAATGAATAGCAGAAAGACAGAGCTTGAAGAGCAGCACAACTCTCCTGTGATATGAATTCTGGGAAGGAGAATCTTCCTGTAGTCTAGAATGGTAGTTCACTGGACATCAGTCCTGATAGTGACTCTCAAGCTCTGTGGCAATGTTCTTGTTCGCCAGTAACTGCATTGCCCAAGAGTAGAAAGAGAGGTGGGCACTGTCATCTTTGAGAGCAGCAGATGTAAACAAAAGTCTTCTTTTGTGAAACAGACACTAAGATGGGGTGACTGGTGATGTGGGTTGCTCTCCTTGCTTGTGTTCATCCACACATAGGATGCCAGGGCTGGATTCCTCTGTGCACGCTCTGCCTGCTGTCAAATCTAGATGGTGATTTCATTACCTCTTCTTGACTCCTCCCATCCCAAAGGCTGCCTGAACCACTGAGACTGATTAAGCCAGGAAGTTTGCATTTTCTTTTGTCATGTACAGGAACACCACCTCTGCTTTCCTGTCCATTAGCCTTTTGCTGTGCTGGAATTCAGTTGCAGTGTGATGAGCACTCCTTGAATGCTGTGAGCTTGGATGACATCCATGGACAAGCCATATCCAGACTTTGGTAGCAAGAGTAGAACTCTAGCTAAATACCAGACAAGGCTGGGCCCTCTTCAGAGCAAATACATGATAAAGGAAGAAGCATATTCAGAAGAAAAATCAAGGAAAGAGCAGCTTAGCTGCAGGTGAGGTTTCAGCAGTGCAGATGCAGCATTTGCGGAGCATCCTGGAGGCGTGTGGACCAGATGCATGCTGCAAAGATGCTGCCTCATTGCTGTGTCAGGTCTACATGGTTGGCCTCCACTGTCACCATGTACCTCTGGGAAGGGGATGGAGACAGGGAATGTGAAACGCCCATTGGTACAATGTCAGGCTTGAGCAGTGGTCTCAGTCCTGGCTTTGTGCCTTAGCCTTTGTCCAGCTGCTGGCCCTGAAAACTGAGCTCTGTAAGCCTGAGTTGTAAGAAGGGAGGCTATGGCTGCCTGCTGTCTCTAACCACAGCTCAACAGAGGAAGGGAAGGTGAGGGAAGGTGAGGCCTGGTCCCACTTCCATCACAGCTTGGACAAAAGGTGACCTGCAGCCAGCCATCCGCCTGCTGCAGGCTACAGCTCTGCGGAGGCTCTGCCTGCTGAGCAGGTCGAAGTTGAAGCTGCCCAGCCGCTTTCTGGGAACAGCCTGTGCCCCCACAAGCTCAGTCCAAAGCAGTCTTGCCTCCCCCCCGCCCCCGCCTGTATTTTGTTCTGGTGGCCACAGACCACCATGCATCTTCTTCACAAGTGATGACAGTTGACATGCGTAGGAGCCAGGGCACATGATGAATCAGTATTTGGGAAGCGCGAATGGCTGCAGGGCTCTACGCCGTGCTCCACAAGCTAACCATGGGTGCTGAAGGCACCTCCTTTTTCTAATTACGCATTTTAGCTTGCAGAGTGGGATGCCGCTTTTGATGTCTCCAAACTGTAAGTTCTTTTTCTGAGACGTTCAGTCATGCATATTTAAAGATATGTTTCAAGAAATTAGGTCTGAAAATTCCCAGCAGAAATGTATTTTCAAATTTTATTTTTATCCAGAGATGACCACATTTTTGTCTGCAGCCGACTTAAAAGATACATCAATTAATAGAGCCACTGGTGACTAAACTGTAAAACAGAATATTTTTTCTCATTTAATGAAGTGTCTTACATAAAAATAAGCATAAGCCTCGTGATGAAGACCTTAATTTTGCTAAGATTTTCAAGTATTTTTCTGTAAGTACAAGGTGTGATAAAGCTGGGTTTTCACCATAAGAATATGACTGTTTATTGTAACCATTCATTATGTGCATGGTCTTATTAAGGATATCAGGTCCCAGCTGTCATTATTCTTCCTGAATCTTCCTACAAGTGGCATGTGATTATTTCCTTATAGGAAAATTCTATAAGAATAGGTATTTCCCTCTGTATTAGCAAGACACGATCAGTTGTGAGCCACACTGCAAGAGTGTTTTCAAGTTCTTGCATTGTGTTCCCCCCCATCACTACACTGAATTAGTGCTTTTAGGGCTTCTTGGGCCATACTGAAGTCTTCAACCTGCAGCAAACAAAATGACTCTTGGTATTTTCTTCCCTGCTGTTCATTAAATGATCACTGACCTCTTCTACTGGTTGCAAGGAAGAGGTTGCAATTGCCTCTCTGTGATTTTTAACTTGATTTCCCTACAGAATAAGTGACACAGCCCTGGTTGTCATTTCTGCCCTAGCCTGCATGGAAAAAAATGGTGTATGGTTAGTGTATGCTTGGTGGGGGTGCTGGGAAACACCTGGGTTGTATATAAAAAGTTTCCTTCCTTTAAGAGGTCATTAGATCTGCTTCCTTGTAGTTGATAGAGGCACTGTTAAAGTTAGGCATGAGTACAAACACTGTTGTCTGCAGGGTCAGTGGTGAGTAGCCAGGTCACCTCCATGATAACATAGTGTTGAATTCAGCATCTATCTGAGAGTCAGTATTTTACTTTCCTTTCTTTCAAATATAAATATATATTTGGGGTTTTTTATCAGCACTACAGTTTGACTTCTGAGGACATTAATCTGGTGGCAGCTCACCCAGGACAACTATTCATGTACAGTGTCCCAGCAAGGAAAAGCACTTAAAAATATTTTTGCAAAGGAAGTAGGATGGTAGTCCACTTACAGAAAGTAGCTGTGCAAGGACAGGTCGTTAAGCTTAACATCAGCATGACTAACCAAAATCTCCTCCACTGTATTTCACGGCAAATCTGGTGGCTGTGCCCTGAGGCAGGGGCACGAGATACTCAGCTTTGACCTAGTGGTGACATGAGAACAGAGGCAGCATCCGGGTGGCTGTAGTTTGCACGTGCTGGTATCCCTGATAACCATTTTGGCAAGGAGGGCGTGGGCCAGTAGTTTTAATACATAGGAATCACAGTTTTGGATGGTAACAGCAAAAGCTGTGGTGGATAATCAATTTTGTGACAGCAGCTAGTACTAGATGGATGCTGAGCAGCAGGTATTGTAACTCGGATTTCTGGGGTGAAGGGATAAAACAAGACCCATTGTGCTGGACATCCTGGATGTGCAACAGGAAGAGCCAACCCTGAGCCCAAAGCGTTGCAGCCTACCCAGGTGAGACAGGCAGTGGGTCATGGAGAGGAATGTAACCTAACAATCTTACGGCATTTTTTCTTTAAATCCTTTTGGCTGGATTTTCTTAGGAAGGGATTATTTAGATGGGAAACTCTAGCAGGAAAGGAAAGGAAGAGGAGGGCTGGGCCTGGGTCAGAAGAGCAGGGAGACAAAAATTTGTCATGTTGGGTACTGGGGGGTGTACTAAGAAAGGGTGAAGTCAGGGACTGGAAGGTGCTAGGGCAGTTATGGACTGGAATGGCCATTGAAGGTGTTTTCTCCTAACATCGTAACCTTTACAGGCTGTCTCTCAGTTTGCAAGTGGTCTGGAAGTGGTTATTAGTTGGCTTGCAGTTTTTCTTGAGCAGACTTTTAACTGAGTAGAGTATAATAACAGCAGATTTTTAAAACGGTCAAGGAAGTTTTACCAGAAACATGTTTCTGTCTATCGTCAGAATTTCTTTTTTGTTGTTGTTGTTTGTAAAGCATCTTTATTTTTAGTGGAAATCCTAGGCAGCACCATTGGCAACTACACCTTTGGTGGTGGTTTTGTGTTTGAATTTTTTCTGTGAATGGGTGTAATTTATTTTTTTTTCCAATTGGGTGTGTAAGGACATGAAAGAGTTGCCTTCTTCCAAAGATACAGCTTGTGACATCTTCATTTCTTACTAGCTCCAGCAGAGGTCTGTCCTGTGCAAAAGGTAACCCGAGCTGGTTTTGTAGGTGTCAAGATCACCAGATGTGAGAATAGAGAATTCATCCGTGTTGCTGGCTTACCTGCATCTCCATGTTGCATTGTATCTTTTTTTATTGCTTTGCTCCTGCCTCTGAAGAGCAGACATTGAAGCTCAAAGGAAGATTTATGTTTGTTTTAGTCACCTGCCTGCCTGATGAGAGCCCAGAGGCTGAGGCAGAAGAAGATTCAAAGCCAGCCACTGCTGTTGCTTGGCAGGCTGTAAAGCAAGAACATTTTGAATATGATCCCTTGCCTATTTTGGGAAAGTTATAAAATTTTCAGAGGTAGGCCAGTTATTTTTAAGCCTCTCTGGACATGCTTTTAATGCAGGATTCATTCTGGATGCTGTCAAGGTCGACCATTTTCTTTGTGAAAAAGTTTCTCTCCTTTGGGGAAATGTCTGGCAGATCTAATTAGCTGTGTGCCTTAGTCCTCTCTCGTTTCCTCATAGCCTGCTAAACCTATTGCTAGACCTTTCAGCTTCAGCCAAGATGGATTGCACTAGTTCTTGTCTGCCTTCCCCTGGCTTCATCCATTTTACATACAGACTTCCTCTAGCCTGTTTGAGGAGAAGGTTGCAGTATAGCTCTGCAGAGATGGCGTACCTCTACCAAAAATGCAGGGAGGATGGTGTCTGGAAAAGGAAGTATTGGAATTGAGAAGCTGAAAATATCACCAACATGGGTATTTTCTTTGCATCTAACTCTGCTGCCACTTTGGATCTCTTTTTAAGTGTCACAAATTTTACATTCAATTAGCAAGGTTGCAAAAATGAAATTAAATAGAAAAATGACACCTACAATGAGATCTTGATTAATGAAGCTGCCCTCCTGCATCTCAGTTCTGTGGATAAAGAACTGGTCCAGGGAAGTGCTGAGAGCCCTTCCCACTGCTTTTGAAAGCGGTAGGGATTGCCGTGTGCTCCGTATCCATCAGGATTGGGTTCCAAATTTTATTTTGCCAGAGCTTAGGAATCAAAATAGCTGACATCTGTAATGAACAGGAGGACATGAATTATGTAGACAAATAAACTGGCAATTACTGCTGCACATTTATCTTCACCTCTGTAATTGATAAACTGTAAATGTTCCATATGGAAGCCCTGCGTATAAATTAATTCCTCTGCATTTGGGCCTCTTGAGTCTCTGTGGATGTGCGATGTAGCAGCTTTCATATCTCCTATCTCAATTTAAGGCAGCAGATCCCTTTATACCATGCTACCAATGCTTTGTGAGATTGGGGGTATGAAGACAACAAACTCCATTAGGATGTAGCGTGCATTCAGTTTGGAGGAGTACATAGTGTTTTCCTGCCTAATTCTTACAGAATTAAAGGTAGTTCACTTTGAAAAGTTATTCTCTGAATCCTCTTCTCTTATTTACATATATCATCACTGTTACCCAGAAGGAGGGGGCTGGTGGTTTAATCTTTGTCCTGGCACTATTGAAAGAAGTCAATCTTAGAGATTTTTTTGTTGCCCTTTATTGAGAAACGGCATGTGTTTAGCATTAGTTCTGATTTCAGCAATGGCCAGTGTTATCAGAATATTACTTTCCCTGCTTCCTATAAAGCTGCAGCACATACCTTTGTATTAATGCTGTTAGCCATACCTTTGTATGTGTGTCTCTTAAAAGCAGATGGTTTATTGGACAAGTGAAGTTAGACCTAACATTAAGTTCAGTTGTATTTCTGCCTGCCTGTAGCATGTTGAATTTTCATCACATCGAATCAGCTCCAGAACTGGGGGCAGTGCTGCAGATAACATTGGAAACATCTGTATGTATCAACAATGAAGGAGGGCAAAAGAGCCAGAAAGCCTCCCTTTGACAGAAATTAGTGATTGGTAAGGTATGTCTGTGATACCGTGCTTGAGCAGAGGCAGGACAAGGCAAGAAGAGATGCTTTGGTGGTCCACACACAGTCTTGCTGTCCTACTGACAATCCCCAGTTCATTCAGATGTGAGGATAAATGCATGGCTGTGGTGAATTGATGCTGGCTGCATGCCAGGTGCTTCATTTCCTGCCATCTCAACGGCCGAGGGTTTCTGGGGTGTGTTTGCCAAGCCCAAGTTCAGATGCAATGAAATGTGAGACCTGCTAGCAGGAAACAATGCAATTTCTAGTTGTGTGTAGTCTTTACAATCCTTGTCCTACTTGGATATCTCCTACGTTGGGGTTTCTTTAACCTTTAAGATGTTCGACCTAAATGAAGGGCAGGCCTAATAATGTTTTATTGAATGCTACATCTCAGATTTTCTGGCTGAGGAAATGTGAGCCCAGGGGCTTCCACCGCAGTGACTTTTTTTAAGGAAGACATGATCTACCTTTGGTGAAATCCTGGATGAAATAGCTTTCTAATAAAGTTGGAGGCTGGAGAAAGAGCACAGAAAAGAAACCGAAGTTGCAAGGTGGGTGGGTGGGTGTCCCTTTTCTGGTCCCCCAAAAAAAGTGATTCAGGGCTGTTGGTCTTAAAAGGTCGGTGCAGTAACAGTATATCAAAGGGTGTCTTAATTTTCTGAGCTTCCCTCAGTTTGACGCATCTCAGCCTGTAAGCCTGGAGCAGGTATCAGTAACTTGCAAACCTTTGCTCTTCTGAGACTGACAGCAGCTTCTCCCACCCAGGGGCAAGCAGGAGATGACAGCTGCACTGCCCAGTCTGGTGGTGTGCTGTGCAGCCAGGGGACAGAAGCTGCCCCAGGGGTCTCAGCCTGCTGGTCCCCATGTCAACAAGGGTTGCCTTTGTGCTGCAGCAGCATTACAGCAACGCTGGTAGTGGGGCAGTCACCAAAGCAAAATAAGAACAGATTTGGTGGTGGCTGCTAGCAGGAGGTTCTGTGGGGGGGTGTCAGGGATGGGGAGTGCCTCAGGCAGAGCATGAAAATTTCGTGGCTGGGATGTTTCCTTGCAGAGTGGCCTCCGAGTCCCAGGTCTCTCCTGACAGCAGCTGCACACAAGGCTGGAAGGAGAGTGCCATAGGGCAGGAGGAGAAACGAAGCACTTTGACCTGGAAATGTGTGCAGAAAGAGAGCATCCATCAAAATAGTGTGAGAGGTGGGGTAGTTTGCAAGCATTCAAAAGAACCGACAAAACCCAGCACAAACTGCTTGCAAACCCATTCGGGGACACAAAACATGTCCAAGTTCCTGGGGACAGTAGGAACTGGCCCTAAGCATGGACACACCAGGCCTGCCCTGGCTGCTGGCACCAATCTCTGATGGTGCTGTCTGGGAATGGATGCATGCTTTGACTGTTTTATCCAGGTGTGGGCTATTAGTGCTTAAACCAAGGTTTGTATAAAGTCCAGGGAAAACTTCAGAGCTCTTTTCCAAATCAAAGCATTGGGTGTGTTTGTGACAGGTCTTGAAACCTGGTATTTTGGGGTTCTTTTCTCTTTCGCTTTCCCTTAACCGCACCAGACGACAGGATGGCACAAAAAGCTGGATAACTATCGTGTAATAATCACAGCTTCTGTTTTTCCATCCACGCTGTGAGTTTCACATCCGTAAGCATGGAGGGTGTGTTTCACCTGCCTGGCTCTGCCTGTGTGCAGTGTCGGTTGCTCAGCCTCAGGCCCCTCACCATATGTGGGACCCAGCGCTGTGATGAAGGGGGTGGTCAGGGATCTGCTTTGGGAGGGCAGTGTCCCCGTGTCAGTGGTCCCAGGAATGGCGGCAAGTGAGCAGAGCTCCCCAACACAGCTGCAACCCCAGGCGCTGCCAGCCCAGCCCTGGACATTCCTCGGTGGACTTCATTAACCCTGTCCCAAGGTCAGCAGTGTGCCCACAGGGTGCTTCCAGGCCTCCTGCCTGTGCCAGGGCTCCTGCCTTGCACTGTGCCATGGAGGCAGTCCTGTCGTTAGCCACTGGGCAAGGGGATGGTTTGGTACATGATGGCTGGTAATTACTGCAAATGGCTGAGCTATCTAGGCTGCCCTTCCCTGTGCATCCTTCCTCCGATCTGCTGCTTCTGTGCATATTCGGACTCTGAGTTTGAAACCATAAGAAAAACCAACAACCCACAAAGCCAGAGGTGCTTGAGCGAGGTGGTAAAAGCCAGGGTTGCCTTCATCACATCGCATTCATCAGAGCTGGTGTTGCATAAAACAGGGTCAAGGCTCAGGGAGACCACTCTGATCCTTCTGCCCCCTGGGGAACGGGGTCCCAGCCCTCCAGAGAGCAGCTACTGATGGTTCTCCCACAGCTCCTTACATTTGGGCAGGATCTCTCCCGTAGTCGCTTTTTAGAAGCAAACTTCTCCCCTCCCCTCCCTGCCCTGTGCTAATGCTTGTTTTTCTTTACCACTCCGGATGTCTCATTTGGAGAACTGTAGGCTCTGCAGCTGCTAGTTCATGTCTTTTGTCTTCTTAGGATCTGGAGTGGTGTTGTGCCACCCTTTAAGCACAGGCTGTAGTCATCATACCATTTCCAGGACAAATCTTATTTCTTGGAGGGGCCACACGAAGGCCAGGTTTTGCTGTAGAAGTCCACTGGTGGAGTAGGACTGCTGCTGTCTTGCTCCTTGCTGGCTGTTCCAAGTGTTTATAAATAAAACTGCTCTGGATGATGAATCTTGGCTCGGGGGGGGGGGGGGGGGGGGGGGGGGGGCTGTAAAACTTGAAAGGCTTGTGATTGTTCTTCCTCTGACTACCAGGGTGTCTGAAATAATTTGTACGTCTCCAGGAGAAGGTGTATTGATCATATCCATGTATCTATCTGCCACTGTTTATCTTGATGGTTTCCTAATCATTTTCCATTTTGCCAGTGAATTATATGATCGTGGTCTGAATGGAAACATTGCAGTGGGAAGGGAGTGGGGAAGACTGGGGAGGGTCTGTGCATTGCAGGAGGTGCTCTGAGTTTCCTTTTAGACTTTTCAGATGCAAATGGTCCCACATCACCAAGCTCTTGCACCTATTGGGCCTGACCCACAGGTCACACTGGACACAGAATTAGGCTGGCCTGGTGGTTTTGGGTCAAATGAAGGAATTGTTTAATTAATCAGGTACAACCATACAGGGCTGATTTCCACAGCCTGTTGAGGCAAGAGGTAGAATAGGAGAAGATGCGTGTAGCGATGGTGAGTGGCAGTAGCAGTGTGTATTCCTGCTGTCTTGTTTTCAGGCCAGTGCTATCGTGGTTTTCCATCTGCCATTGTCCCTCCTGCTTTTAAAGAGAACAAACCTAAAAACCAAACCAAACCAGAGGCCAGTACATTGATTGTCCTTTTGATTGTGTGATGGAGCAGAGAGATAGGGAATAAAAGTGTATCTTGAAAATAAGGAAACAAGGTATGCCTTTGGGTGGAGGAGGATGTTAGTCATACTACTGCCTGTGCTCTTTTGAATAAAGGTCATGAAAAGGTTTGCAGGGAAGCCTTCTGGTTTTTCCTCTTCATGAGTGAAATTCTAGCAGGTGCTGCTGCAACCCAAGGTGCATCTGCAGCGTGTCTTTGTGGAAACATCTCATCCCTTCTGCACAGTACCAAACTTGCTGAGGGTTTAGACCTCCCCACGAACTGAGGGATTTCCTTAAATCCATGTAAATCAGAGCTCTATTAAGAAGCAGAAGGGGTATAAACCACTGAGAGACTTTGCTCTTTTTTTCCAAAGTCTGCATGTACCATAAATTGGATAGCCCCCCCTGAGACAGGGGGAAAGCAAACTCCTAAAATGGATGGTAAAGGTTTAGTAATTGTTTCAAACAGCCAACTAAAAATGCTTTTTATTACAAGGCTTGAGTTCTCTTTCAAATGTGAAACTGCTTGTTCTTTTTGGCAGCAAAGGCTGCTTTTATGTCTCCCCGGGGACAGCGGTAAAACTTTCAGCAGCTCAGGCACAGAAACCAGCCCTTTGTCAAACTGGAGGCGAGAAACCAAAAGTTGTTTTGCGGATTTCCGAGTCCCCCAGAGCTCACTTTTGGAATTTGCTGATTAATCTGCACCTCTGAAAAAGCTTTTCTTAGGGAGAAGAGGGAGAGAGGTGAAGATAGTGTTGTATGTAGATGGGACCAGACTCAGTGGAGGTGTTTGGTGCCTGTAGGGTAGGTAAGCTACTTGATGATTTTTTTTATGTTCAGCTGTTAGTTGGTGGGGTACAAGAGCAAGGAATCAGCACTTTTCCTGCAGTTGCACTGAAAGATAGAGAGGAGCTGGATTTATTCCTACCACCACCATGGGCAGGAGAGCAGGAGTCTCTTCTGCTAACCCTGTCCCAAAGGTGTGACAGAAATGCTGATGCCTGCTGTGGCTGGTAGGGGGGGAGCAGGAGAGGTTTAGGGAGAGAGTGGGATGTGATGGGTTTCCCTGGCAGTGTTGCTCGCTGGTGTGCTCTGAGTAGGAGCCAGGTGGGGCCACGTTGTCGGTGGAGTCACTGAGGTGGCTCCGGTGCCAGCACAATCTGCAGTGGAGCACTCCAGCGTGGTGTACAGTGGGTTTTCCCAAACTGGAGGAACCTCAGGGGGAGCGGAGAGAGCTCCTGGGAGCTCGCAGCTCATGCCACAGCACCTGGTGGGACCTGGGGAGAGACAGGAGCAACGTCGACCAAGCCCCACACACCTATATATAGAAGAAGCCCCTGGGGAGTGCCAGCAACCAAGGCACACAAACATGGCATGGCATGGCAGTTTGGGCAGAAGAGCATCCAGGGCAGGCACTGAAGCCCTGCCAACTTGACCAGGGAGCAATAGTTTCCACCCAGCAGAAAGCCATGGCCGCTCTGAGCTCTGCACACATCATGACTGGCACAGCTGCCCAGACAGAGCTCCGGTGGGAACAGGCAGCCCCCAGGTGCTGGGCTGCTGGCTGTGCCCTGCTCTGACACCAGTACTGGCCAGCAGCAGCGAGCGGTCCTGTGGGAGGTGCACCCAGGGAGGGGGACTCCCCTGCTTGGTGACAGAGCACTGGGAGGAGGCGAGCAGGCTGAGGAGCATCAGGGAGTGCAAGAGAGAGAGGGACCGGTGGAATCGCACCCCACCTTCCCCGGGACAGGCCCGACAGGCAGGCAGGACACGTGAGAGAGAGGAATCCCCGTGCTCTCTCTGCCTGGCTGAACACCGTGACTGAAGGGATGAGGGGCAATGGTGACAAGGTCCAGCCGGGCACAGCAGGCTGGCTCCTCCGTGACTCTCCCATCTTCCCAGATGCCCGTGCATAATAGGTATGAGGGTCTGCAGGTAGAACAGAACAATAGAGAGGACGATGGTTCATCTGGCATGGAGCTGTCACTGAGGTTAAGTTAGCCTATGCCCCTGCATCAAAACTGCTTCCATAAAGAAAAAAAGATGGGTCACTGTCATAGGAGACTCCCATCTGAAGGGAACAGAAGGCCCAATACACAGACTGGACCCACTTCTCAGGGAATTCTGTTGCCTCCCTGGGGCCTGGGTTAAAGATGTGAAGACAAAGATTCCTACTTTTATGCAGCCCTCATATTACTATCCATTATCCATTTTTCAGGCAGGCAGCAATGAAGTTGCAACAAGAAGTCCAAGAGCAATCGGGAGAGACTTCAGGGCCTTGGGACAACTAGTTAGGGTATCAGGAGCACAAGTAGTGTTCTCCTGAATCCCTCCAGTTGCACAGAATGATGAGTGGAGAAACAGGAAGACCCAGCACATCAATATCTGTCTCTGAGGCTGGTGTCACCGCGCAGAATTTGGGGGGGTTTGGTCATGGTTCGGTTTATGCAACACCAGGCCTGCTGGCAACAGATGGGGTACACCTGTCCCAAAGCTGTAAAAGGGTCTTTGCACAGGAGTTAGTGAGGCTCATTGAAAGAGCTTTATACTAGATTTGAAGGGGTGAGGGGATAAAACTAGAGTCACTAGAGATAAGCCTGCAGGCAGCACACCAGTGTTTGAGGGACAGTGTGCTAGTGAGGTCCTTCAGTCTGCCATCTCAGTGGAGGTAGGGGATAGAGATCCATGCAGCAGCAAAGACACAAGAGTTATTGATGTGTGTGTCAGAAACCACAGAAGTGATTGAGAACAGTCACACAGGAGTTAGGGCTTCTCCCACAAAAAAGGTGGCAGGATCAATAGCCCAGCTGAAGTGTATCTATACCAGTGCACGCAGCATGGGCAGCAAACAGGAGGAGCCAGAAGCCACTGTGCAACAGAAAAACTATGACATAATTGCCATCATGGAAACATGGTGGGATGACTTACTTAACTGGAGTGTTCAGTGGATGTCTATAAACTCTTCAGAAGGGATAGGCAAGGAAGGAGAGGTGGTGGAGTACCCCTGTATGTTAACGGAGTCTTTTAGTTATCTAGACCTTAATGATAGTGACCATAGGCTTGAGTGTTTATGCGTAAGAATCAGGGGGAAGGCCAACAAGGCAGATGTCATGGTGGGAGTCTGTTACAGACCACCCAACCAGGATGAACAGGCAGATGAAATATTCTATGAGCAGCTGGGAGAAGTCTCACAGTTGCTAGCCCTTGTTCTTGTGGGGGACTTCAACTTACCAGATGTCTGCTGGAAATACAGTACAGCAGAGAGGAAAGATCCCAGGCGGTTCCTGGAGTGTGTGGGAGATAACCTCCTGACACAGCTGGGGAGTGAGCCAGCTAGGGAAGGTGCCTGCTGGACCTGTCGTCTATGGACAGGGAAGGACTTGTGGGTGATGTGACAGTTGGAGGCTGTTTTGGGCACAGCAATCACAAAATTACAAGAGTTTTTGATTCTTGGAGAAGTAGGGAGGGGTGTCAGCAGAACCACTACCTTGGACTTCCAGAGGGCAGACTTTGGCCTGTTGAGGAGCCTGGTTGGCAGAGTCCTTTGGGAGGCAGTCCTGAAGGGCAAAGGAGTCCAGGAAGGCTGGACATTCTGCAAGGAGGAAATGCTCGAGGCGGAGAAGCAGGCAATCCCCATGTGCAAAAGATGAGCTGGTGGGATAGAAGACTGTCCTGGCTGAACAGAGCGCTTTGGCTGGAACTCAGGGAAAAAAGGAGAGTTTATGACCTTCTGAAGAAGGGGCAGAAAACTCAGGAGGACTACAAAGTTGTCATGAGGTTATGCAGAGAGAAAATCAGAAGGGCCAAAGCCCAACTAGAACTTAACCTGGCTACTGCCATAAAAGGCAATAAAAAATGTTTCTACAAATACATCAGCGACAGAAGGAGGGCTAGGGAGAATCTCCATCTTTTATCAGATGCAGGGAAAAACATAGTGACAAAGGCTGAGGGAAAGGCTGAGGTACTTAATGCCTCCTTTGCCTCAGTCCTTAATAGTAAGACCAGCTGTTCTCAGGGTACCCAGCCCCCCTGAGCTGGAAGACGGGGACAGGGAGCAGAACAAATCCCCCACAACCCAAGGGGAAATGGTCAGCGACCTGCTGCACCACCTAAGACACACACGGGTCTATGGGGACGGATGGGACCCACCCAAGGGTACTGAGGAAGCTGGCAGGAGTGCTTGCCAAGCCACTTTCAATCATTTATCAGCAGTCCTGGCTAACCAGGGGTGACCCAGTTACTGGAAGCTAGCCAATGTGACACCAGTCTACAAAAAGGGACGGAAGGAGGATCCAGGGAACTACAGGCCTGTCAGCCTGACCTCTGTGCTGGGGAAGGTTATGGAGCAGGTCATCCTGAGTGCCATCACATGGCACATGCAGGACAACCAGGTGATCAGGCCCAGCCAGCAGGGGTTTATGAAAGTCCTGTTTGACTAACCTGACCTATGACAAGGTGACCTGCTTAGTGAACAAGGGAAAGGCTGTGGATGTTGCCTACCTGGACTTCAGTAAAACCTTTGAAACCCTTTCTTGTAGCATTCTCCTGGAGAAACTGGCTGCCCGTGGCTTGAATGAGTGTACCGTTTGCTGAGTTAGCAACTGGCTGGATGGCCAGTCCCAAGGAGTGGTGGTAAATGGAGTTACATCCAGTTGGTGACAGATGATAAGTGGTGTTCTCAGAGCTCAGTATTGGGACCAGTTCTGTTTAATATCTGGACGAGGGGATCAAGTGCACCCTCAGTGAGTTTACAGGTGACACCAAATTGCAGGGGGAGCGTTGATCTGCCTGAAGGCAGGAAGGCTCTGCAGAGGGGTCTGGACAGGCTGTGTGGATGGGCCAAGGCCAGTTCTGTGAGGTTCAACAAGGCTCAGTGCTGGGCCCTGCACTTGGGTCACAACAACCCCACACAGTGCTACAATTTGGGGAAGAGTGGCTGGAAAACTGCCCAGTGCAAAAAGACCTGGGGGTGTTTGGTCAACAGCCAGCTGAACATGAGCCAGCAGTGTGCCCAGGTGGCCAAGAAAGCCAATAGCATCCTGGTTTGTACCAGAACTAGTGTGTCCAGCAGGACAAGGGAAGGGATCATCCCCCTGTGCTGAGCACTGGTGAGGCCGCGCCTTGAATGCTGTTCAGTTTTGGGCCCCTCACTGCAAGAGGGACATGGAGGTGCTGGAGCGTGTCCAGAGAAGGGCAACGGACCTGGTGAAGGTTTAGAGCACGAGTCTTATGAGGAGCGGCTGAGGGAACTGGGGTTGTTTAGCCTGGAGAAAAGGAGGCTCAGGGGAGACCTTCTTGCTATCTACAACTGTCTGAAAGGAGTTTGTAGCGAGATGGGGGTCAGTCTCTTGTCCCACATAACAAGGGATAGGACGAGAGGAAACAGCCTCAAGTTGCACCCAGGGACATTTGGATTGGATATTAGGAAAAATTTCTTTGCTGAAAGGGTTGTCAAGCAATGGAACAGGCTGCCCAGGGAAGTGGTTGAGTCACCAGCCCTAGAGGTATTTAAAAGACATGTAGATGTGGTATTTAGGGACATAGTTTGGTGGTGGACTCGGCAGTCTTGGGTTAACAGTTGGACTCAATGCTCTTAAAGGTCTTTTCCAACCGAAACAATTCTATGATTCTATGATTGTATGCCTTCCCTACAGCTCTGGCAGGTATGGGGAAAGGTAGGGGATGAGGTGGGAAGTGCCAAAATTGCCAGGTGGGATTATTTTCTCTCTGGTATAGAAAGGTTCTTCTCTCTCTGAGGACATGTTAATTTGCTTTTGCCTGCCTGGTCCCCTCACCTCTGTTTTATTCTTTATTCTCTGTTCCTTTGGTTTCTTCTTTTTTCCTGCATTCCTACCCCTGTATCTTTCTTCAGAGCATCTGTTTGGTATCCTCCCTCCTCCTGGTATTTTCCTTAGGTGACTCTGATTATTCAGCAGCTCTGCTGAATGCAGTTCCCTCTCCAGAGGGGGAGAAGTGCTGTAGCAGAGCAGCACTTGCTGCTACTGCCGCAGACACAGGTCGAGCAGAGGACAGGCTCTTATACCTGCTGCTGCTGAGCTGCAGGATAGCGGAAAGGTGCGGTGGGTGACGGGGATGCACCCTGCATAGTCCTTTTAGAACCAGCCTAAGTAAAAAAGCCAAAAAGCTGCTTTCCTCTTTTACTTTGAGAAGGCTTTCCCTGAATTAATTCACAACAACCTATATGAAAAGTAGCTGAAAGATCTTACAGTGTAGCTCAGTTGGGAGTTTTTAGGTGCAATATAACTGAATAAGAATCCCCTCCACAAACAACTGCAGAGCAACCCAGGTATAGTGGTGTTGAATTTCAACATTTCACAGCAGTATAAAGATATTCGCAGGAGAAAACTTGGAAAGTGAGCAAAATAATACTGTCAGGACATTTCTTCTTGCTCTTGCCCTTTTGCAGTAGTCTGGAGGAGCCAGTAAGAAGGTTTTGGGGAATTCGGGAAGTGTTTGCAGAGCTGGCACTTAGGATTGGCCCTTTGTGTCCCGTCTTTGCTTGTACTGTGGGAGTGAGTTATGTGTGTGCAGTCTTGAAGCAGGCATGTCAGCATCAAGTGATGATCAGCAGATGGTGCAGGCATCATCATCGCTGTTGTGGCCACTGCTCAGTGTTGGTGTGTAGCATACCATGGGCTGCCCCGCCGTCACTGCCGGTGCTGGGAGTTTGCTGCCCCAGCTGCCCTGCAGCATGGCAGCCTCTGTTTGTGCACCTCCAGCAAGAGGCTGGGTGCTCCCAGGACCCACTGGTGTCCTCTCACTCCATGTCAGGGGGGAAGTCTTCTGCACAGCCAGGGGGGTCACTTGCTGTATAGCCTGGGGAAGGCTCGCTTGCCAGAATAACGCACTGCAAGGAATGCTTATGTTCCTGAAACTTTGGCACTGAGAAGGACGGGATGTCAAGCAGCAGGGGTTTCAGGTTCAGGCAGTTTTTGTGGCAAAACTCAGGAGGTGTGAGGTGACAGCAGTTATTTTTGGCTTTTGTTGAGAGTGATGGAGTTGGCCACCTCTCTCAGTGTGCTGTAGGAGCAGAGAGCCTGTTCCTGCAGGTGGTACACTGCGTACTCCCTTGCCACTTGTCAGCTGTACAGTGATTAGTTCTAGATGTTTGTCCTCCAGCGGCAGTCTTAACATAACATCTCCAGATGCTGGAAATTAATTTTCTCTATCCATCCCTCTGGAGTTAGTAAAAGTCTTGAGGCTTCCTTCTGCCCACACAACAGCACCAATGAATCTCTTCAGGGTCACTGTGTACTGAATTTGGATGCCTTCCCTGGTAGATCCTGACAGCTTTCTCCTCTTGCTTTGCAGATCACAGGCGTTATCCTTCTCGCAGTCGGCGTCTGGGGCAAACTTACCCTTGGCACATACATCTCTCTCATTGCTGAGAATTCGACCAATGCTCCCTATGTGCTCATCGGAACGGGTACCACAATCATTGTCTTTGGGCTTTTCGGCTGCTTTGCCACTTGTCGTGGGAGCCCATGGATGCTGAAACTGGTAAGCATGCCAAAGTGCCTTAAGCAAGAGGGGAAGAGGTTTTGCTGATGTATTGGGATTCCCCTCACCCCCTGCCAAGCTTCACCAGATGTTAATGTGGGGGTTTAGGCACATAAACCAGATTTTATTGATCTTAATGTTCAACACATGCGTCTTTTGGACAAAGAAGGGGGAAAAAATCTTTGCCAAAACCAGCTGTTGATTGAGTATGAATGAATTTTGCTACCGCACAGCGTACAGGCCCATATGTTGTTGGGAGCAGGGTGAAATGCTGCTGATGAATTACTCTGTGAGTAATTCTACAATCATTCTGGTTTTTCTGTGAGCCAGACAGATAGATATATTTACAATCTTAAAAATGTCCAAAGCATCGTAAATGTGAAATTCATTTGAAGTATATTTTCAAGGGGTCATTGTAATACTCTGATGTGAAATCTATGGAGAAAATAGTTGGCACCTTCTAAAAGCACACCAGCCTTTCTTTTTCTCCTAACATTCACTGGAATGAAACAAGTCAACCCCAGAAAACAAAGCTTTGTATGGTATGTTTGTCCTCATCTCAAAAGCAGCATGGACTCAAGGTACACCAAGCAGAGGTACAGCAGCTGTCTCTCAGTCCAGTTTAACTTCTCTATAAGTTTCTCTGTTCTGTTTTCCAGTCTACCTTAAAATGCAGAATAACTATAGGTTAAACGAACCTATATGATAAACTGTGTTTCTAGGAATATTCAGGAGCAAAATCCTCCATGTGTAATGATTTGAAGGGTGGAAATAGCACTTGTGAAGTACTGAGACGGTGGAAAGGGGCTTGACAGTACGATGCATCAGCTGCTACAGTATTTTGGGGCTGGTTTTCTAAGGAGATGGGATGATTCTTCTCCAGTTTGAACTGGATTTTAAAAAAGGACATCTTAAAGAGAGTTAAATTTCTTGAGTTGATGGCACAGTAGGGGAGAGGTAGCAGCTGCAAAGCAGTCAGCAGGTATATGCTGGTAGCCAGTCAGCACGTACCTAATGCTGTCATAGGTGCACCACTGCTGTCTTTTGCTGGTGATGTGCTGTCAGGGCACGTGTAGAGGCTTGTTGGAGTTACTGCAGTCCAGATGGGAAAGGGATAAAGGTGAATGATAGTATAAATCCATAGGAAATCAGGCTCTGCTAGCTGCTCCATAAGTCATGTAACTTAGGCATGCCACTAACAGTGGCATGTGCTGTTTCAAGCACATGGTTTTATTTTCATTGTACATGTAAAAAATACTTTAAAATTTTCTTTCTCTTCTGAACAGAATACAGGCAGTGATTTGACACTTGCATTAATTGGAGAGAATTACTCTTCTGGTTCTGCCTTCACTGTTGTCTTCCCTTCCCCAACAACCTTCCATTAAAAATAAATTTCCCTCTTTCTGCAAAGTCCTGCTAGGACTGAATTTAATTTAAGATCTTTCCTTTTTTAATTAACTGTTATTTAGCATGTGGAGAAAAAAAGTAATTTTCCCTCCAGAAGATTAATACCCAACTTCAAATTTTACTATCCCACTTTGCATTTTTTTCTTTACCTTCCATATTTCTGCTTAGATGTATTTTTAATAGTTTCTGAGTCTCTACACTGAAAGCACTGTTTTCAAGGTTTATTTAGCTCCAGATCCAAATGCTGCTCCTAAAGCCAAACATGGGCCTTGGGTCAGCAAAGTATTTGAAGCATCTGTCTAGTATTATCATGAGAATATTGCCAGTGAAGTCAGTGGTTGAGTTCGTTCATTGGAGAAACTTCAGGAATCAGGCAGCAAATCCCAGTCTAGCAGTAAGATAGATAAAGGTGAACCAAAACACCTGGAGAAGCCTATTTACTATAGCAGAGCGCTATGCGAACATGGAGGGTCTGTTTGTATTCCTTGTTGCAAGATCAAAACCTGAATGACTTTGGTCCGTCTCTGGCATGTGAGTGTGTTTTAATTTCTAAGAGAACACTAAGAAATGTGGGAACAGAAATGTCAGAAAAGCCGATAATTAGACAATACATATCGTCTCTGAGTTGTATAAACACATATAATATATTCAGGTAGTAACCTGTGTATGGCCTCCAAAAGACCTTTGGTTTCTTAACATCTTTGAGGGGTGTCTAGAACAGAAAGTTGTATTTTATGTGATAACTGAACAGTATCTGTGCTGAGACAAAAGGCTGTCATGTCCTGACTTCGCTTGCCTCCTTCCTTTCCAGTATGCCATGTTTTTGTCCCTGGTGTTCCTGGCTGAGCTAGTGGCTGGCATTTCAGGGTTTGTGTTTCGTCACGAGGTAGGTGGAAATGTGCTGAGTTTGCATATGTCAGTGCCTCCCTGGGCAGGCGCTGCTGGGAAGTTCTCTGGAGCGTGGAGAATGTGTAGGTCACTGAGCTCGGTGGCTCCATACGCATCTCCAGGGATGTGGCTGATGTGCAACAATAACATGTGCAGCTCTTAAAAACTGATGCAATTCCAAATGAAGGGATTTAGCCAAAGCTCTTGGCCTCAGCTGCCTGATAATTTTCTCTGGAGCTATGAGGTTTTTTGTGTCCATCATGTAAGATCTTCTTTACTCTTTTACATATGCTGAGGGCTGCAAAATAGATTAAACACTTTTCTTAAACACAGCTTCTTCAGCCAGGCAAGTGCTTGTTTATGTAAAGCAGAGAGCATTTCTGCATCAGGCCAGACGATGTTTTGTAAATCTTTTTATTTCGGGGGGAGGGAGTGCATGGGATGGGATTTTGTTTCTATCCTGAGAAAAAGGAAAGATTAGAAATAGTGAGATAGGAACTTGGGACAGGAAGAAGCTTTCGAAAATGTGATGGTCTAGATTTGTAGTAGCACTTCTGCTTTAGCCACTGTAATCAGGTCTGTCTCCAGCTTTAAGTCCATGGACCTGCACGCCATTAATGCTGAACCAGGACAACCCCAGAGACCTTCCTTGATTTCTAGTCTCTTCTTTTGACATGAGGTTTCCCTTGCTATAGGCTTTTCAGGCGTCTTCCCTTGCAAGTGGTGAATAGTTTTAATTTGATCCTGAAATTCCTGTCTATCTGCTGAGGATTGCCATTTCATCTGGCCTAACCTGTGGCAGCCTCAGTGCCAGGCTGCTACCCCTCTGTAGGAGAGGAAGTCTCTTGTGAAGGTCACAGCCATGTGGGCTGCCCAAATTATCTGCTACCCAGCCCCTTTACCACCCTTGTGCCTTCCCTGGTGATGTGCCTGAACTTCTCCAGCTGAAAGACCTCTTGTCCCTTACCCAAACACCTTTGGTGCTGGGGACAAGGGCTGCTGCCTGGTCAGGGAATTCATGTCTTCATTTGATGCCACTGACTTCTGTCACTAAGGCACTTGCACAAGCTTTGGCTCTCACTGGGCATCCATGGGCTGAGAGAAGCACACAATCTCCTTCAGCTTAGTGCTGGAACAAAGTGTTCTGGAAAAAAGCATCAAAGGATATCTTTCTTAAAGGTTAAGTCATTTTCTGTTTTTTTTTTTAAATGTAGCAGTTTGCTGGGGTAGTTTTCTTTCTATGTCCAGTAGACCCCACTTGAAAAATGGCATGAATTACTCCTGACAGTTAAGAGAGAGTTCTGCCAGCTCTGAAAACACACTTAAAAATGAGTGTGAAGGGGTAGTTTGAGTGCCTTGTTAGGTATTGTATTTGCTTCCTGCAAAAAATGCCTCGAATGTTATGCTTTTCATTGCTCATGTGGGCTGTATTTTTTTCCTTGTCCTCATAGATCAAGGATACTTTCCTTAGGACATATACTGAAGCAATCCAGAATTACAACAAGAACGATGAGCGGAGCCATGCAGTGGATAACGTACAGGAAAGTGTAAGTCTAAAATTGGATATTAAAATTAATAATAAAGAGAGACAAAGCATACGTCCAGATTAGATCAATCTGCAAGCTGTATATTGCAAGCAAAATTAGAGGCTGGAAAAGCAGATCTAAAGAAAAAAAATTTAAACTGATATGCTTGTCCAAGATACCTAAGTTTTAATGAACAAGCTATCTAGTAAAGACAGGGACTGTCCCACTTGCTTGTTGTTGGTCCCAGATCTTGAATTAGGTTTAGGGTCCAGTTTTATTTCTTAAGAACACACCTTGTTCTTTAGGGGATCTGTAATAGTATTATGAAATGTTGTAAATTTTATCTGGATGTGACAAGATTTATAATCTAGCATCCTGTATCATGGATAAACTGCCACAGTTCTCTTCACTAGTACAGTGAGATGCTGGCAAAGGGGATTAGTGAGTTAAGGGGAGGAACAGAGTTTATTTTCTCCAGAGGAAAAAGGGGTGAACAAATGTGCTGCTGAGATTGGCAATGAAAGCTGTTCTCTGGCCGTGCTGGAGGGGTGGATTAGATGTTCAGTGGAAGAGCCTTTCTGACCCATAGCGTGCTGTAGCGGAGCAATGGGAGGTTGCCTTGCCTTCCAGCAGGGCACAGGGCATGAGCAAATGCTACAGCACAGCCAAACTAGTTGGAGATGCCAACCACAAGGGACCAAGTCCACCAGCTGCAACACAGAGCAATAAAATTCACATTTAAATTCCTATTGGAAACCATAGCGAGAAGCTATCCCTTCAGCTCACCATACATTCTATGAGCTAACTTGCTTTTCATATGACTGTAACTTGCTGAATGGCTGAAATTTTAATGTGATTGTATTGATGACTTCTGGATCTTCTTTAGAAATTACAACTGTTATGTTGGACCCCTTAGCATGTTTGAAACTGTACCTCTCACCTGGCTTCTCTGGGTTAGCAGATGACTGTGATGCTCTAAACTGAGTATATTCTGCCATCAAATTGTCTGTTTGCCTAACGTTGACCTGTATTTTGAAATTCTGATTCCTTGGAGTTGGCTAAACTAAATAGTTTTGAGTAATTGTTCAGTGTTTCTGTCGTAGCAAAATGTTCATTGCATTTGTAGCTCTGTTTGTATAGGAACTGCATTTATAAGCCCTTTTCATGACAGAAAATTCAGCACATACTGTATATCTTTGAGTGACTGTCTTCTAGCTTAGCATCCAGAGCAGAACATTCTTCCCAACTTAGGGTTTTTTCAGCTGATTTCATAGACACATTCTATGAACCTACGGTCTCCTTCTATTCACAGCTCAGTAAATTCTCCTAGAAATTATTTTGTTGAGTTAGAAAGACTTGCTTCACCTTAGCAATTTGTACTAGTTTGACGCTGTATGTGTTACATGTAATTCTGTGTAATGCTTTGGGGTTTTTAAGGCCTTTTTTTTGACTGCATTGTGAGGCTCTGTCTTGAATTCCCAGGGTCATCTTTAATCAGTAGCTAAATAAACAAAGGAAATAAACAAATGAGAAAGAAAACTAACAGACCTTCAACTGAAAAAAAATGGGTTTATAGCTGGACCTTTGTCAAGTCTTACAAATAATAGTTCTGCTCATAAAATACCTTTTTTTTAGTAGGTCATCTGCTCCCATCTTCTTTAAATGCCATTCCTGATGCTTTTGTGATAAATGGGGTAGGGGGTGGTATCTACTTTTCAAAACTGAAGACAACCTGTCTTTATTTCAATTATGAGCTTATTAAGTGAGCAGTGATGATTCTGTGTTTGTTTGTTTTAAATCTGCCTCTTAATCCTCATAGCTGAGCTGCTGCGGCATTCAGAGTTACACCAACTGGAGCACCAGCCCTTACTTCTTCAAACACGGCATTCCTACAAGCTGTTGCATGAACTCCAGTGACTGTAATACTCAGGATCTGCGCAATATGACTGTGGCTGCCACTAAAGTAAACCAGAAGGTACCAGTAATGTTGTGCCAGAGGCAATTATTATGAAACCATCCAGTACACCAGTGGAGCGTATGGCTGCTTACAACTGCATTTCATTTCAAATGGTTGTTTGATAATGTGTATATTGGGCTGGAGTGATGGTATGGGCTTTGCCTCACCCTTGCTTGCAAATTCTTTAAGCCGGACTTTCTCAAATGACCAGACGCAGCAGCATTTCTGATGAGGAGGGGATTTGTTCCCCTTCCTCACAGCAGAGGTTGAGGTATGGCACTGCACACAGAGACAACACTGGCTAGGCACAGGATGGAGCGTGCCCTTGAGGGTTAGATCTGTCAGTGCTTCTTTGCTTCCCTGTTTGCTCCTGCTGAATGCTGTGGGGTTTTCTTGAGGCCAAAGACATAGCTAGGTGGAGGGAAGGACAGGTTTTACTCTTGCTTATGTTCAAAAAGTAATTTCAGTGCCGGAGCCCAACTGTCATCCCAAACAGAGAAAAACTGGGTAATTGACAACAAGCGTTGTGGTTGGCTGGTATGTTTACAGTGACTCTTAAAATCTTTGAAATTTTGTTGCTGCAAGTATAGCACAGCCAAAAACAGGATAGGCTTGGGAAAGCAGGTTGGGAAAACAGGAAGAAAAGGCATAATTGGAGAATAAAAGTACAGAAAACACAAAGAAAGAGAGGAATAAAGAGAAAATAATGCAGCATATTTAGCAGTCACAGCACTGCAGAAATACAGCTCAAGTTACTGCTTTAAGTGCTAGTGCATCATCAGTTTTTATTTTCTCACTTGAGATTTGCAAGAGAGGCAACAGACAAGTTTGTTGGCAAAAGGAATGATATTGTGGCCAAATTACCATGCTAAGTTGCAGCATAGTTTAGTGAGACTTGAGGATTATTTTCTTTTCTGGTTTTGTTTTCAGAGTTGAATTTAAGAAAAGAAATGCAAGTCCTGAGTAGGTAACGGGAAATATGGAAATGCCTCTCTGTCTTCTCTTCTTGTCTTTTTCACCTCAGTCACCTCTGAATCGGGAGGTTGGAGTGGTGGCTGAGCACAGCCTCAAACACCTTTCTTTGAAAACTAGTCAAATGGACATTTTCCAACATGTATTAAAAAAAAAAGAGACTAGGGAATTATTTTCCATTAAGCCTTTCTTTTTTGTAATAGTTTAATGAGAGCCACTTGTTGCAGACATATGTGGAACATTAGTGACGTCTCCCTGTTAAGAAACTCACTCACCACCAGCAAAAGAATCTCGCTGGATTACGGGAGTGTAAAGGAGGACCCACTTCATCCAGTCGCGCTTTGTGACTTTGCAGGAACTTTCTGTTTTTGCAGAAGTGGAAAGAGGGTGAGAGGCACGGTGGGGTGGATCTAGGGGATATGTAGTACAGCCAGCATCCACTGCAGACAGAGTGCCTCCTGGGCAGCCCACTCTGAGCCCTTGCTTCTGCCCACCTTTCCAGCCAGGAAGCTTTCTGGTGTGACTGGTACTCTATCAGCAGGTCCCACCTTTTCAGTTCGGGATGGCCACTCGCTCCGGACTTTTCGGGGCTGCATAACTGGGCAGGTGGCATTTGCATTCCCAGCAGTGATCCAGTGTTTCCCGAAGTGCCAGGCTTGCTCTGTATGCTCTGCATGCACAGAGAAATCCCTGTCCCCCTGCGAGTTCCTCTTGGCAAAGGATGCCTGCTAAATTGTAGAAAGCGGATGAGGGATGAATGAGCTTGTGCTAGTCCAGGACTAGTAACTCACTTCCACTCATGCTTGCTCCTTGCTTTCCTGTCAAATGCATGCATCACCTGACAGAAAAGGACTGCTAGTTCCTGAGGAAGCAGTTGATTTAATTACTTGATTTAATTACCTAGAGGAAGTTTGGATGTCCTGTGGTACTGTGTCCCATTTTCTGAGATAGCCATTTGTAATCAAACGTCGTAAATATTTTTGTTTAGCAGTTGTGAGATCACAGTTGTCCCAAATGTTTTGAGAAAGATGGGATGTATCTGAAAGAGGCATGGGAATAAAAAGCAAGCAGGAGGAAATACTGTGTAGACCAGTGCTTTCACTTCAGGTAGCAAGCAAATGTCACTGCCTCTGACCCAAGCCCCTTGCTTGTCTGGGAAACTGACATTCTGCTCTCTGTGTGTTGGAGAAAAAGGAAGATACATACTGTCTGTGTTGTGGAAGACCTTTGTTACCATTCCTGTATATAAGTATATTTGAAGTACATCTTTTTGGGTGGATCTTGCAAAACTATCAGTAAGGCAAGTTCTTTATGAGCTAATCATTGCTAGCAATTTATGAGAACTAATGATTGAATTATCCAAAGAGGATTAAAGTAATGATCTAATTGCAGGACTAAAAGACAGCATTCCTGGATTTTCTTTGCCAATTCTGCTACAAACTTGCTTAGTGACCTTGGGTAAATCATTTAGTCTCTCTGTCAGTTTTATCTCAGATGGGACTAATACCTAACTTTAAGAGCTGCCATTAGGATTAGCTAATTAATGTTCATATAGTGCTTTTAATCTTCAGAGTTCATTACCAATAAACCTCAAGAATGACTTCTCTCTAAAATCTTAATAAAGGAACAGATGCGTGGAGTCAAGGATGTGCCCACCCAGCGCTTCACATACATCTGTACTGTATATGCAACTCTTGGGTGCTTCTTGCACTCTCCCTTGGTACACACTAAGGACTGAGCAGTTAAGCTGTATTTTTGCAGTGTACTTCAGGAAAGAGATTATTGTGATTTTGGGAAGCATAGTCTTCAAATGAGGAGAGTGATCAAAACTCTCTCACTTGCATGTTTTTTTAACATGATCTTCTGTCTCCCTCAAATTACCATTGCTGTTAGATGTTGCATCTCTTGAAGGCTGTTGAACAGAACAGATTTCAGAAGAGCTGGGAGAACATTAAGGAATGTCAGACAGAATGAAAATACTGCTTGAGAAATCTAATCTCATTTCATAATACGTAAGACACACACAACTGCGGTTGCTTGATGTGTTAAATAAGCAAGCTTGAATGTGACATACGGTACACTGTTGTAAGACATAAATAAGGATTAATATGTATTTCAGAATGTGCTGGTCCTCAGCTACTATTAGGTTTACCACTTCATTACTCTCAGGATTAAATAAAATGTCTTCTGATATTATAAAAGAGGTACAATTCAGTTAATGAATGGCCTGTATCTAACAAAGGACATTGTCCTTTCCTTCTAGCTCTTATTTTTTACAAGCACCTAATGCTCTGAGGTCACATAAAGAGTTCCTACAGTGTTTGCAGAAATGAGGGGTATGTGGATGGAGGGGGAATGTGGAGACACTGCTCTCTTGTGGGATGGAAGTCCAAACTGCGAAAGGGAAATCACTGTTACTTTTGCTTTTTCCAACTTCTGATAAAGTGGATGAAGTTATAACATCAAATAAAATGCCTTGGGACTGGCCTTAAGTGGTGAGTGGTGTTGGTCATTTAAGGAAGAATGGCAAAAGGGGCTGAGAGGTAGCTTTGGATTGGGTGCGCAGATGAGTTAGTAATGAAAGAAAAAGTAGATGTCGTCGTCTTTTTCTTCAAGATGTCATCTTTCTTCTTTTCACTTGTTTAGATTCATTTAGGCATCACAAACTAGGAAAGATGATTTCAAATACTTTTTTGAGTGGTAGACTAGGTGAGGGGAGAAATTTGGCAAAAATTGTCATACTGAAGGGGACATCTCAAAAAAGCCTATCCAAGAGAAAGGCAGAAATATATATGAATCTTCTGGCCTCAGTGTGGGCTGTGAATTGAGGCACAATGAAGCACGTCAGCTGATGGAGTCAGGGTCTGAGTTAGAGGTAAAAAATTAGGTTTGGGGAGCAGGACAGGGAATTTATGTCCAAGGGCAAATGAACCAACAAACTTTGTACAAAACCCTTGATAACTTTGCTATAAGGTTTAAAGTACATACTGCTCCGTACCTTGCCTGGTGTCCTTTGACAGGCGAAGGCAAGCAGATTGCCTCACTGGACACCTGAAACATGCTTGTATTAAATATATGAAGTATGAGGAAATCAGCATCATGTATTCATCTTTGACACTTGTCTTGTACTGTAACATTACCTTATACTGTTACTGGTTTGTTTTCAAGTCAAGGCTATATTAATGTATTTTAAAATAATGCAGACTGGGTTTCTTTAATAAGACCTATAAAAATGAGTGTAACATCACACTTAGCTTTTAAAAAGTACTGAAATACATTTGTTTCTAAGAACTGGTTTTGCCACCATTTCCCATCATCCACTCAGATTTGCTATTAAATAAAAAGGTGACGTTTTCGGAAATTGCCACAAAAATATTGTCTAGCTTAAGCCCATTTTAAATGAGAAATTTGTATGTATGCGTTCATGGGAGGGAAGGTCAATACAAGGAGTGATTATGTTTGTTTTCCAGGGCTGTTATGACTTGGTGACCAGTTTTATGGAGACAAATATGGGAATCATAGCTGGAGTGGCTTTTGGGATTGCATTCTCACAGGTAACTGCATAAATGCTTCCCTTTCCCCCTTTCTTCCCCCCTCTCTTTTTCTGTACCCAGACTTCAAGGAAGGAAGGATTATGGAAAGGGACTGAACTCAGCAAGCTCATTAGTCCTGAGGTCATCTGTTCATTGATTTTCTTTTTTTCAACTTAAATGAAGTTTCTCCTTGGGAATATCAGTTACGGTTGAGCTAATGACTAGCTCAAGGAAAACAACTTGTCCCTCCACTGGGTCAAATAGAGGTTAACCCAATAAAACATTGGCTTAAATGGAGCATAAACAGCTAAGAAGACAAATAGCTTATCCACTGTTTGGATAGGCTTCTGTCTTCTAAACACTCTTATTTTTTCTTAAAGGAGTCTAGAATTCAAGTAAGAGTATACCTTCAGGCCTCCTTATCCTAGACCTGGAGTCTGGAGGGGTCACCTGGTTTCGGTGACCAATTTTATTTATTTTTTTTTTCTCTTAGCACTGAACATTGAGCAGAGATCTGGCAAGATCAGGTTATTAAACCAACATCTTGCCTGCACCAAAAGGAGTTTGGCATGGGAGGGACAAGAAGGGAGCTAAGAAGGTGTTTGCTGCTCCCTGATGCTCAGACTGCCTTGACCTAGACATTAGTTAGGAAAACTAAAGGTCTGGTCAGAATCTTCTGATGAAGAAGGGGCAGGAAAACACCTGCATCTTTCAGCGAGATGGTCCTTTGTACTAGTCACTTCATGTGTGATGACTAGGACTCTCCTGGAAACATGCAGAAATGAGAGGGAGGGAAACATGGGCAATGCAAAAGTGTTTGCAGAATGGTTCAGCAAAACATACAGCGACATGTGTGATGCCTGAACCACTTCTACCTGAGAAGTACTCTCTCTGTGGACAGTACATAGTACAATGGCAAATGTCATATTCAAAACCTGTCATGCAACTTTCATTTGCTTCATTCACAAATATTACAGATCTGGGTCCTGAGGCAACGCTGAAAATACGAATGTATCTGTTGAATGTCTTGTGTTTATCCAGTTGTTGGGGAAAATGAGGTGCTAGGAAAAATTATTTGACTTCTTAAAACTCATTAATTCAGTTAGCAAGTTATAGGTTTACACTGTGCTGCACTGGGAACAAGTGATTTGCCAGTATTATTGCCAGTGATGGGCAGGTGAATTAATGGGAGGGCTGTGGTTGCCCTCGTGCCCCTGCTGCCCCATGTGGTCAGCCCATGCTTGGCTGCAAGATGGCTTAGTTACATCTCTGAGTTTTAATTTGCTCAGCAGTTACAATGGCCTCCAGGTTCTTCAGTAAAACTGTCCCCAAGCCCTGTGGAAAATGGCCACCATGTCCTCTCAGTCAACATATGCACAACTTGAGCAAGACCTAAAACTGTTTGGCCTCAAACCAGCTAACTGCACTGCTTTGGGCATATCTGGAAATCTGATGCCTTGTAGCTTAGGTGTTAGATATGAGAAACCCATGATTTGGCCTGTCAAGCCTTTTCGTGTGGGCATAAATGTTGGTTCATCATACTGCCAGCCGCCCAGAGCATGTGCGTGAGTGTCAGGTCTTCAGAATCCTGAAGCGGTGAAACCACCAGTCTGGAGCTGTTGGTGCATGGAGCAGCGGGAGTTCACTTTTGTTTTTTTCTTTAATAGGCTACTCTAGTTCTTGGTGAATGGTCACGTTATCTTGATTCTCTTCTCCAACCTTGATTATGACTTGATTACTGCTATGGGACTCTGAGCTCTTATTTCAGTTTGGTTTCTAGACAGCCAGGCAGTTACAAAGCATCTCATGGAACTATCCAAAAGAAAAACAGATGAGTAGAATTGTACAATTCATATGCTGCTGAGCAGGACCAGTGCTACTTGAAAACCTTTAATCAGCATGTCATACATACAACAGGCAAAGCATCATCTTGTCTTGCCTGAAAATTGTTTGCAGCTGGAAGGGAGACCATTGCAAGAGTGCAGCTGGAATTGTTAGTATTTTGGGATGTGTCTGGATGTTTACTCTAGGTCACCGGTTGTTTGTGAGCTCCGTACAACAAGGCAGGCAGGCAGTGCAGGCAGTGCAGGCAGTGTGGCCCCTGCAGCAGGAGCCCTTTGGCACAGGGTGAGATTAGCATGACAGGCTGCAGGCAGCACAGCGGGGAGGGCACTTTGCCACTGCCAGTCCAGGTGAAAACCAAAGTAGATTTTGATGTGGCATTGGCAGCTTGTGCTGCCTGATGGCAGTGTGTGTCCTGCTGCCAGCTGGGGATGCGCCTGCCCCTGCGAATGTGCAAGGCTCTGGCACTCACAGTAGATATCCAGCTGCTTGGGGTGTTTGGGAATGTGTAAAAAGGAGAAGAGAGGGGATGCAGAGGACAAAAATGCAGCTCTCCTGGGGTGTGAAGAATAGAAGGCGGCCAGTTATAATTTACTGCCTAATCTGTGTTGCTGGACCCAATTAGGGACGTTGTTTACAAATTGATTTCAGGTTAACTGTGGCTGGCAGTAATGCCAGGCAGCGCTCCAGCTGTAGGCGAGGTTTCGCCGTTCCTACTGAGAATGGGTTTAATCTAAATAGAAGACAAATTAGATCATGTTGCTCTTCTACAGTAAAGCATGCTCAAGGGCCTTTCCTTCACATGATTTGTTAGGTGTTGACTAGCATGGGGAATGTGCTGATTCCCAGAAATAGGGAAGGTTGATGTAATGGCATTGCACATCTTACAGGCCTGGCACAGACCTCCCAATCAGAGTCAGAGTTTTAAAAAAAAACTGATGTGTTGCTGACATTGTCTGCACTGCTCCTTGGGTTTGAAATAATAACAATAAAATGCAGTTTGATTGTTTTTGGACTCAGATGCCAGTGCTGACTTCCAGCTGGAATAATTTCAGTTTAGCACGTGCTCTTCAGAGCAGCAGAATGATCGCAGTGTTGTGCCCAACAGAGAATAAAATTATGCAAGCAGCATAGATGATGAAGAGTTTTGCCCAGATAAAACTACAGTGTAGGCGTTGGCTTAAGGGATGCAAAAGACAGAGTCTGGAGTGGTTTATAGATTATGGTTGCAGTAGACTCCCTGAGGAGGGGAGTCTCAGGGAAGTGTTAATGCCAAGTTACTCCCTTTGTACTGAAGGACTGGAAGCCAGGCGTTGTCCACGTGCCCAGAACCAGTTGTTGAGCACGCACGGTTCCTGTCATTTGAAGATAAGTTCTCGTGCAGCTACAGTCCCTCTCTACAGTGCACATCCACCTGCCCTCTTTGCTGTCAGTGTTAATGTGAGTAGCTCTGCCTGACTGTGGGCGCGGTTCTGGCACAGACATCATCCTTGTCTGCTGCAACTCCTGTCTGAGTATAGAGAGGCTGAGACTTGGCCCTAGCACAGGATTACACACCTCTGTCACCCTTGCACCAGGGTTAGGGAGTGGGTTCCATATCAGGACCCAGTATGCAACTTGAAATCTGATATAAGACTGGGTTCCTTCTAAAAACTGATCACTGTGGATTCAGCATGGAGTTAGGACCTGTGCCAGAGGCATACCATGGCACAGGAGGCTGACTCAGGTAAGCAAAATGTGACGTAGAAAATTGTCTGTCTTCTGAAATAAAACCAGGGAACCTGGATGCTTGGAGATTTTCATTTTCAGAATATGGCAAGGTAAATTATTGAGCTAAAAAAATATTCCCGATGAATAAAAAAAACAGTTTTAGCTTACCTGATCTGCTGATGAATTCTAAGTTAGTTCAACACATTTCTATTTATAGAAATTCTCTCAAAGAATGAGAAATGGTGACGATACCAAGACCTGAAATAAAATAGAAATTCAAATTGCAGTTCAGTTTCTCTTCAGTATAATAAGATGTAATAAATATGTCATGCAGGACAGCTTTCAGTCAATGTTAACTCCTGCAAAATAACTATATTTAAAAAATAGTTATCATATATATGGTAGGCCAGTAAGATTGATAAGAAGTTGCTCTGGGTGGATTTCAGTGGTCAGAACAGAGATATGCCTGTGATGACTCCTTGAAACCATGGAGAGATGAAGAATTCACACACTGCATTCTGTTGTCTGGAATGAGATTTGGCCAACAGGATGATGTTATAGGAGATGCACCTGAGGGATGTGGGTTTCCCTGTGCTCTAAACCAAAGACTGTCAGTATTTTCAAGATTCCTGCAGCAAGACCAGAGGTTCCAAGGCAAATCTCAGTTTTCCATGTAATAGCTCAGAAGACTATGATAATCTTAGAAAAAAGGGAAGAATGGGGGAAAGTGAGGAAGAATACAAAACCAGAACCAAGTCTGGCATCTTAGCACTCAAAAAACTAGGACTATAAAATAAAACAAAAAAACTTAAGAAGTGGATAAAAGTTGAGATGTGCATTTGAGGGACAATGGAAGTGAAGGGAAATGAATGCAACTTCTAGCAAGTAGTTTCTTTGCAGGAATCCTTTTATGCCAGTTCCTCTGTTTTTTCGAAGGAGCTGCAGGGACCTGCTGCACAGGGGCTTCCAACTGTCTGAAGAGCAGAGGTTGCAAGTGATCAAGCAAATGCAGAGAGCTGAGGGGGGTGGAGAGCGCTCGTTTGTGGTTCGCAGACTGGGAGCCTCTAACCAGATTTAAATGCAGTGGACTGTAGTTATGACTGTAATGAGCACCATGAGGAAAATTCAGCAGCTTAATACAGTATTGCCTCTTCTTGGCTGCACGAGGGACAGTGCTCTTGTGGTTAAACGTGGAAGTCTGCACGCCTTGGAAAATACATGTTTTTATATGTGTTCAAAGTACTTTTAAGGTACTTTAGCTCTGCTATATCCTGGTAATAGCTGGAAGTGCTGTGTGAAATGTGTATGCAGTGGCATTATTCTTGAAATTTTGAAACAGAGAAGTTTAATGCTATGGTACTGTAACCACTTAAATGCATAAACCAGCATACATTCAGAGCCAAGAACTAACGTGGGCCGAAGACCAGAAAGTTACATTCATGTGTAGCCTGACATTCATCTTACAAGTAACTTGAGTAAATCAAAACATTGCCACATGCCTGAAAATGCTACAAAGCTTAGATGCACTGATTAATTAGAATTACTGCCTGTGTAAAACAGAAGAATCTCTAATTAAATGTATCTGGGGAGGCCTGCTACAGCTGTAGGGGGAAAGAAAAGCCCATGGCTCCCATTTGTACGGGCTGCAGCATCTTTCCCCTTGTAAATCTGATACAGGCAGATTGTGGTCAGGAGCAATACTAGGTAACTCATGGCACAGGCTTCAAAAAAAAGAAAAGGCTGAATGTATGCACATTGTTGGCCATTGTAGGATGAGGGAGGAACTGACTTGGGTCTGGGCCACAGTTTGCTCAGTGAAAATAATTGTGAAGTTCATTGTAACGAAAAATGCAGCAAGGCAGAGAAGGAGCTTCTCAGACCAGCAGAGGAAGGTGAGAAAAGACTGAAAGTTACCACAAACACAAAAGCAATAGCGAAGCGGGTAGGACAGGGCCACCCAGAGGCACTTACTCTGTTCTGCCTGTCGATGCACAGAGAAATACATACTGTTCTCCAAAATGGAGATCATGGAAATCTCATTCTCTAATACAGAACTGAGCTAAAGAAACATCACACAAGTCAGCAGTGGGAGTGTTGAAGCCTCTCCAGTAAACCTGCAGAATGTGGTGGGGTTTCAGCAACACTTTCTAAACTGTCAGATTGATAAAATCATCCTCCCAGTGACTGGAGTATTTAAGCGTGGAAATCCAAAGCCCAGCCAGGCATCCTCATCATCACTGGCCCACGGACTCCTGGGTGAGGGCATGAGCATTCCAGCTACCAAATAAGTTTCCTGTTTGAACACCCATCTAGAGAACTTTAGTAGAAGAGACAACAAGATGGCTAAAATGTCTTCTTGGTATCAAGTGAGATTTTCAAAGCTGAAGAGGGTATTCAGTGCCCACATCTCTTCTGGCAGCTGAAAATACAGCCCCTGAACCCTAGTAGCTTAGGGTTTTATTGGAGGTTGGTCAGGTGTTTTCTGTGCCCCATATCTAGTTATAACCAAGGCAGTGTCGTCCTTTGTATTTGGTGCCAGAATTGGGGAGTTCCTGTTGGGGACAGTGGGGTTCAGCCTGCTTTTAAAAGTGCCTCTGTACCCTTTTGAGATGCCCAGAACAGTTCTGGTGGACACTGAAACAGGAGAGGGATCAAATTTCTGTCAAATAGAGCATGGCCTGACCAGGAATGTGACATCTCAGAGGCAGAAAACAGTTTATCTGGATTTGAGGTACCCTGGCTTGGTCTTGCTCTGGGCTGATGCCAGCTCAAATCAAGCAATTGGCTGGTAGAGAAGATGTGTATTTTGATGATGATTGCGTTAACGGGGAGCACTGACAGTCGAGAGGAAAGGACATGCAATCCCAAGCGTGAAATAGAAGGAGCCAGTTTGGGCGAGCAGCCAGCCAGGAGCTATCTACGCGTGCTCTGTGGGATCTGAGGGAGCTTGGCTGCTGCTGAAAGGTTGTGATCCCCCTTCTTAAGCACCACTCCCTTGCGATGCACGCTGCCTGCAGCAGGAGATGGGCAGAGGTGACCCCACGGGCAGGGGCGAGCCAGCTGGAGCAGCTGTGACAGCGCGCGCTTGGAGCCCGGTCCAGGGAAGGCTGGTCCATCTGCAGGGACAGCCCTCTCACCTCACCCCCGTAGGCAGGGATGAGCTGTAGCAATCTGGATATGCTCATAAGTTAATTAATTGACCGATCCAAATGAGAAAAGCGAGGTTGAATTATTTATAGTATATTAACACTGTTGGCATATGCAGGAAACGTTAACAAACTGCAATAGGCAAAACGCTGAAATGACTGAGTGCTTATTGACGAGTGGAAGCCAGGGATCTGTTTTCAATAATCTGAGTGACAGCCAAGGGAATAGTGAAAGACTTTTTTTTTTATTTATTTCCAGATTTATAACACTCATTTCTCCAGTGCTGCATCGTATGTAAAGAAAGCATAACAGCTCTGGGGCATTAGGAAGCTTTTCCCCAGCACGCTGGTAACAAAGTTAAGGGGGCTGCCAGCTTGTGGTGGTGGTGGGTGGTGGTGAGGGACCCATGTGGGCCTCATGAGTGAAGCTCAGCTGGTAGTGTGCTGACTGATACCCCCCACCGGTTCACCCATCCACGTCTGACTTGGCCAGGCAATGACAATGGGATTGAAAAGTAGCAAAAAGGCATGCTGCCTGTTAAATAAAGATGTTCTGATAAAAGTCAAGAAGATCCAATGAAGAAAGACAGGAGGCTTTAATGCTGGTTTTCTGATTAGAGCAGTCCCTAAAACAGGGCATAACTATGTTGTGCATAGTAACTCCAGAACATGAAGTCTTTGCTTACCATGGCCTCTCCTTTGCTCTGCATTCATTTAATTTAACTTAAATTCTATTCTTCTATTTTTTCTGGAACAGTTGATCGGGATGCTGCTGGCATGCTGTCTGTCCCGGTTTATTACTGCTAACCAGTACGAGATGGTGTAACAAGGTGAGCTTTCCCCGCTTTCTGTGCAACGTGCCGTGTACACCCGGGTACATGGTTGTGGCTGTGCTGCTTCTGCTGAACGTGGCGGGCAAGTTTTAGATGCTTAGCGTGTTCGTTGAGAATTTAGTCTTCCCACAGGATTCTTTGCTTTGGGTTTTTCATCCCGATATGCTGTCTGGTGGGAAAAGAAGGGGGAAATGGCCTGTTGAATGTTTTGTCATTTCAGTTTTGTTCTTGAAAAAAGAGGACAACATAACTGCCATGAACGCTGTTATCAGCCGAAGCAACCCACTTGTCTTTTTTTTTTTTTATCCCCCCTGTTCTCTAGGTCTTTCAGGAGTGTGAAGTCCAGAGCCTGTCTGAAGATCAGGAGCTGCAGAATTGGAGAAAGACTAAAATGAATGTTATAGCACACACTGTCTCTCGCACGCACGCACACCCACACCCCCACAAGCAAGCACGTGCGCGCGCACACTCGCACCCCACCTCCCGAACTCTGTCCCATGCGTAGTGTACCATTCTGTGAAGTACCGCGGTGCCACCAAGAGCAGCCGAGTCCCCTCGGCCTCCAGACCCAGACCCCATCCCCGCGGCTCGGTGTAGGACGGTACCGTATGTATGTTCTTGGTCACACAGTAGTTGCATCGTAAGTTAACAAAGGTAATTCATTAACAGCATTGATTGGGCTGTGCATGTAGTGACTGGAGGGCATAATTAGCCTTTCACCATGGTTAATAAGTGTTGCACACTTTCATATAAACCGGTATATGAAATATATATTCTTTTGGGTTTATCTTAATTTCTTGTTTTGTTTATTGCTTTACTAAGATTTTCATCCTTTCCCCCTTCCCCACGCCTGCCCCCCTTCCCCAAAAACAAAGGAATCAGTAACATAACATAAAGATACTTGAAAATGATGTTAAAATGTTGTGCTTGAAGGGAACCATTATTCCTGATGTTCTTCTACATCTTTGATTCTTACTCAGTGTTGTATGCCTAGTGCGTATCCCGATAGGCTTTGTCTAGTGCATTTTGCCTCTGAACCTGATCCTGTGTAATACTGTTATTAAGCTGTGTTGTTGCTTACTGTGAAGGCAGGAATTTTGCTTCCTTTATTTTTATTAGGTAGTTATGAACTAATTGAACTGTGCTGTACTGCGGCCTTCCTACTTTTTTCCTGTTCTTTTTCTTTTTTTTTTTTTTTTTGTGCATTGAGGTTGCAGCCACCAAATACATTGTTGAATCAAATCAAAATAAAAACACACACACAAAAAAAATCACAAAAAAAAAAACAGGCATATGAAATATTTTTGGGGGAAAGCAAAAGTTTAAAACCTTTTTAAAAAAATAGGACTTTTTTAATAATGCCTCTGTCTAGCATGCCAACGAGAATGCATTGATATTGTGAGTATTTGTGATATACGTATTAATAAATGGAACCATTACAGATTTCTAGCCGCTTCCTTTTTGTTCCTTAGTCATAGAAAAACTCTTCCGAGGGGGGAAGTGAACATGAAATACAAGTGCATAGCTTGGAGTGACATGTCTTTATGCATATTTTAACAACTAACTTGCTTGTGACAGAAAAATGTTACTACCCTGGCAAAAAAAGAGAAAGAGCTGGAATCGTTTCAAATCTCCTAGAAAAACCTTCCACAGCTGGTTTCTCCACGTGACAAACACATACCCTCTGCTTTGCAATTTTTCTTCCTGTGACTGATAACAGTCTGCAATATTTAATTATCCCATCCTCAGCACTGTGTGTGATTCTGGCACTAAGCATTTCTCTCTGGTTGTGGTGAGGGTGGGGAGAAGAGAGATTTGGGGAGGAATGCGTCTTTGCTGCATTCGTGGAAAGGCAGACACTTACCTCTTTCTCATTTAATACCTGAAATGTTGAAGATCTGATGGAAAGCCCATGAAAGTTTAAACCTGGAAGTTCTGGACCAAGCCTTTACACTAGCAACACGGACAGAGAAGACTTGAGGAGGGACGCCTTGTAGCCTCCTGGCTGTGGAGGAGCTGCACAGCGCCTGTGTCCACACAGCCCGTACAGCCGCCAGAGTCCATCCATCAGTGCCATCCACCCAGTTACGTGGTGTCTCCAGCATCAGCCCTCGATGGACATTTGAGTGGTGCTGGTGCAGTCGGTGTGCTGTCACACACAACTATAAAAAGGGCTTGCAGCCACACGGGCAAAAACCTGTTGGTATGTGCCAAGGCGGCAGGTCTTAAAAACCCTGGTGGCATCTTTGGTTTTATTCAGAGCCTGCTTCCAAAGCAGGAAAGAGAATCAACTTTTTTATTAATCTACAAATAGAGATTTGTAAATAAGGGAAGAGGAAGCTGGTCCACAAATTTAAATCTGCCTGCAATAAAGCATCTGCTGTGAGGGAGCGGGCCATCTTTAAACATAGAGAACAGCAATACAGGTCCTGCATAAATGCTGTGCAGTTTGTGTGTACTTTTGTGGGGACAAAGCCACTCGGCACAGGTTGCAGCACTCACATTTGCAGTCCCTTCTGAGGGCTTAAAAAATTGCAGCTGCTCACTCGGTTGCTGGGGCTACGCCATGCTGGAGTGATGCCCTTCTCCCGCAGGCTCAGGAAGTTCGCAGGGGGATATTTTTCCACACCAGAAAGAACTGGCCCACCAGACGCCCCAGTTTCCCTTCCCTATTGATCCCTGGGCAGGTCTCCCCTGCCCCACAGAGGGGAGGGAGGGGGACAAGGCTGCTGCCTCCTCCCTCAGGAGCCACCAATGACCTTCCAGAGTGGAAAAGCACCAGCCTTTACTCTGTTTTTTTTCTTTTTTTTTTTTTTTTTTTCTCTTTTTCCTGAAAGAAAGAGTTGTTTGTGCCAAGAGCTGTTTCTTTTGAAGATGCTGATGTTGGATGATGGGTCAGTGGGCCCCCATACTGCTTCAGCTTGCTCATCCCCATTCAGTAAAGCATGTGCTCACCTTTAAGGTGTAAGCATTGAATTAAGTCTACTCAGCAAAGCCCTTCAGTGTGTGCTCAACTGCTTCTGTCAGCCCAGCAGCAGTCCTGCTTGTATGGGGTGGGTGTTTTGACTGGGCTCTCGAAAGCTTCCATGGAGTGGATCAGGCTGGTGAAGGATCCACCCAGGGCATCCCCAGCGAAATCCCCCTGGCTCAGGCTGGGGCCACGCAGCCGCTCTGGCAGGGAGGGCTGCAGGAGCTGGCACTGTGGCATCCCCTTCCCCAGGCACAGCATTGCTGCACTTAGATTCCTCTGTCCTGGAGGGAGAAGTGTGGCAATGGAAAGGAAACAAAGCCAGAGCTGCTGAGTGTGCGTTAACGTCAGCTGAGCAGAGATGTGCAGGATTTTCCCTCCAGAGGTGAAGCTATCACAGGGTACCAGGGGGGCTTTGCCTCAGGGGCTGAGGTCCACCTTCTGGCATGAACTGAATCGGTGGAGGGAGCCAGCTCCTGCTGCACTGGGCTGGCTTGGGCTGCGTGATCCCTCCCCGGGCAAACTGCACTCACTGCAATCAGCAGACCCAAGCTGGGCAAAAGAAGGTTGGGCAGGTTTGGGAGTCAAAATGGGTGATGGGGCAACTGGATGAGTCCCAAGAGGGGTGGGAGGAATGGGGCATGACTGGTGGATGAGGAGAGTGGGAGATAGAGTGGGACCCTGGGAGGAGGAAGAAAGGGCATTGTGACCACCTCGTTTGGTCCCGGTGAGCTGCTAGCTTGGTTTGGCTGCAGGGTGGACCACCGGCCTTAGCTGGCACATGCACCCCATCCTGAGCTGCCTCCCAGGGCTTGCTTCTGCTGAGGAGGACAGCCTCGAGCACTGCCAAGAGGACAGTATGTTGCTGTGGAGGTGATTTTTCACCGTAGTGTTAAACTGTGGCTCAAGGAGCAGGCAGCCGTGCTGAAGGACCTTGCTGGCTGCTGCCATCCCTACACGTCCCCAGTAGCATCGCTACGGCGGAGACTGGCTTTGCGGGACTGCTTATGGGACTTCAGCCTGTTGCTTCTTGGAGGACCCAGTGCAGGGGCTAAAATGATTTTGTCTTCTGTGGCTCTTTCCCTCGACTTTAATGGCTCTTTACTGTTTAAGATAATTTTAAGATTAGCAAATCAATTGGCTGCCAGCCAAGCCCCGTGCATAAAATATTTGGCATCCAACTGGAGGGGCAGGATTGATCAGGATGTCGGACTCCTAGGCGGGCTGAGTTAGGGCTGCTTCAGTATGAACCTGTGTAACAAAAATAGAAATCTTCATGACTTGGCATACAAATGACACTTCTGCTTTTTTGTAAGTAAAAGCATTTTGCCCCCCAAACATGTAAAATCTGCTCGACTTTCTGCAAGCTGCTTTTACCAGCTTGGCCTAATTTTGGAGAAAAAAAGCTGTTGCTTTTGCCTTTTGCTTGTCATTGCACCTGTTCCTGTTGCAGCCAGGAAACGTTTTATTGAAAGGACGTTTCATTTTTGTCCGGCATGACTGGAGATACTTGGTACATGCAAGCTCATTAAAAGCAAGCCATGCTGAAGCAGCATCTCTCAAGCTCTGGAGTCTGTTCTGCTCCATGGTAACTGCGGTGTGGCTATTTTTGGTCTCTGCTGAAGCTATCTATAGGTGACACTGAGTATTTATTTTAGATTGCAGTCGGGTTTTGTAATTGATAACTGGGCTGTGTATATACACACACATATATAACATCCCTGGTGCACTGTATGACAGTGTAACTCCTAATGTGAGGTACATTCCCAGTGCAACTACTAAATCACCAGAATGCTATTTTTTATTCACCTTAACAGTATCTTGGCCAAGGCTTTCAGAAGCAGGAGATCTTGGGCAACCCCCTGGAGGCATTTCCAAAATGCTCTAGCTTTCAAAAAGTGCCGAGCAACGTACCTTTTGGGAATCCAGCCCTATCAAAACCTCCCAGGACACTCAGAAATGAAAAGTTGGTTTTGAAGGCCCTATTATTCATCCAAGTAGAAAACATATTTTTTTAAATTGCAATGATTTCCAGAGGGGGGAGCAAGGACAGTTTTCTGGCTTGCATGGAAGCCATGGCTTGTGTGGTTTATCTTCTTGGGTAGAGAATCAGAAAACCTGATGTGAGAGAAGGCTGATGCCCAGTAGGAGAACTGTGAGGCTGGGACAGGGGGAGAAAAAAGAGCAAAAAATATATAAACTTCTTTTTTTTTCAGGCAAAATGCTTTGAAATGGGAAGTATTTCAACCTGATCATGTGTCCAACACGGTGGCGCAGCAATCTCCAGCTCCAAGATGAGCAGGCTCAGTAGCTCAGGCCCACAGCAGGGAGGTCTGTGGTCTGGTCCAGAGGGAATGTTGCCTGCCAGGACACCTCTTATGTCCTCCTGATGGTGACAGCAGCCTTTTGTGGGAGTCTGCAGGTGTCAGACTGCTAGAAACTACTGTGGTGCACATGCAAGGAAATTCATGGCCAGCATCAATCCCTGGCACTACCTGAGGCTTTGCAGGAGCAGTTTGACACTGGTAGGTCCCTACTCTGGCTCCCGTGGGCTTACCGTGCTTCTGCGGGATTTACCTTTAATTTCGCGTTTGAAAGTTATTGCTTGCTCATAAGAACCGGTTAGTGCTTACGTTGATTATTTGGTATCTTCAGCCCTGTAGTTGTTTGTAATTAAAAGCAAACAAAAAATTGCCCAGAATTTTCATCATCCTGGAGTTCAGTGTGACCCAAATGTCAGATGAATGAGCCCTTCTACCAAGTATAGGAACCGGTACACTTAGGCCGTGGGTTACGGCTGTGTGCTACTCCGTTTACCTTCTTGCAGCCCTGGTACTTGCAGGGCCAGGGACTGTCTCCTCCCTGCGGGCAAGGTGGAACTCAGCCCTGCAGGGAACCAGTCCGAGCCCTGTGCACTCCCTCTGCCGCGCCGGCACAAGGAGCCTGCCAAAATCAGTGCCGTGCCTTGTGGAGTGTGGAAAACAGGTCCCCGCCTGCCGTGTGGAAGCATGAGGCAGCGTGAAGGTATGAGGCTCAGAAATCCCTGGCCGGCACCAGGGTTCAGCTCGAGTGCTGAACTGAGCGTAGTAGACTGGCGTAGTCCACTGGTCCTTGGAATGGTGGGGTGTCTGCCCGATGCTTACCAGGATAACCTAGATGCTCCCTTCTTGTTTGGCCTATGCTTTTTAGATGCTACAATGTGAAAGGGAAATCAAAAAGCCAATCAGAATCATCTCTATGAGACCCATTTAATAAAGAAGTTATTGGCAATTAGCACGGTTTTTTATAAAAAAGTAATTAGCCCTCCTGCCCTGAGAATTAATGAATGCTTTTCATTACACCCCAAGGGGTAGTCAACCCAATAATAATCCACTTCAGATGAATGTTGTTTTAAAACAATGTTGTTTGACAACGCGAGCAGCGGGATGGTCACAAACAGGAGGCAATCCTACTCTGGTAAAACACTGGAGCTGGTTGCTTCAGAATGAAAGGCCATTAATAATTTGCTTGCGTTATTGCAATAGACTTGATTTCTTACTCATTAAGGAGGTGAAGCAAAGCATACAAAAAGACTAGTGCCTCGTTTGTCCCTGGGTGCAAAGCTTAGGAAGCCAATGGAGGTGCGCTAGTGCTGGCTGCTACCTTTTGCTCAATGTGTCCATCCATACAGCTTGACAGGGTGGAACATGTGGTGGTGGAATTTGGCTCGTGGTTGTCTGGACACGGTGATTTTACTGTCTGAGAGCTGTTTGGCAGCTGAGCGGCGGAGGGCTGGGTGTCCCTGCTGCCTTCCCTTCACTGCTAAACCCATTGGCACCGCAGGGAACAGCACCAGGTGACAGCAGCCCTTCCCCATGGCTCCTATTTGATTGTTGGCATTTTCAGCGAGATTTTTCAGCATTGGTACAAATGCAAAAATCAAGTTGACTTCTCAGTTCAGTGGCTGGCCTGCTCTGACAGCCCATCCGTGGTCATCACGGCTGCCTGGTTCTCCTCAAGGTGGTAAGCCTGGTGCAGGCTAGTACTCTCTGTCAGGGGAGAGCCCTCACAGACTAAGCAGAAGAAACAGCAATTCCCTTTCCCCTGCCCTGGGAGCACCCGTGCTGCTCCCTGGGACAGTGCTCCCCTCTGGACCCAGGTGTGGCCCCTGCTTAGCCCGGATCTGGTGGGGACCCAGGCTGCCTACCAGGGGGCTGCTGGCGTTGCATCCTGCACTTCAGGCTTCAAAAGCTTCCCCATTACATTTATGAACCTGATGATTCAAGCGAAGAGCTGAATCTTCCCCTCCAAGCTGGGCTGCCAGATTAGGAAGAAGGGGTCCAGGATGAAGCTGGGGAGCTTGGCCCTCAGGGCATTCTCCCTGTGGAAAGACAGCAGGTCATGGGAGGTCTAATTGAGGGGGCCAGCAGCAAATTTACGTGTTGCAGGTAAGATCTTCCTTGCCCACTTCTCCCACTGCCATCATACACTTATTTGCTAGGGAGCCCCTTCCCACTCCAAGTCAAAAAGACACCTCCAGCCTCTTCTCCTTTCCAGGCCCCTCTGTGCTCTCCTGGGAGCAGGGACCTTCCACCCCATGGTGGGGACAAGGGCTGCTGGGAGATGATGCTGCAGCCACAGGGGCATCATGTGAGCGCTGGAGGCAAGCATGGCAGCCAGCTCTGGAGCCAACACAAACTTTAACAGCCAGCTGTACCAAACGCCTCTGCAGTGGCCGTGGCTCCACTGCTGCTCCATGCTGTGTGCAGCAAGATAAAACATTCAGATGAGTAGTAAATGTTAATGATTGCTTAGCTTGCACTGTGGTACTGCCTGGAGGCAATAGTGCAGTATCAGAGCACCGTCTCACTGGATATGTCAAGGAAATACAGTCATGCCGTGGAGCTAAGGCTGTCGGTGTAAGGATAGGAACAAACAGGGGCAGAAAATAAGAAGAGAATTAGGCAGTGTGGAGGCGATCGGGATCAGTGCAATGAGCACAGGGCTGCACTACAGTTGCTTTAGGCAGTCTTGATTTTGGCATTTCATAGATTATGGATGCCTAATTTTGCATCTGTAAGCTTCTTCGAGCATGTATTTGTTCGGATGTAATTACTTAACTTTAAAAAAAAGGACATCAGGAAAAATATTTTTTTCATGTGGAACCATAACCATCCTCTGAGGTACCACACAGAGCACCTGCCCCCTGGGGAGGCTGATTCCCATGCTGTGTCATGATTTTAATATAAAGGGAAAGAAAAGGTCCCTCAGTTTAATATTCACTGGAGTTTTATTCCTCAATTTTTGCTGGAAGGGTTGGCAGACAAGGCGGGGGGGAATAATTGTTTTCAGTTTAGAAGTTTTCAGAAGTTCAACTGACTGTAATTAGATTTGAAACTTGAATTAGTGATCACTTAACTACCACATTTAAAGTATCTGGGCTCAAGGATTACGTTTTTTATATATTTTGATGATATAATGATATTTAAAAATAATGTATTTGCAGTTTTCACTTCTTAGAGAGTTGCCTCTTTTTTTTGGTTGATTTTTGCTTTTTTCAACAAATAAAATGGGTAAAGATTTGGTGATCTTACCACAGAACCAAGGAAGATCAGGGCTCGATAGGCCTCCTATGGATCGATACAGCATGGTGGAGTCTGTATTTTCCATCATTCATTTTCTTGCAATATCAGGAAAGGACAATTTTGCAGGAATGGTTGAAGCTTGGAGAGGAAAGTATCCTTTAATGCCATCATAGCCACAGTGCCAAGAAACAGTAGCTGCTAATATCTGCAGCTAGGACAGGTCAGACTCTTAAGACATAAAGGCAGCTCCATGCTCAAAAACAAGTGGAGTTACAGGGTGAGCATGTTTTGGTCCTGTAGGAGCTGTGACCCTGTACACAGGTGCACTTTCTGAAGTGGGAGATGCTCATAAACACTCCCTATAAATTACCTGCCCTGCAAAATTCCCATTTATACAGTATTTAAGGAACCTATCCCAGACAGGCACAGCAAACGTGAAGTCTGGACAGCTATTACCTACAGGCTACCCCTCACCAGCCCCTGGGCCAGGTCTGTCAGCCCCTGGCAGCCTGTGAGGTAGTCACTGTCCTTCCCAGGATGCTGCCACTGCCGTGGGGCTGCACATCCAGCACCTCCTCTTCGCCCTGGCTCCCTGCCTGGATGGCTTTGCCAGGCTTCCTGAGGACAGCTGTGCACAGCAGCAGTTCAAGAGCAAAGGCTGGCAGAGCAAGGAGATGGACAGCTTTGCTCATTTTTTGCATTTTATCCCAAGTCTTTGAGTAAGTCTTGAGGTGAATGTGATGTGCCTAACTTTCCCTAATAGGAAGGGATGTAGTAACGGTAGGGTGGGAAATACACAGAAATGCAGGCTGCCACTGGAGTAAGGAGCTCAGATTCTTCCAGCTACAGAGTTGCAGTCTCCCTTTAAAAAAGAAAAGAAACAAAAAAGAAAAAAAAAAAAACAAAACCCAACCCTGAAATTGCAGTGATTTCTGAACCTGAACTGTTCTTCTGCTGATTTTCTTTTTATTATTTCCTAGTAGATCAACTGATGCTTGGTTAAATAATGTCAAATGCAGCTCTCTTTGTATGACTGAGATGATTAATAATAGCTCTTTTCTGGAGTCAAACCATGTTTCTGCAAAAGGCACTGAAATTCCAGCCCAAACAAGCACCATGTACCTGGTTCAGATCAGGGCAGCGGCTGCAGCAGCAGTACCGCAGGGCAAGCCATGGGCTCCAGCCCCTAGTCCCTGATGGCCACACTCTTGCTTTCCCCCTGAGCAGCCTGCAGCCGGATGCTCAAAGAATGGTTGTGTTAAAAATGAATGCTGGAAATGCCATGAACTATTCTGCTTGGCCTGAGGTGGCACAGCAGTGTGACAGTCCGGTACAAGGTCGAAGCTCAACCTGTCCAGCCAGCAGTCAGATCAGCGCCAACATTCTCGCTGCATTGCTGCCTGCAATGAACTTGCCTGTAGCGCTGCAGGTGTTTGCACACAGCTGCTTGTCCCAGCAGAGTTTCAAACGCTGGACACCCTGCGTAGTTACAATAGACAGGAGGGAATTTTTACCTGGGACACAAATGCACTGTTGTGTTTGCCACTGGCTTATTCCCAGAGTGGACAAACTGTGGCTGTTACTGTTCCTCAGCCTCCCTTTCTCTCTTGCCAACCGGTGTCTTGCATTTGAGAATAATTGGAGCCCCTTTTCTTTGTAAGCAGAGTAAGTTTTCCAAGGGCGTGCTAGTTCTCTGCTTGTGGTCTTGTGCTTGTGGAAGGTGTGCTGTGTGCGTACATGTCCAAAAACTCACAGCAAACTCTGTCAGCTCTCCAGGGAAAAAATAAGCTGCTTTTAAGACATGGATCGCAGCAAGGCACTGTATGTAGTGCGTTCCTACTGCCGGCAGAAGGCAAGGACAGGTTTAGCAGGTAAGGAGGCCTTTTCCATCTGTAGGGCCTCATTCATCTTCTGGCGAGGCCGCGTTGCTGGGCTGTGTCAAAGGGCAGCTGTGCATAGCACGGTGTAATCAACACCCCGCTTCACCCAGGCTGAGCTGCTCCCCCGGGCACCGACATGCCAGGGAGCTGCCAACCGATGTCCAGAGAAGGCTCAAGTCCCCATCCCCTGTCCCCCCCACCAGGCATGTCCATCCCTTCCCTGGCAAACACAGGCTGGTGGAGAGCAGGGCTCCACCTGGCAGCGTTATGGGGTTCCAGCACCCAAAAGACATTTGGAAATTCAGCCCTTCTGTGGTGAGTCCACCAAAATGGCGTGGGGGCAAACAGCAAAGGGCCTGGCTTTTCTGCCATGCTGGAGTTGACATTCCAGTCTAGTTGATCAAATCAGAGTCATGCTGTGGAGGACACAACCCACAGGCCCAGGTGCAGGGGTCTAGAAGAGAGGTGTTTCCCAGCCCTGGCAGTCCCTTCCAGCCCCATGTTGGTACTGACGGTGCAATTTTCAACACCACGTGCAAAGACCAAGGTTTTTGGGTTTTATCCCCCAGTTAGCATTCTCAGCATTTTGATTCCTTGAGAAAGATGCACACGTGTGCCACCTGGGGAAGGTACTAGTGAGGAGGCACATCTCTGCATCTAAGGAGCTGTCTCAAGACAGCCTAACAACCAAGGGCTGATTGACTAAACTGGTAGCAGCCTAATAGGCTGGCTTGTAAAATCTTTAAAGCAGAAGATGGGCACAATACACCGGTCCCTCATGTGAACCATATCTTTTCTATTTTGTGCAGGTTAATCAGCAGAAGAACTCCTAGCCATGAAAAACCCTATAAGGACATTCCAATTTATCAGTGTTGTTTGTTTTCACCACTTATCCTTCAGGGAAGAACTATGATCAGATAAACCATGCTTAGGTGACATTTCATATACTGAGTATTTTCTGTAAAGTGTGAAGTAAGTGTGTGGTGCTACTCACTTCTGTATATGTGTGTAAAAGACAGCTATTATGCCACATATCATCATTGTCATCATCATCATAATTATTCTGTAATATACCTGTATAACTTATACTCTGACTGAAATTGAATACATTTTTTGCATTATCAGAGGGGAGAATATGTGGCTAGGGAAAGACCAGTTAAAAGTGACTGAGTGCTTTCAAAGCTGATACGTGTTTCTGAGAGGTGGCTTTCCAGGGCAGCGGAGATGTATTTGGCAGGTCAGCAGAGAGGTCCCAAGCATGTGTGTACCAGCTGCTTTCTTTGAAGTATTCCCAGTCGCGTAAGTCCTCTGCTTGCTCTGGACCACGAGCAAAAGGGATGCTGAGTTTTGCAAGCCCTGTGCCTGAGCGCAGGATTGTTGCATCCTTGGATGCCACAGCAGAGCCATCAGTCAGAGCCTCAGTGCAATACAACATTGCATCTCCCACACACCCACGCAGGAGATTGGGAGACCTAATTTCAGGTCTGCAAGCTCTGACAGTGTCCCTTTCAGCACTGTTGCAATTACACCTGTTACACCACCACCCTTTATTCCCACTTAATGTATTGTGGCACTTGCAGTGGTGTTGCAAGAGCAGCTGACAGATCCCCTGCCTTTGCAGATCTGCTCCTGTCGGGTTGCAGGTGCTTGCTAATCGGATAACACTGTTGTTTTGGTTGCACTCATGTTTGTCTCTGCTAAATGACAAGCAGTAGCTTGTACTCTGCTTTCTGGCGCTTCCCTTTCAAGCTTCACAGTTGTACTTGCCATTTCACCTCCTGAGTGTATCAAAGTTATTCTCACTGCTTTGTGATACGGTGGCAGTTCAATCACGGGGAAGGATGCGCAGTGGCACTCCCCGGCAGCGCCTGGCACCCAGCAGCCCTCATTAGCCTGTCATGGAGGCAGCTCCGAAATCCATGGGAAACAAAGGGCAGTCACCTGAAACTGGTCCCAGTTTGGTTTCTGCTGTTTGATCTGCCAGCTCCACCGGGGGAAAACAAGTTATGCTGGATGCCAAATATTTTCGAGTCCACTCCCTTCATCCCAGGAACACTTCTAGTTGGGAGCCAGGGAGACAAATGCAGGAAGAGAGGAGCCCCCCCCTCTCCAGCGGTGGTTGTTTCTGTAAATCTTGCTCTTACTAATGAGCCCACATGTAGACGAGGTATTGCTGAAACACAGAGACACTGATCATCGGAGGGACTCAACATGAAGATCTCAGCACCAAAACCACAGGCTTAAGGAAAGATTTCTCATTATATAGTCATGACCACAGCACAAGACCAGGGTTTTACATATTCCTCCTGTTAAACAAGCTTGTTCACCAGCGTCTGAAGCCCAGAGCAGCTCCAGCTCTCCCAGGCAGAGCTCTGCCCGCTACACGGTGCAGCCAGGGCTCGTTAAGGCTCTCACTGCAGGACCTGAGCTTTCATGCAGCTCAGGTGCTTGGGAGAAGACCGTCTAATCAAGGAAGGGTACAATTAATAGATTGCCCTCGTGCTTGAGATCAGAGCAACTAATCTTGCTAATAATACAATTTCCCGCTTTGTCACAGCTAAAGGACATCTCATTTGGTTCAAGTTGGAAGAGCCTGCGTAGTGCTCAGTCTCTGCGCACAGAGGTGGTCTCCAGTTAAGCCCAGAGGCAAACCTGAGGAGACTGTATTTCCTAGTCGGTTAATGTGCGGCGCCAAGTTTCCAGCTGACTTTTGCCGTGCCTCAAACATGCAGCTGGGAAGCTGCCACAGAATGCAGCCAGGCTAGGGCATGCTGGCATTGCAGGGCTGCTTGCTGTATGAGTTTACTTTGCTTACTTTAGAAATCTTATGTACTACAGATCAGCTGCCAGGCTTAAAAGATTAAATATAGGGAACATGGAAAGGTACGGTGAAAAAAAACCTCAGATAGAAGTCTGCCTCTTGGTAGGAAAATGGGAAACAGCACGATCAGTGGCACCTTTTGTTGGTTTTAGCGGCAGTTGGAGCTGCAAGGCTGAGAGTGAGGGTAGGAAAGGAAGAATGTGACATTAGAGCTGATGCATTTACATATCTGATCTACCAAAGATCCATGTTCTGTGTAAGAACTCAGAAAGAAAAACAATCCTACATATTTAAAACAGAACTAAAATAATTAATTAGCCTTGTTAATCTGGCATATTAAAGAAATTCTATAACTCCAAACCAATCAGCTCTCAACACATCTTCATTTAACACCCTATGGGCATGCAGAATGTCACCTTATTGGGCTGTAGAAAATAAAGATATATGGCAGCCTCTGCATGGGCACAAAGATCACACCGGGCAAAGCAACGTGCCCACAAAAGAAATGAACACAACTGTGATGATGTCTAGAAAGTGTTAAAAAGCATGTGGCTGGGAATGCCAAAGTAAAGTAGACAGAGGAAAAGTGCACACAAAATCCAAGGGAAAGGGGGAAACCTTTTCTAAAAGGAATGATAACAAGACAGATTGGATGCATACTTTGAAGAGCTTCCAACTAGAAACAATCACAAAAACTTCAGAGTGGTAAAAGCTGGGAGGTGAAGGTAGAATGGTGAAGGGTCTTTACAGGAAAGATAGGAGCAAGTTCAAGTGCCACGAGAAGACAAGCAATGGTCGTAGCTAACCATGGCCACGCAAGCAAGTATGGGACCAGAAAACTCAGGAAATTTAATATCAAGGTTAAAACTTGTAATGTCAAACTTTAATTAAAAGAAGCATTGCAGAAGAGCACAGACAGCATAGCTTGTAGCATACATACAAAACAAGAGACTGCTTCATAAGAGTGGAGGAGAGGAAGAGGAGCAGGAGAGGTACCAGGTCTTGCTTTGACCCTCAGGCAAGATCACAGACAGTAGGAAGAGACCCCGTTCTTCCACAAACCATCTATTTTAGCAGGATTTTATCAGCTACCAAATGACCAAGGGATGCTCCAAACCAGAGCTCCGGCTGGGTGTGAAGGTGAAGACATCAGCCCTAGGGAGCTCAGGGCCCTCTGCAAAGGGACAGGGACCCTTATAAATTGCTCTCACTTGACGCAGTCCTGCTGGAGGCTCCAGCATGCACAACAGGCACCACAGCTGAGACTGAGTCTTGAAATAACCTTCCGGAGTGCTTTGAGCCAGAAATACTTCACAGCGTTATTGTAGGCGCGAGAGAGTCTTGCAGGAATGAAAGCACCCATTGATGATGTGCCATGTGGGGGCGGGCAGTGATCAGAATCTCAAACCAAGGAGGACATTGAGGCAGCCAAGAAGATACAACCCAAACCTCAGCAGAGCCAGATGTCAATCCCAGACAATTTAATTATGTCTGGAGAAACCAACCAGAAAGGCAGTGAAGCCTGCTGATTATAAGCAACAGCGAACAAGCTGAGAATTAAAGGGGTAAACAGGGAAATTTAGAACTTGCAAAGGAGGTTGAAGTAGGTCAGTGTGTTCACACCCAGGAATGCAACTCAAACCACTTACTAAAGAAACCGCACTGCTCAGATACAGCATAGTATGACAATTAGAGCAGTGGATGTAGAGAAGGGGTGAGAGAAATGATCTGAAGCATTTACCAGCATTGCCATTTAGTATTTCCTCCTCCTTTCCCTTCAACCACTACGATCAGGCTCATGCTGCAGACCAAAATGTAGCAGTAAATAAACAATAGGACTTTGTGAAGCTATGGCAATGACTGTAAAATGTTCCATGGTTTCTGGTTCCCACCTTCACAAGTATCTATTTCATTAGAATGGCCATATTTTTATTCTCGAACAATAATCTGTCAAACAGTATGACATTTGTTGATGTGCAGCACAGACTTAACATGCTTGGTGAAGCTTAGATGATGATCAAGTGTCTCTGCTTTTGGAAAGCTGCTAAACTGAAAAAAAGTCATTGAAAGAGAGCAAGATGTCCACAGGGAGCAATAAAGAAAGGAGAAGTGCTGTGTCACCCCAGAAATACAGGCTTGAGTAGCTGTACCCTGTAGCGAGCTTCACAGGAGGCACAACAAGAACAGGGAACAAGTTTGGAAAGATGTGTCCGGCCATGTAGGTCACCGTGCAGTTTTCTGATGGTCATCTACTCACTCTACAGCATCCTAGTAGAAATTGTTCCTAAACTACTCTACTGCCACAGAAAAGGAATAGGCAGGGAGCAGCACCCTGGCAGGTAACTGTGAGTGCCTTTGGAAGTAGGTTGAAAGTTTGGAAGAAGGAGAATGTCAATTCAAAATGATAGCCAGCGTGCCACCCAGTAATTAGTGTGTTCAGCTTGATGAGATACAGTCAAATGATCTGGAGAAAGCAGAAGCCTCCCATGTGAACACGATGAAGTCTAATGTGCTGTCTCCAGCAAAAAGGGGAGAGTGGGGAAAGAAACACAGCCAAAGAGGAAATACTGTAACTAGCAACAAACCCTCAAAGTAAAGGATGGTGTAATCAATCCCCCTACATATTCCTGACATGGACATTCAGTCATTTAGGCAGTAGTAATGGAAAGTGTGGACACAGTATTTCCCACGATGCTGAAAAGCAAAGTGTGGAAGGGGGAGTGTGGGAAAATGCTTTGCAATGATTCTGCTCACTGACATTGAAATGGAGAGAAAACATCCTGAAGTCCTGAGCTGGACAGTGAGAAGGACCTCTGTGTCCACCCTGAAAGGCAGCCAGGTAGGGGCTCTTCGCCCCAAGGCAGATGACTGAGGGGCTCAGGTCAGCAGCGCTAAATGCCTGCTGCTCCTCATGGCATCCTGAGTGCTCCAGCAAAGATCACGCCCAAGTACCCTAGTAATGCTCCCAAGTAAATAACTCATATCTAAGCACAGGAGAGCTGTGGAGTTAACTATTTACAGGCTTTTAACGTAAGGCTGTGACTCCTGGATACCACGGCTGGTTTGGGTCCAATCTGCTCTGGGTGATTTTTAGCTGGGATTTTATCACAGCCTATCACTGTCCTTTCTAACTACCAAAAATCTGACTTCTGAAAGGGCCTCCTCCATCTGTCTCACATCTTACTTTAATTTACTAAGTTGTGCCATATCCCCATCTGGCAATTGGCTGGAGTTTTGTTTTGTTTTGTTTTCTCCCCTTGAGTTATTGAAGGAGACACAGAGCTGGCTGAGTACATTAGATCATTATATGTCTCTTAAAGTAGTTGCTGGATTTATTTGAATAGGGATTAGCAAGATTAAGAATGTTTTCTTTAAATGAATATAGTAGCCTACGATTTTCAAATGGTAATTTTTTTTGTCCATTATGTTGATTTTTATTTAAAGGACTTTTATTTTTTTACTACAGTATGAAGAAAGCAGTTAAGTATTGCTGCTGTGAAAACCAACAGGTTTAGAATTTTGTTTGAGACTGTGAAACAACAGATGCACAAATCCCATTGAAATTCAATTAAAATTGACCTCTCACCCCTGTAAGTTGATTGAAAAGCTCATTTATAAAACTTCCAGAAGTAGCTTTATACACAATTAGTATTTCCTATCAAATATTTTTCATACAACTTCACATATTTTTATTTTGCGGGGAGAAAAAAAATTGGAAGGACATTCTTGGCACAGCGTCACTGACATGGAAAAGTGCTTCAGCTCTTTCCTCATCAGTCTTTGTCTCTCTGAAGTCCTACACTTCAGTTTAGCTATCTGGCTATCACTGGTGTTTGCATCAACAAAGTACAAAAGGAAACCTCAGTCTAGTTTGTCCTTCTATCACCTCATTTCCACCTCCAGCCATGTCCATTATTTTATCCTATGACCTTCCATAAAATAACCGAGCTTCTGCAGCTCTAAGGAGCTTTAAAGAAGCTATACAAGTTTCCTTTATCAGAGGGGAATATTTGGATGAAGAGCTGGCTAGTCAGGACCCCATGCACTTTGTTCCATCAGCTTCATGCTCAGCACATCACAGCTGGCACAACACCAGCAGCTGGCGTAGGCTCACTGTATCTGAGGTTGCTCCAGCATCTCCTAGCTGTCCTTGTGTCTAACTCAAGGAGATGAACATGGGTTAAGTCATTAACTTGCTTTCATATGAACCCCGGGAAAGTTAAAGATGTGCCACTCCTTTCTCCTTCTCATGCTTGTAGACTTCATGCAGGTGTTGACCCCTATACAAGCCCACTACACTTCACTGTTTATGCCCATCCATCAGGCTTTAGCCGTGCTTGGCATTGACCCTCTGACACAGAGCAGGTCAGCGAGCAAGCGCTGACAGCATGCAGCCCCCTTGTACACGTGCTGGCATACCGGTAAGCTAATGCAGCCACTAACACCTTGCTTCTGCAGTGGCATTATCTGCGTGTTTGCAGGCAGGACCGAAGCTGGGCTGTCAGAAAGGAACGCTTAATTATTTGCTGCCTGTCTCCTGCACAAGGTTCTGCATCAAAACCACAGGATTTTATTCTTCTTGCTGGAGGGAACAGGATGGGGGGAAATGAAGTGCTTAAAAACCCTTTTCTTTCCCAATCATGCTGTGTCTGCCCAGATTATTTTGTCATTCTCTGTGCACACTCACTGGGAGAAAAATAGTAACAATAACAACAACAATAATAATAACTTAATGAAATACTGTAAAGGAAAACTAATTAGTAAGTGTTACAGTACCCCTTCTGTGTGTTTGCTAAACTGCAGAAGCAGCATTCATGTCTGTGTGCTGATGGTAGGTGAGTAATGAGAGCTCAGCCTCCTCTCAACATATAACTACCACCAACCTTAGAATCTGTAAGGAGTAAAATATAAAGCATTCAGTAATTTTTTGTCTCTGGATCTTTGTGTATATATCCTCATACATGCAGATACTCCATAGCTAATATTTCTGTAAGAATACAATACAACCCATCCTACCCCAACAGTTAAAGTGAATTGCAGCTCAGCAGCAATACTTGCAAAGGCTTTTTGATGGACTCTTCTCTGCCTCTGAACACATCTTTGGCACCCAAGTCCTCAGAAGAGAGGCATTTACAAGTTTGGGTCTGAGGAGTTATCTGGTGCATGCTCTGTATCTTTTAGGGTCTGTGCGCTTGCACATCACTGCACATCTCATAAGATCAACTCTGCTGTGCTTATGCATTCACAGCACAACTCCAATTCAAACTCAGCTCCTTGTATTGACAGGAGGTTGGCTTTGGGGTGTCTTATCTACAGTAATGCTCACAGTTTGCCTTGTCTAGCCAAGAAAACACTAAGATGTCTACTGTTTAAGTCCTGGCTTCCTTTCCTTAATATGAAAGAAAATCTGGCATTTTATGTCAGGGCAGGGATCTATGTGAAAATCTTTGTCAAAAATTTCCTCTCCCTCCACTGATGTGCAGTGTGTTGCCTTTGCCCTATCCAAGGAGGGACTGTACTTCAGCAGTGCTGCAAAAATGTAATGCATTTTGAGAAAATTACTCTAAAAGTGGAAAAAAGAAGTTTGAAAAGCACATTGAGGTGTAAGCTATTACGTAAAGGTCCGCTGTTACTGTTTTTACTTTATTAGTCATAATTGTTGATAATGATGAAAATGCTTGCCTGGCTTCAAAAAACTCATTCTCTCTGCTGCAATTCAATCCCATTTTGAAGGCTGAAGTCTTCATCCCTCCAGCTCTGTGCTGATTAACTTTGAGTTTGCTAAGGAAGCAAGACTAATTCAATCCATCAGTTGATTTTCAGTCCAGGTAACCTCAACAGTTTTTAAACTCACCAGCCAATTTAACCAAACGTGACAGAGGGCCAAAGACGTCCAAGATCAAAATTTCCTGTGGGTTGCATGAAAGCAAGAAGGTGGATGGAAAAGACCCTATTAATGTTCCCAGCTGACGGAAAGGGTACCGTGTGAGCGTAACTGTTATTACACAGTACAAAGTCCTCTTAGGTGCTCAGCCTTAAGCCATGAATCTGTAGAAAACCAGGTCTCACTGGCTCTTGTTTTCAAACACTTCTTTGTTGTTCTCTCTTGATAGCAAACCCAATAACCTTCTAAGTAAAGATTTGAATTGCAGATGACAATATAGCCTGCACTAGCATGTAAAATTAAACCTTGATATTATTCACAGCTCACCAAGCCTACAGGGTGTGGTACGGCTTTACTTGAAAGCTGCCAAGGTTTCCTCATGGCGGTATGTCCATTGCACTGTTTTCCTGTGCAGCCGTAGAGGTGTTCTGAATACTGCTCTTTATTTATCATTGCCTTCACTCATTCAGGCTACCTCTCTGTCCCCAGCTCAACTCAGTTTCTCTTTGCTTTGCCTTGTTATTATCTGCTGTGTACCATGCAGGGTATAGGGTCTAGTCCTTGACCCCAGCAATACTGACTCCGCACTGGGACAAGTTCTGGTGCCTGTGAAGACATACGTGTAGATTCAACTGCAGAAGGAAGTTTTACATAACAAAACCAGAAATTATACCTAAAGCTCCTCTGGAAAGTGGTTACCTGAAAAAGAGAATTTATTTTTTTTTTCTCTCTAAGGGGATGGTATTCAAAGTCCAAATCTGTTCCTTTTCCCGTCCTGTTAACTTCAGTTCACGAAGCATGAGCCTTCTCTGTGCTGGGAACCAGTTGTGGGGCAGCCAAACTCACTTCTCTCTGCCCTCTCCATTTTGGAGGTGACTAGAATTTGCTGAAATTAAACCTAAAACTAAAAGGTTCAGCAAATATTAATTTGTATTTTATAGGAAATTAGGTTGGACAACATCGCAGGCATTTTTTCATATCTAGTTATAGTCTTAAAAATGTCACAGCCCCAAAGTTTGTAGACACAGCACACTCTAAACGAACAGGGGAGAATGATTTCAGAAAGTAAACCATAAATTCACACACGGGAGTAACCCCTGTGTGTCTGGACCGAAAGGCTCAGCACAGCGTGTCTGTGCTTCCAGTCAACCAGCCAAAACCCCTTCGACCCCCAGCCCCCCCAGTAAGCTGCTTGCACAGTCCTTCAGGACGCCCTGCGTTCACTGCAATTATTCACCGAATAATTCCGAAGAACTAATAAATGTGAGACAACCGTGACCTACTCATGGACGATTACCAGAGGAGGGGGAGGGCCTGCAAAATTGATCGCATTCATTACTCGCTGTCACTGGGAGCGATCACCTGGCTCCGCGCCGAGCGCCGCGGACTCGCGTCCCACGCCCTGACGGAGCCGCATGTGCTGAACAAGCGGAGCGTGCAGCGGTGCTCGGCCGGTGGCTTCGGCTCCCGCATGGTTTCAGCCTTAAATCAGGAGATGAGAATGACACTAAATATCTACTTTTCCGTGGCAGCTAATCGGCGGGGGAAGGGTTTCCCGGTGAGCCACAGATAGAGCTCCTGTGGCCGCTGGCGATTTATCCCCTTCCCATCGCTATCGACAGCATGAAATGCCGCCTCTTGAGCCGGGGTTATCCAGCCATTACGGCACATAAAATATTGATGAGAATTAATGGGGGTGGGGGAAGCTGAAGTTCCTGTAATTCCGTCATTCCGGCGGGGCCATAGCACCGTGCGGGGCCGGGTGGGGGGCGGGCCCTGCAGTGCGCCCCCGCGGCACTAGGTGGCGCAGCAGCGCCAGTTTTGCAGCGCAGCCCGGGCCGCTGCTCCCGCCCCCGCCCCCGCAGCGGGTCGCGGAGGTGCCGGCTGCCCGTGGGCGGCCCGCGGGGGCGGGCTGTGCACCCCCTGCCCTGCCTGACCCCCCTCCCGCCTTCACAGCACGAGGGTGACTTGCAGCCGCAGCGATCGCACCTTAAAGATCAGATGCATCTCTTAAATACCGTAGGGGAGCAGACCATAAAGGCCCGCGCGGCTGCATAGGTGGCTATTTTTCTTACTGCCATTGCTGGCATTAGCTGTTTGCTTTGCAATTGCCCTCAGGAACTCTACGTTCTGTGCAAGACAAGCAGTCCTCTCTCCAAAAGAGATCACCCAACAACTGGGTACAAAACTTGTCTCATCTCCTTATTGAACAAAACAAGATTTACATTTAATAGTCCCATGGGGAAGCACCTCTCCTTTCAATTTTATGTCAGCCTATGCATTGGCTGTTTTACTACGTGAAGGCAGTTGCCACCTATGCAGTTAAGCTACGAGGTATTTTTATTAGGAGTCTGTTCTCCCTTTTCCTTGTGTGCAGATAATACCTGTTTGTGCTAAAAGGAGTCAGAAGGGGAAAGGTGGAGGCTCCAGGATCCAGTTTTGGATCAAACAACCAAAATCTTTTAGGTCTAAGTCAAAAACACTGATCTCTGGGCAGGCCAGTAAATTACCTTTCTATTTTTTGTAAGGGAGTTACGGTTATGGTCATGTCAATAAACTCCTCCTCACAACTACTATAGCTTATCCCATTTTAGGAATAATGTTTGTTCCCACACCATATCTAACTATTAGACCGAAAGAATCAATTTAAGTTGGAGATTGCAACCTTTACAGTTTCATCTGAAGATGATATCCAGACTGCTCTGCCCTTTTAGTGCTTGGGAATTGCAGAGAGCTGATGGCAGGAACACTGCTCCTCTCTCCTACAGCTGCAAGACAGCATATAAGGCTCTGGATGCTAATGGTCATGATGTGACCCCCTTGGAGATGTATTATGCGTGGTCCCCTTCCTTGGGAGCAGGTGAGCCCATACTGCTGAAGCGTGACTTCCAAAACACAGCTTTCACTCGGGAAGTTTTGCAGAAGCTTTGAGCTGTTTCCCTCCCTTTAATTTTTCTGTCCAACCTTGCAATATGCAGTCCTTCCCCCTCTCCCATGCCTTTTATGAGGTGCTGGTGACAATCCCAAAATGACCTTCCCCTGGGAAACTCAGCATAACTGTTCATCAAAGGATGGGGCCCTATCGAGTCCCAGACTTTGCACCTGGCGGTACAAGGCAGCAGTAAGCCTGAGTAGGCTGTGCACATACGCTAACCGGAGGGTGTTTTCAGAGTTGAAAGAAGATGTGGCAGCTCCCAAGTCCAGATTATTTCTACCTTCAACACAGGACAGGGCTAACATGAAAAAATCCTGCTTTCTGCTGGTGAGGGCTTTTAGCAGGTAAGATGTATTATGCTCATCCCTGGCTAGTTAAATAACACTGGCTCCCTCTGTATAAGCCAGCTTATACTATGAATGAAAAAAACAAAGCTATGGATCGTGAAGCAAGTGGGAATGGATAATCAATTTTTATCACCAATATTGTGGGTAAGACCAGTAACTCTGAGTTATGAAAGTCTCTGCTCTGAGCAGATGTGTCTCCTTTCCGAGCAGTCTCATTTTAGCCCAGCCTTAACAACAGAAAAGGTGTTGAATTAAACACATTAAAACAAACCAAACGTTTCTTTTCATTGTCCATCATATTTCTTTTTTAAATATAGGAATGTGAAATCCTCACAGGTGGGCTGGCCATGGGAGGCACAATAACGATGGACTAGGAAAGCCTTTCAGCTTTACAGACATGGGTTCAAATCAAGCTTAAGTAAGTGACAGGCGAAATGGGGCTATTGATTTCAATCTAGTCCCGTTTGGATACAGCAAAAACTCGGTGCAACAGTGTCTTAGCGCTTAAAGGGATGCTGTCAGCTGAAAGATAACGCTTCTCCTGGAGAACATTTGCAGTGTTATTTATAACAATTGAGATTACTGGACCGGTTGAGATTACTAGAGCTGAAAGACATCGGGGAGTAAATTTACCTCCCCCCTTTTTGGTAGGTATGTTTACTTTGTACATTTGGCAGTGCTTTCTGCCAGACCTGTGCCCTAAATCTCCTTTCCAGTTACATGGCAGAGCAGACACACATGCAGTGATGCATGTGTGAAGGTCAGGCTGAGAAACATGCTTTTTTCCTTGAAACTGGTCTGTCAAAGAAAAAGATTCACATGGAGCCAAAAATCCCCTGATAGCCAGGAACCAAACTGCCAGGCAAGCGTTAAGATCTGCCTGATTTTCCCTTCTGCCCGTGCACCCATCTGCCCAGCAGCCCATCTTGGAAATCCGCTGAGAGGCTTTGGCTACCAGCCCTGCGGCAACCTTCTGTGAGCCCTGGTGGCAGAGGAGGACAGTGTTGCCATCCAGTCACATTACATGGGGCAGGTTCATCTCAGGGGAGTTTACAATGCAAGTGCTGATGAATCCAGGCCTGGGTCAGGAGGCCTGTGGGGGAAGATAAAATGCTCTTTTTCTGCCTCGTTCTGCACATGAGTAATTTTGTGTCATTCAGGCTACACCTTTGGTTAAGGTCTGGTACAAGCAAAAGTGAAAAAACTGGTCTTTGGTTCATGATGGTCAAGGACATATTGCATGAGGCACTAAGAAAGCCTTATGCAAGACAAAATACAACTGTGGGGCTGTAAAATCTACCGGGAGGGTCCATAGTCAGGTGTATTCCCTGAAACCCTTTGTAACTTCATTTTGAAAAGCCATGAGGTATCAAATGGAGAGAAGGCATATCAACAGCCTGGGATGGAACACTGGGCAGAGCTGGCAGTCCTGCACAATGTAGTGCAGTGCCACACAGAGCCACGAGTGCGCATCCCAAAAGCAGTCAAGCCCTGCTAGCACCATCATGCCAAGGGCAAAGCTCTGCACTGATGCCGCCATGCTGTTCCCCACCACAGAGACATGCCAAGTCCAACCAAGGAGGTGGGTCCTGCGGGGTCTGCTCTTGCAAGAAGGCCCTAACAAGTCCTTGAAGCAAGTGTGGTGGCCGAGGTTGTGTTCCCTTGCAGTCAGCCCTTGCCTGAGAGGCGGCATGAGTAGAGCTGTAAGTGGGACATGCTCACAACTCCATCATAAACTTGCAAGATCAGACCTTAAGGATCCCATTTCAAAAGCCCCCAGCATGCACCATCAGGACTTGTTTTTTAAATACTTTGCTGCTCTTTTGGGTAAGTCAGGTCCAAGGGGCTCAGGAATGAGCCCAGGGAGCTCCGTTTAAAGCCTGGCCTTAACGGTGATTGCTTCATGCCCGAACCTCTGGCCCAAGGTGACTGGCTCAGGACCACAGCAGGACTCAGAGCCGGGGTTAAAAGGCAAGAGTTTCTTGCTCCCACACTGCTCTTCTACCTTTCTGACCCTGGCTCCCAGTGCACCTCTCCTGCGACCATTTAAAGACAAGGCAAGGCTCAGTGGAAGACTGTGCAGCTGCCCACTCAGTTTCCTTACATATGGGGATTTGTCAGAAGTTCAGTATCACAAAATATAATTTTGAATGATTTTGTAGTTCAGGTTAATAAACTGCTTACCATCATAGAGGAGCTGAATCATGCATTACTCCACTTGCTACAGTGGAGCTTTTTCTTAGCCATGTATGTAAAATGTGCAATTCAGAATGATTCTCAATAGCCCTACATTTCCAGATTCACATTTTTAATTAAATGTAATTTTCTTTCTTTTGTTTCTAAATGGGCACGCAGTGTCGTTTAAATCTCACAGACCCCCATGACTGGAACATCTCAAGACCACGTAGCTGCAAAGCTCCACTCCTGCTGCAGAGAAAATATCAGAGAACAGTGAAAGCATAACTTACACCAAGCAAGCTCTCTGCAATTTTTTTTTTTATTAAACTACATGGAAAAACATCTTATCAATTAAAAGTCTCTTCGTAGTGACCCAGCTTCAACATTTTCTGAAGATTATGTTCATGCCTTATTTAGCGAGGCTGTTTATCAGTTTAGAGGAGGAACTGAGTGAATGCCCTCCCTGAGCCTGGGAGAACTAGTATGAGTATAAAAAATTTGCTGGTGGTACTGTCTCCCGCACAGTACGCAGTAGTAGTATGCAGTATATACATGTGTAAGAAGGTTGGACTCCTAATGCTGTTCTGAAAACTACCTTAAAACACATGCAAGAATACGTTTTATAGTTATATAGATATATATTCTGGTAGTTACACTGATGCTGTGGAAGTCAAATACCTAGTGATGGAAAAGATCCCTTTTGGTGCCTTAGGCTGCTGAACACCGTGTCTCCTCTGAACCCACCATTTACACTAGTTTGAGGCAAGGAACATCGTTTAGGATGTTTTTACTGGCTGTCCTAGGTGCAATCCAGGCACAATGAGTACAGGGAGACTGCTGATTTACCTTTCAGTAGTGTCCTTTTGCTTGGAAGATGAAGAGGAACCAGCTTTTGTTCTGAACCCCGCTCAGCCCTTCACCCCGCGGTAGTGATGGGAAATGTGGCAGCTCGTCTGCCCGCTCCCATTTCTTCCTGCAGGCACCACGTTATATATCCCTCACCAGCCTGACCACAGCTTTCAGAAACATCCAATAAATCAACAGTTAAAAGGGAAGAGTAGACATGGGGAGCAGGTGCTTATTATCTGTGCATCTCTGGAGAAGAATAACCCACAGTGTATTTCCATGCCCATTTGAAATGGAATATGACCATGACCCTGCAAGTGGCTCTGCTTGAATTGTTCCTGGCATCATGTTTTACTCCTAATATTTTCATTGTCTGCCTCCGTCAGTTTTACCTCCCACTGTAGCATTAATTTTGTATGTGAATATGGAGGCTGCGCTTTAAATAATACAGCATATGCTTTTTATTTGCCATGTAGAATAATATTTTTTTGGCTGATTTATGTTCCACCTGGACAAAATTATTTTTATGATGGGTTTATTTCATTTGCTCCCGCATCTCCAAATGGGGGCGGAGGGAGAGAAATCTTGTAAACCACCAATAATGACGGACACAGAAATCTGCTTTGAAATACAAATTTACTGCAAAAACAGATTCTCTCCAGCCACGTAAATGAAAAAACGCTGTTGTAATAATTTTAAGCTCACGAATGCATGCTACTACTGGAGAGAGTAAGCTTTAGGCTCTTGTGTCATCCCTTACATAATGCTGGGAATATGGATAAATTCACTGACAGCTATAAGCTATTCCAGTAGAACAAAATTACACATATGGCTAAAGCATGGATTTAATTTAGCTCTTTTCAGAACTTCAGCAAGAAACAAAGCCAGGACAAAACCCCTGTGGTCTTTTGGTTTGCAGATTTGCCACAGAACTTCATAGGCTAAGCTGCCATATCTACCTCATTTCCAGTTTTCACAAGGACTGTAGAAAAATGTTACTTGCCATTGAAACAAGTTAGTTTCAAACAGATAATGTGTGTTTCAATAAAAAAAAAATAATGTATGATGTACCTTGTTTTGTGTTTTACAACCCTGGAAAAGACCATCAGTATTTTTTATGTTAATCTACCACCTACAGAAATACTCACTATGAACTTTTATTATTTTTTAAAGAAGCGATATGCAGTCCTTAGCACAACTTTGTTCTGATTTTGACTTCCAGCTTTTGGTGCTTTTTTGTAAAACAACTAAATATTAATCATACAGTTCCATAATAGTTGTAGCAGTTGGAAAGCTGTGGTTCTACTTTTGGTTGTAATGGTTGTCTTTAACCATATAACATCCTCCAGCCCAAACCACATTTTAATAGGAGTGCATATAATAAGGACATGTAACGCCTCCATGTCAGCTCTGAACTGCAGAGCTGGGAAAAGGAGGCTATTTTTTTCAGAGCAGCTTCTCTTTTAATACCAGATGTAACAAGAAGAGATAGGACTTTCACAGGAAAATCCTGCTGCTTCTAGTCGCACCCCCTAACTCCCCATCAGGTGGTAGGAATCGAGGCTGACATCTCCCCCTTGGCATCTTCTGGCAGCAACTGAAGATTTATTGCCATGCAGGCCCTCTAGACACCACACACACACCCCCACACACACCCAAAGCTCTGCTCCAGCCCCTTGTCCTGCCACATCCCTAATTCTTGCTCCACCTGACAGCATGGAAAACTTTAGTGAAGCCACCTTTCTTCTGCTCCATCTTCTTCTCTTTCTGAGCACTGAGAACATTTAACAACATCAAGCTAGGCACTGAAAATCAGGTCACTGGTTTTAAATGAGGAATTTAATCTATAGGATGAATGTGTATTGTATTTGTTTCAGCATCATGCCAGCCCCAGGTCTTTCAAACGAAATCAGAGCTCCCGTTCTTCCCTAAACTCCTCGGGATGAAGGCAGCTCCTGCAGGAATCATAAGCCTGCAGATGGGAAGGGAAAGGAAAACGGTATAAAAAAGCTACAGTAGATGGTGCTAGACAGGTGCAGAAGACACCAGATAGTCATTTGAGGATACCTGAAAGATTTACCCCTAAGCTAAGCGGTTTAGAAAATGTGCAATTTAGATTTATCAGTTCAGAAGGGAGAATCAGATAGAAACAGTTGAGCTAGTGAGATTATTAAATGCAGAACCCGATGCTGAGATGACGCTCACCTTACTAGAGATGCTGACAAAGGGCAAATAGGGTGCTGGCACCCCCACCCATCCCCGGCTGCACCCAGGCCGTCACACAGAAGGCAAGGTGCGGCAGGGTGATGGGAGGAGAGGGGAAAACTTTCAGGCAGAGACCTTCCTTCACCCAGGAACTTCTGGGAGCTTGAGGTGGCACCCTTCCCCCACGTCAGGATGGGGACAGCAGAAGCAGCAGGAACACTGCAGGTTTTGGTCAGAGTGGGAAGTGCAGATACGTATTTCCTGATGTCAGCCCCTGCGTATCAAACCGTTAATGTCACGGAAAGGTGGCCTTGTGTATTTAATTTTATCAGGCGGAAGAACTCTGATATACGCTGTGCTCAGTTCACCACTCCCATGCAGATTTACTTGGCGTTTTAGCATGCTTGCTGCCTCGCTGACAGAGATTAAAGGCTCTCCTCAAAGCCCCAGGTATTACGCTCAAATGTATAAATCAGGGCTTAATATGTAATATTTGTCCATAAAAATATATCATGGTGGCATTCGTTTGGCTGTCTGCATATTAAATACCGTTACAGAAAGTCACGAGTTTATTGAGGATTATTTTGCTATGCAATTAAAGCCTCCTGCCATGCTAAACGGGCATCTTCCCTGCAGGAGCGTGGCCAGGGTGGCAGAGAGGAAGAGGCAGATTTTGCTGATGCCTTCATGACTCTGCAGGTGCCCCAGCCATGCGGTGCTGCACCAGGAACCCGCTCCCAGGCCAGCCCCGGGCTCCGGCTTACCAGCACTGGCCAGGCAGGGCAGGGATCACGGCGGAGATGACACCGCGAGCCTCTAAAGGAGAAAATTGCATGATGTATCACCACTCACAAGCACCCGCCAGAGAGCCGTTTAGAGTGAGATTACAGTCTCAGAGGAGACTCTCATGCCTCTCGGTCACAGGGTTACTATGATGATGCAGTTGCAGCTTGTATGCGGGCAGTAGGAGGGATTTAAATGATGGCCTGAAAGAAAAGCTGGATCAAACCTCCACAAACCCTGTTCAGATTAACCCAGATTCCTGAGTCCCCAGCTTTGAGGGACTTTAAATTGGCCAAATTGATTCTTTTCCCTTGAACAGAAGAAAAATGGGAGGGAAAGTATGAAGTTTATACTTTGGCCACAAGTTTACAAGCAGTATTTTTGACGGAAGGGAAACAAAGCTCCCCAAAATAAGACTTTGTGCAGTCCAGAGGTCTTGATTCTACTCACACCAATTCCATATTAGCACAGCTACATGGATTTCTCTGTGTTTGCTGAGATGCAAGGGAGAGAAAATCAGACCAGTGGAACCCCTCCAAGTCACCTGTCTCTGCAGGTTGTACCCAGGTCTCTCCAGGCCTGCCAAGTCCTGGAGAGACTTGCAGTCTTTCCCCCTTCTTTCCTCTTCATATTCAAGGATATTTTTTTCTTTTGTAAATTCCCATTATTAACACAGGAGAAAAAAAAGATGCCTGGGATCCCTGGCGCATCCTTGGAGTGGCTGCAGCCTCATCGTGGATGACTAGACAACTGCCACTGTGCCACATAATGAGGAGCACACATGCTGCACCGGGAGATACTAATGAGGGAGCTACAGCCCCCTTAGCCCTCTCCAGTAAATCCATGTCTGCAAGCCATGTTTTATTTATCAGGCTTATTATGGCAGTGCTAAGGAGCCACTTGAAAAGGGCCGCTGTTGTCCTGGGCACTGCACATCACGGTGCTTGCTCCGACCAGCTTCCAGGGGAAACGGATGAGGCTGGCGAAAGGCAGAGAAGGATGCTGTGCACATGCCGTGCAAACACCACCGTGGCAGCATTTATCCCATCGGCTCCTTTATGGTGGGGGAAGGCGGCGTGTCTGTCAGCCTGTTTTGACCTCCTGGTGCTAGCTGAGCACCACTTGAGAGGGATCCCAGGCCCTGAAAATACAGTCACTGGCAGACAGATTGAAGCTGAACTTGCAGTGATTTCCAGGAATGCTTCTGAGGAAGTGAGGACTTGGCGGGCCTGGAGAGACCTGGGTGCAACCTGCAGAGACAGGTGACTTGGAGGGGTTCCACTGGAGTCACCTGTGACAGCCACCTCTCTGCCCAGCATTGTGCCCTACTCCTGCTCCCAGCAGAGCTTTCGTTGGAATCCCACGCTGTTCGCCACGCACACGAAACACTCCTGCTCCTCTGCGCTGAGACACGACGCCACAGAGCTCTTGTGCCACTTCTGGCAGCATGCAGTCTCACTCAGATTTGCATGTGTGATAGGAGGAAAGGGGATTTACGAAACATCCTCTTCCTCACCCCTCTGCACACCTTCCCAGAGGTTTCTGTCCACTTTGGAGAATCTCTGGCCTCATGGGGGACCAACTGAATCACAATTAAAAGGCAGCTAAGCGAAAGATAGAAGAGAGACGAGTAAATCTGTGCAAAAGTTGTATCACAGGTCTCAGCAGGACTCAGACAAATTGGTCTGCATTCCTTTAACATATTAGATTTCTACTTACCCTATTCATTAGCACGTTAAGCTACAAGGGCTGATTACATGAAACTCATGGAGAGGCATCAATTAAGCCAATAAATTTACATACATTCCTTCTAGATGAGAAATGACAGGCTTCCTCAGTTCAGAGTTTGGTACAACTGGACTTGGTTTCAGAAGGAGATAGGAGGAAAGGAGTGTTAAATGTATGCATCTGTACTGCCACCCAAAATGAGGGAAGCAGTTCACAAGTTTGAGAAAAACTGTATGCCAAATAGAAATATAAGGAAATGACTCGCAGTTTCTGAGGCTGAACTCTTAATCTGCCGTGTCACATCAACAACAACAAATTACAAGAGGAAATGAAATTCCCAAGAGACGGGCCAGTCCAAATGGTATTCCCAGGCTGCAGAACGCAACACTAAATATTTGCACATATTTATCACTTTTCACCCACACAAGTTCTCATCTTATTTTGCAAACACTGTGCAGCAGAACAACTTCCTAACTGCCAAAGTGTAGCCATTGCCGGTCTGCAACGTGCCAGTGGCACCTATTCCGTGCCAACATGCATCCTGGGAAAACTGTTAACAAAGATGGTTTGTTACCCTGTTGCCACTGCAGAGAGAATTTAGATAGGCCTTGCAAATGGTACAAAAACCCATGCAAGGTGACAGAATCATCTGTCTTTTCCTGAAAAATACTGCGCAGCTGCTAATGTCGCCAGTGGAGACAGACCACTAGCAGCATTGTTCCTACAGCTAGCTTTTGTAGCACTAACCTTAGCGCTACTGTGGCTAAATACTGATGTACCGCTAAGTTAACTGGTTAATACTAGGAATAGCTCAGTAACAGTAACAGCTAAATAGTAATAGCGATAGTTTATCCCTGTTCTTCAGGAGTTGGCCACAGAAAGAAGGCCCTCATCCAGAAATGGCGGAGCACCACCAGCTCTCAATCACTTTAGGGAAAATTAAAGGTTTGTAGCTAATATAGTAACTTATATGTGACAATTTCTTTCCTGAATAGCAGCACCAAATCTATGCAAACAGAAAGGCATTTTCACCCCCACAGTTCTGGACTTCTACGTCAGGAGCGCTCCATCCAGTTGAGGCGTTGGATAAAGACTACAGTTGCATGTTGCCCTTTTGGTTTCCTTACCCGGGCCCCTGTGCTGGGCAAAGGTAAGTGTTTACACCTTCTTGGACTGCCAGACAGACAATATGCAAGCTTCCTCATTGCTCGGGACACCAGATAAGGGGTTTCCAGCTGACGTCTCTTCCAGGTGCTGCACGGCCATGATAATCAGATCATTCTCAAGAGGAAATATTTTAAACAAATGCTGCTTGCCTATGAAGGTTGGTGCCACAAATGGGATCATCTTTCCTTAACAGGAAGGAAAAAAGAAAAGTGCTGTTTCTTTTTCTCTTGTGTGCACAGCCATTGCAATTACATAGCACTGGAGTTAGAAATACGTGCTCCTTTATTTCATTCTAACCAAAGAGCAATCAAACCTACTCAGGCTTGTGTTAATGATATACATTATACGTACCAGAGACATTTACACTGCATATCAAAATCGATCAGAACATAAGGAAGTTAAAAAAAAAAAAAAAAAAAAAAAGCCGTTTGCCTTATGCTGTGAAGTTTGACTTGAATATGATCTGTCTCTGCCTAATGGGTTAGACACATGCCTGCACAGGCTACAGCACCGCACTAGTGCTAACCTAAAGCGAGGTAACATTTACAGTCAAAGGTGGAGGCAGACCGTGTGGCTATACGTGTGGGAAACAAGGAGGGCAGGCAGGGGTGAAAATGATTTTATGCTCAGGTCATAATTCGTGTAGTACCAGTGCAGTGAAGACACGGCACTTCCTCATCTGGTGCTTTTGCTATGACTGCATACTTCTCCCATTTGCAGCTTCAAACTGGGTTATTTCCACCAACTTTTTCTCCTCCCCAGCCAGCAAGTTCTAACCACAGGTACAGCCTTCAGTTTTAATTTGTTCAGTGTTTCATTTTTTTAATTTGGACAGGAACGTTGGACAGTAAACCGATTTCTTGTTCCTGAAGATTTACCGCTTCTTCCAATTTATTGAATGTTCAGCACACACTGTATTTCAATTAAAGGCAGCAAAATTGTTAATGGTGTATTAATGACACAGTGTGTCTATATAAAGATGCAAATGTATGTTGTGGCCAATTTTCTGGCCTGGTGAGATTATTTTCTTCTTTTTTTTTTTTTTCCTGCGGGAAATTATCTGCGAACAGACTGAAATTTTATACCTGCCCGTATCATCTCTCTTGCTGCTGCTTAGCCGCAAGTATCGGCCGTGCCCGGGCTGCTGGCGATGGGCGCCCCGCTGCCACCTCGGCTCTCACACAGCCGGTTTGCCGCCCGGTGCCTGGGGAACCGGCCTCCCGACTTCGGGCCGGGCCCTGGGCGGCCGCCAGCAGCCCCGGGGGGCTGCGAGGCTGCGGGGAGCGCCCGGCACCCGGCACGGCAGGGACGGCAGGCGAGGCCGCGCAGCTCGGGCCGGGCTTCTCCTGCCGGCCCAGCCGCGGTCTCCGCTGCCGCGGGCGAAGCCGAGCTCTGGGGCCCCGCGGCAGCCGGCGGCCCCGCCGCCTCCCCGAGCCCACCCGGGACGCGGCCACGGGCTTTCCCCGGCGCCGCGCAGGCCCCGGCGGGGCGGCAGCGGGGGGGGCCGCCTCTGGCTGTTGGTTGATCCGTTGCCACGGCAACGCGCCCCACACACAACCCCGCACCTCCCCCTCCCCCCGAGCCGCGCTGCCCCACGTGACCCACGGCTGCTCCACCAGCCGACTCGCCCGTTACCAGGGCCGCGCGAGCCGGCGGCGGGGGTGTGCCGGAGGGGGTTGCCGTTTCCGATTGGCTGCTGCCGAGGCTCGCTGATTGGCAGGGGGCGGCGGAGCCGGGCCGCTGGGCGGGCCGCCGATTGGCTGGGCCCGGAGGTGAGGCTGTGGGGTGACGCCGGCCTCCCCGCGGCCGCTGGCAGGCGGCCCTCCGCAGCCCTGGCCCGCAGACAAAGGCTGTCCGAGGGGGGGCGCGCCCGCTCCCCCCCGGCCCCGGGGCTGGCACGGCGAAGCGAGGCGAGGCGCGGGAGGACAGCGGGCAGCCGCGGCTCCCCGGCGGTCTGGCGGGAGGCGGCGACGCGGGCCGGCCCGAGGCGCCCTCCCTGCCGGCCCGCTCTAATTGCCGCCGCGGCACGCGGAGCGGGGGGGTGGGCGGCGTGGCCGTCACGCTCGCCGCGCGCCCGGCAGCCAATGGGCGGCCGGGGCGAACGCAGACAGCACGCGGAGCCCGCGTGTCCCCGCCGGCCGCCCTGTCAATCACTCTCCCCGGCCCCGGCTCAGCGTGGCCGCGCCTCCCGCTCCCCGCCCGGCCCGCGGAGGGGGCGGCTGGCGCCCCGCCGGCTCAGGGCTGCTGGCCCCGGCGCTGGGTGAGGGGACAGCGGTGTCGAAGCACTTCTCGGTCAGGGCGCCGTGCCCCGCCCGGGGGGCCGAGGGGCTCTGCAGCCCCCGTCCCTCTCTCAGGGTGCGGGCGCGGGGCTGCAGCCGCGGGACGGGGACTGGGGGGTGGGAGCCCGGGGTCCCGGCTCCGCAGTTTCCCCCGCGAAGGCCGAACCCGCGCCGCCCGCTCCCGCTCGGGGAGCAGGATTTGGCCCCGTCCCGGGCGGTCTCGGCGCCCTCCCCGTCGCGGCGCCCTCCCCCGGTGCGGGGCGAGAGGCGGAGCCGCCCGCCGCCTTTATCTGGCGTGCCGGCGCGGGGGGTGGCACTGGGGAACACCTGGGTTTAAGATACGGGCTATAAATACGGCGCCGGGGATGGGAGCGCGGCCACGGGCGGCGGCGGGCTGACGGCTCCGGAGCACGGTGGGTGCCTCCCCCGCGGCGGCTGGGCGCCGCTTCCATTTTGACTCGCCGGCGCGGTGCGGGGGTGCCTTCCCCGCGGCCGCCCCCCAGCGCCGCGCCACGCGTGGCTCCCGGCGGGAGCGGCGGGGAGGGGGGGGGGGGGTATTTTTTTGCATTTCGCCTTTTTTTTGTACGGAGGGGAGCGGCAGCAGCGAGCCCCGGCGGCTGCACCGGGTGCCTCCGGAGGGCTGCTGGGGGAGCGGGGGGCGGAAGGGCGAACAGAAGGGCCGCGGAGGGGAAGGCTAAAAAAGGGGACGGGGCTGCGGATAAAGGCGGGAAGGGGGGGGGGAGAAGAAGATCGCGAGGGCGCCGGCAGGAGGGGACGGGACGGGAAGGGAAGGCGGGTTGGGGGAGGGCAAGCAGCCCCTAACCCCGCCGCCGGCCGCTGCCTCCCAGCAGGATTCTGCTCGCCAGCAGCCGCCCAGCCCAGCCCGCGGCGGAGGGCGACCGGTGCCGCCAGCGAGGAGCAGCAGGAGGAGGTCGCCGCCGGAGGAGCCCCGCGGTCCGAGCCGCTTCGCTGAGCTCGCCCGCCCGCCCGCCGGCATGATGCAGATCTGCGACTCGTACAGCCAGAAGTACTCCCTCTTCAACGCCATGAACCGCTTCATCGGCGCCGTCAACAACATGGACCAGACGGTGATGGTGCCCAGCCTGCTGCGCGACGTGCCGCTGCTGCTGGAGGAGCTGGACGCGGCGGGCGCCGTCTGCCCGCAGCGGGACGCCGCCCTGCCGCCCGGCGACCCCGGCGCCTACTTCTCCCGTAGGGACATGTACAGCCACTACATGCTGCTCAAGTCCATCCGCAACGACATCGAGTGGGGCGTGGTGCAGCCGCCGGCGGGCGAGGAGGCGGCCCGCAAGAAGGACAAGCTGGGCGGCGGGCCCGCCGAGGAGGGCGAGGGGGAGGAGGACCTGGAGAAGCAGTTCCACTATCACCTCAGCGGACTCCACTCGGTCCTCTCCAAGCTCACCCGCAAGGCCAACGTCCTCACCAACAGATACAAGCAGGAGATCGGCTTCAGCAGCTGGGGGCAGTGAGCGCCGGGGGGGAGCGGGGGAAGGGGGCGCCCGGCCCGCCGCCGGGAGCGGGAGCGGCGCGTACCCGCCCGGCGCTGCTGCCGCCGCCGTGGGGGCCTGCGTGTGCCCCGGGCTGCGGCTCCCCTGCGCGCTCCCGGGACTGCAGCCGGTTTTCTACCAACGCACAAGCCAGAGAGAGATGTAAATTAATCAATACTAGCTCATTAATTATTTCCCCCCCTCCCCTTCCTTCTTTGTTTGGGTTTTTTTATTACTGGGTCTGGGGCGAGCGGTTGCTGTGCCTCCCCGGGCGGGGGTGCCGAACCGGTGCGCGTGCGAGGCGGTGGCGTAGCTGGCAGACGGGAGGCTCGACACAAGCCGATGAACATAACAAAACATTAAAATCGCTTCCGATACCCGGGAGGGAACCCAGTGAGCAAACGAGCATCCCTCTGCCAGGGGACGGATGGCAGGTCCCACAGTTGTACATGTACTGGAGTTTATTTAAACTTTTTTTACTCAGATGTAGAGTATATTCTAAAATAAATGCAAATGTATTAACTAAAAGTGACTTAAAACTTTTTGGTATGATTTATGCTTAATTAAATGATATTTTTAACGTCTGGAATTCTTCTGTTGTTCGAAGTTATTTCCAGAGCTGCCTTACTAGATGGAGAAGCCTCTTCGTGTGCAAGAGAGGGGGTTTTGTGAGCTTCCCACCCCTACCCCCCCCCCGAAGGGAGTGATTAGGTAGTGATAACTTGGCGTATCCAAAATGGATGAATGACCGTATTGACTGCACCATACACGGCCTAAGTTTGATAAGCTGCTCCCAACTGGACAGTCCAGTTGCTCCTTGCGAATGCTGGCATGAAGGTCAGTGCCCCTTTAACAGAATCTGAGAAGATGGAGTCATGGTTACTTTGCAGGCAGAGATTCATGGAGGTTGGAGCGAAGCCTAGGAATGACTCGCTTTTTCGGGAAGTATCTTAATGTACTGTGGGGAGCTCTTTTCTCTCCCTTGGAACAGGTCTGGGATACTTGCCTCCCTTCTCTCTTGCATTTCTTTCCTCTCTAATCCTCCTTGGATACCAGTAATTAATTGGTTTTATGTTATCCAAGTTGTATTGATTTCTTTCTCTCTGCATTATTTTCTTTTATTTGGTGAAATAATGTGCCTTGGAATTGGGTGTCTATATCATGTTCTAATATTAAAAGTGTACTTACTGATTACAATACAATGTGTGCATATCACAGAGGATAATGATTTAATAAATACGTACATCCTTACATAACGTATGAAGTTTTCTTCTCATGCACTGAAATGCCAAGTTTGTAGACATACTGAAATTGCATTTTGTATTATTGCCATCGGATTTAGGGCTTGTTTGGTGGGGTTTTTTTCTTTTAAAAATAGGAGATTTTTTCTCTCCGCTTTAAGGATATTCTTGCTTAAATTCAGATATTGCCCAGCAATTTTTTTTTCAGTCCAACTGCTAGAACACTGCAGAGTGCAGAACGCTGCCCTCCAGACATGGTACTAGTTGGCAGATGTTTGTATTGTTAAAACAATCAGCCTGCATGTGTGTTTGAAAATACGTATTTTCAAGATTTTTTTCCTTCTAGGGTAAAGAAGTTTGTAAGGAACAGATGATTTTTAACTTGGCGATGCTTGTTCTTTTTGTAAGGTTTTTAACTCCTCTTCCCCTCCTCTCTTGGGAAGATGCCAGGAAAAATGTCAGGAACAAGGAGAGGGATTACTCTGGTTTCCTAACATGTCGGCTCGCCAGTCTCGCTACAGTCTTAACTAAAGTGATGCAAAAGATGCAGTGCCTTATGCTGGACAGTAAAGTTTTGTTCTCCTGAGGATGAGAGGGAGAACCTGTTCTGCTGCATGTCTCCCTTCTGCTTTCTGCTCAGCTGTCTGAAAACCATATTGCAACCTCTGCTCGGGAGGGCTGGTAAAACCTCAGACAAAAGCAGCTAACAACAGTTTCAACAGCACTCCTTTTGAACTGGTAGCTTCTCCTGGTGCGGATTTAGACAATACTGTTTAAATGTTGCACAAGGGGCAATGTTGTGTTGATTCAGACTATGAGTGCCATCAGAAAAATAGGATTGCATTAGTGCGGTATCACCATGAATATTAATGACATCCATTCCCTTTGCATCCTAAAAAAAAAAGATGAGAAAAGTTTTGGTGAAAGAGCGGTTACAAACTAGGGCTATTTGGCAGCAGAGGTGACGTTTCCTTACAAGTAAAGCTTTGGGTAAGAGAGGAGGTAGGGTGATACTGTGACTCAAGGGTTTGCCTTGCCCGATGACTAACCCGCAGTTGCTGAACTGCACATGGCTCCCATACAGGGGCCCAGCCACGTGGCTGGCAGCAGCCTGGGTAATCCCAATTCAGCCGCAGCAAAAACTGCTCAAACTCACAGCAACAGCAGCGATACTGCCACCCCCCCAACTGGGAAATGCTTTAGAATTCCACTTTTTAAAGGTCATGGGGGAGGATTGAGGCCCTTGGGATCAAAGCAGCAATCTGGTGGTGAAGAGGGGGGGGGAAAAAACAACAGGTAAAACCAGGGTTGTACTTCTCATGCAAAGGGCAAGGGATGCGACTTTGCTGTTGGCTGCTGTGGAAAACAACTTGGCCTAAAAGGTGGGCTGGGCAGGGAATTATGTAAATGCTAGCTCCTGACATTGCAGTAAGCAAAGATGAGTTTGCAGAGTCTTAACGCACAGATTTTGTGTGTTAGATGCTGACTAGGGAAAAATTTCCATGAGTGATGCTATACAATACAGGGTTTATTATTAGGAGTTAAGTTTTCTTTTGCAAGACTGGATCATTTTAAGTGCTCTTGATTGGATACCTCGTTTCCAATTAGTCTTCCTCGGTAAAGTGGTTCTGATACTTGTAAGTGGTAATGACAAATGACATCAGTTTAATGTAAAAGTATCTTTATGATGTCAAATACTTTGTTAAGTGGCTTTATTTCCAAGCCACGTGTGAACAAAAGGACAACTTGCCAAACTACAGTAACTACAAACCAGGGGAATATACACCTGCACTGTGAGAAGCAGTCATCATTTTTAGCGCACTTAAATGAAATACTCAATATACAGTAAAGCAGACATTGGAAGAGTAATAAACAATGAAATTCAGAACAATTTGCACTTACAAACTGATTACAGCGGAAGGTATGTTACAGCCAAGGAGCCTCAAGGACATAGCTCGTGGGAAGCATCAGTTAATATCTAAAAGTGCCCAGTACGTGCTATTATAGTTTATGAGTCAACTCTTATTTATTTTTGTGTATATAAAAGAAGAGCAAAGGGGGGGGGGGAGGGGAAGGAGGGAAAACAAGTGTTTGTCTCGAGGCATGTATATATGTGTATAAAAATAAGGGCATTGGAGATGGGCATGAGTTCCATGGGAACAACAGCCTTTCAAAGGCTGCTTTGGCTGCTGCCTGCTGTCCTGAACCGATGGCAGCTCTGTGCTGGCTTATGTGTGCGTTTCAGGAACCGTATCTGCCTCTGGCACCACAAGGTTTTCTCTGTTCCCCTCCAGAAGTGGGCCACCACATCCCTTTCTGCCCAGGAGCAGATTAAAAAGTCTGAAATCAGTATCTTGACACCCACTTGGACTAGACCCCCCTGCTGCGGTCCCTTGGCCGGCTGGGTTGCATTTCTCCTTGGCCTCCTCCCCAGCACACAAGCCCCTCCTGCTGCTGCAAAGGGCAGTCTCTGGTCAGTGCTTGGTGGAAGGGGGCAGATGAGGCTGAGTCAGGCTATGCTGTCATCTTCCTACTTTCTCTCTGAAAGCTTTTTCCTGCAGAAGGTTTTAAATAAATCAAGATATCTGCCTTTTGTTGTTTGTTGTCCCCTCCCCCACCCACTCCACGCTCTTGCACCAGGACACATGAGTCATCAGTAGATTGGCTTCGCTGGAAGATGCACTACTGTTAGTGGCCAGATGGAAGGTTATTTTAGGATATCATCATGGTGGAGTTAAGCTCTGCACCCTGTTCTACCGGGGAAAAAAAGAAAAAAGAAAAGAAAAAGAAAAAGAAAAAAGAAAAAAAAGGATAGAAAGCTTCTCCTCTTTGTGCCTATGGGCTTGGTACACGGCTTATCTCTTTGTGAAAAAGTCTGCAGTGATTTTCTCCTACAGACTTACTTCCCTGAAGTACTGAATATGGGAGGGAATTGTGTGGAAGTACTGCTTTTTATTATTTATATCTTTAAACATTATGTCTTTTTATTATTTATTTCTAGCTACCAGTGTGGTAGGTGCTATATTCCAAAGAGCTCAAAGATCTTAGGTGATAATACAGGGAAAAAAGGAAGAGCATGATGGGTTACAACCTGCCATAAAGTCTGAAGGGAGTGCAAGCAAGGTGAGCATTGAGCAGTTTCAGCTTTGCATGCATTTTTCTGTTATTTGTTGCTGTCACCTCTAAACAACAAGAAATACCTGAATACATTAGTTCTAATGTTGCAAAATCATTTTCCTTCTAGACCACAGACTTGCATGACAAGTTTGGGTCAGAATTAGTTTTAAAGAATGAAGTTATAAACTTCTTTCCAACAGGAAATTTGCAAATAGGAGTACAGTAATTGGATAACTTTTTGTTGGTAGCCAACCGCCAGAATTGACACTCTTTATAAAAAGTAATATTCCTTCCCTGTTCAAACACACTCCGACTTATTTGACCCAGAGTGATGGAAGAAGGAAAACATGGTTTTGTGCTTTTGAATTTTGTTCTGGAAAAGATGGCACAGAAAAAGCTTGGAGACCTAGAGTGCAGAGCTAGAGGCAGGTGCCTCTGTAGTAAATCACAAAACAATAAATGAGCTTGCCTCGTTATTCTTGTAAGGTTTATCATAGTTCCCATGAAAGCGTTGTATTTTTTTATCATGTTTATCTACATACATCTGATTCATACATCTTTATTTTTGTTCTGCTCTGTTTTACCTTAGCAACTTTGGGTTACAGACAACGGGGTTGGTGTCCCACAGGCACATATGCACCACTTAAGACTAGCTGAGCCTTTTTAAGCGTGTCTTGCTTTTAATGTGTATTTGAACTGAGAAGATGGGCAGACACCTAAAGCTGTGCTTCAGAGTATAGCGCAGCAGCATGGCAACCCTCTTGCTGTGGGATTGCTATTTGGCCATTGACATATGTGCTGGAGTGGGGGGAGGGATGCAAGGGGAAGATTTCCTCAGGGATTTCCTCCAGACTGTGCTGTGGTGGGGAAGCAGAAAAACAGTGAGGAAGATTCTCACCCCATAACTGATGTGGTTGTTCCCTGGGAGCAAAGAAAGGGAAATGATGGGAGCATCCTTTCACCCCTCCTGAGTGGGGGGGCTGGTGCCTGTACACAAAGGCTTTCCACCACACTTGGGGCAGAAAAGATTTATTTGAGGTCCAAGCTGACACCTTTCATGGTTTATCAAAACACCTGGGAGCTGACAGATTAAAGACTTGCTAAATCAGTGTTCATCTGCCAACAAACAGAGGTTGCATGGATGGAGGCTGTTTCAATGCAGAGATTAGATATGTTAGACAGACTACACCCTTCCTTCTTTTTTTATGGGTCTGTAGGAAGCCTGGCCGATCAGCTGGTTTCACTTATACCACACCTGTAGGAGATTTTACTGGAATCAGAGAGTGATTTTTTCTGTATGCAAAGAAATAGTTTTAGTTTTCAAATATTTCAGTGTAACATTCTGCTCCCCTTGTCTCTTTTGCAGGTGCAAGGAGACACAAGATTTCAATTAGTCACGCCTCAACAAAAGCATTTTTTTAAGTTTTTTATCTGTGCTTCTGAGATGCTTTATTTTATCTTACATTTGAAATGGCTTCCCCAGACTTGTCATTGCAAAGAGCAGAATGAGTATCCTCTCCTGGAAGTCTGAAGCTGAAATCTGCTTTTACTCAGTTTTCAGGCAGGATAAGCAACCTACGGAAGTTTCTGCACTCTGGGCCAAGTTAGTTTGCATTTCATCCTTGATATCAGACCATTTTGAAATGGGAATGCATGTACATCTCATAGCCTGTACTTCCTGCGCCTGATTGTATGCCACTAACTGAAGAGCTAGGCAGACATGCACTAGAGTACACTGACAGGAACGGTGGTACGTGGCTTTTTTTCAGGGCTAGTTACAAACTTGCCCATTTAGAGCACTGAAGCTAGAAGGTGACAAAGCCGCAAACTCAGTATGGTTACCAAGCTTGCTAACCACAGACGAGCCTGCTCCTGCAGCTGTGAACAGCCCACATGAGGAAAGTGGGACAGCCTTTCCTTGAGATGAGCATCTATCGACTTCACACAGATTTTTTATCTAAGTACCCATCAGTGGTTAACACTCAAGTTGTCTCAAGCCACCTGCCTTGCTTCTTGCTTTCTCACATGTGCTGTCGATCCCCTTCTCTTCACATACTCTTTCTTCATTCCCTGAAGACTGTTTCTCCCATGGACTTATCCCTGTGTCCTTCCCCGATTCCCTTTCCCATCTCTCTGAGACTTTTCCTCCCTGAATTCCTAGTAAACCAAACTCATTTCATCACCCAGACAGGTCTCAGTTTTGAACTGAACTGTAATTGGTAATACCAGGATATTGGATGATTTCCTGATATTTCCTTGTTTGTTTGAATCATGTAATTAAACCTGCCTTCTTTTATTAACCTGTTATTTTTCATGTGGAGGCACTGCCTTTTTGAAGACGTTTCAGTACAACTGATCACCAATCCATAATTTGAGAAATAGCAGAGTGCCTAAATGGCTGTGCTGAAGGCAGAACCAATAACGCAGAAAGCTGGTTTCTGTTGCTAATGTGTGCTGTGCTCATCTTTTGATGTGCCCTAATAATTGCCATTAGTATTAATTGTAGTGACACACTTACACTGAGAGGAAAATACACCCTGTAGCAAGCCTGTACAGCAACAAGGAAAAGCAAGGGAGCTGGCAGATCATGGCCTCTGCATTTATGATGCTGGGTTTTGTATTCAAGTTCAGCATAACATGAAAACTGCCTCTTTTAAAGAAGTTGAGAAGTCTGGTTTTAGTGAAAGAGGCAGTGGCTTGCTTTCAGCTTTCACTGGTATCCGTAGTACAATATTTAGCAAAGACAAGTAATTCCTCATCTAGGTGAATGCAGTCATGTAAGTCTTAATTTTAAAACCAAACTAGGTACACATGCAGTATTTTCAAAGTGCTGAAGCCTATGCGGTGCCAAGAGGGCTGGTCCCATCTTGTCCTCTGTCTCCCACCCCTGTCCGCGTGAACTCTCCACTTCCATTGTGATGGCACCAGTGCTCATGCAGTGATGGAGTTACCAGACCAGGGAGCTGATCCATCTGAAAATTAGCAGAGGAAAAAAGCTTTCACCTTCCCTCACTCAGCAGAAGGTGTAGCTGCACTAGCTGAGGGGAGGAAAGGTTGGGAACAGGCTGCCAGGAGGCAGAGCGGGACCTCCCCTTTTGGCAGCCATTTTCGCGTGGACTGGATTAAGCGGGTTGTGAAAGTGTCATCTGAGTTCCCTCTTCAAAAGAGATTTGTATGCTGATGGGTTTGAGTGTCACTGAAACAGGCAGTTGCTCAGGCCAAGACCCCGAGCAGAACTCAGGCACGGCAGCGTGCACTGATGTGCCACCTTGCTCCCCGGTGCTGGTTCCTTGCGCCAGAGCCTGCAGTCCCTAAGGAGGTAGCACAGGCTCTCCGTGCCATCCTCCTGTGCAGCTGGGAGCAGGACTTGATGAAACGTCGTGAACTGTTTGGTGCAAGTGCTGAGGAGACAGATCTGGTTACACCTCAACCTTCTCAGGTGACTCCTGGATGCCTCCATCCCCTTGTGGTGGCCATCACCAAGAGAAGACGCTTCCACATGGTCTTTAAGAGTGAGATACTTAGCTCCTTTGGAGCACAGCCAACCGCAATGGATCCTGCTGCAGCTGCCGCACAGCTTCCCCGTGAGGGAAGGCCACTGTGAAGTGCTGTGCCTCAGCTTCCTGGAGAGCACCTAGGTGTTATGAGACAGCGATGCCAAGTACACCACAGTAGCAATTTGCTTGATAGGGAAAGCTTTAATATTTATGGAGAGCATGGGAGCAGCAGGAATGCTGGGTTCATCTTGTGTGCAGGCACCAATGAACGCCGAGTCCCAGGCCTTGGCACAGGGATGGGAGCCTGGGACTTGCCCTCCCCGTGAGTGCCCTGAGCAGGAGGTCTCTCTTGATCTCTAATTAAAGGATGCCATGCAAAATAAGGTTGCGACTGGAGGGCTGAGAGCCAGGAGAGCAGGTTGGTCCTGAAGGGACTGAAACTACTCTTCAAGGAACCTTGAGACATAAACTTGAAGCCACTCAGGATTGAAAATAAAGTCTCTGCTAGCCCACAAAGCTGCTACTGGGTAAAAAGGCAGAGTATTTTGTGGGGAGCCCTTTTCAGCAGACATGCTCTGAGACCACTGACAAGGCTGAAACCATTTCAATTGGGGGTTGTGGTTTAGGGGAGCATGGATTTCGGCACGGTTCTCTCCTCTGGCTCAGCTTGCCTTCTGCAGGGGGCAGGGTATGGCTGTGCTTAAGGAACAACCAGCTTCTGCTCTTGCTTCCACATCACTCCATAAGGCAAAGTTTTCTGTTGCTGCTGCTGCAGCCAGCACGGGTGGAGAGCTGAGGCAGGCAACCTCTCCCAGCACATTTTGCCCGATTCTCTCTGCTGGATGGGCAGCACTGCATGGTGATGGCTTTCCTAGCCAGCCTCCCCCTCATCCCCTTCCCATGGCGCTGGAGTCTTGCCATGCCCTGACCCACCTCTCCTCCTCTTTTCCCTCCCTGCTCCTTGAGCAGCCACCTCAAAAACACAGGAGCGTACAGGCAGGAGCCTGTGCCACCAGGAAAGAGGAGGAGGGATAGCCTGTTGAGTTTGCCAGGGATGCTGCCTTCATGGGAAGGGGGAGCTGAAAGGAAGCTGCTGTGGTGGGAAAAAGGGTGCTCTTCCAACCTGATTTATCTCCCCCAGGTCCCGAGCTCAGACTTGCCTAGTATGCGAACTCTTTCTGAAAGAGATGCTGAGCAGTTCAGTGCTTGCAAGAATAAGGTGCTTGCAAGAATCAGGCTGTAAACAACATTTTAGAGAGCGGAGAGCTTTGGTGTGAAAGCACAGGTAAGTGTGTTCCTTTGTACTGTTGTGGCTTGGTGGATAAAGAGAACAGCACAAAAAGCTTTATATTTTGAAAGAATTTTTTTTTTTTATTCTGCCTTTGCATCCTTTACCAGATCTCAGACCTGGAACAGTGTCTAGATGGATGCTGTGAGCCCTGATATGCCTGACAGGCCCCAGGAGCTGTTGCACAGGCCAGGGAGCTGCTGTGAAGGGCTCTGACCCTGGCCAGCCTTCCTGCCCAGCTTTCCTTCGTATAGAAAGTGGGAGGCAGGGGAGGGTGTTGTTCACCAGGCCCTCCTCTGACATGGAGTCAGCATGCAGGGTGAGGAAGATGCCTTGACGTTCACAGAGCCCTTTTGGTCTGCATGTATGTAATGACTTGTCCAGAAAATCCTGGGGAAGAGTTCCCGTCAGAAACACTGCTAAGGGCCCCGACTCATGGGCTGAACCAAGCAGTCATGCGGGACGGGGATGTTGCTGATGGGGATGTTCATGGTGGTGGGAGCCTGCCCTCTGCAGCAAGGGCTGGGCTTCAGGCACTACCCCACCTGCTCCATCTCCTCCTTCCCTGACTAGTCGGCCAGGGGACATCTCTGGATGCAACGGCTTTCTCCCCGAAAGCTGGGCTCAGTAGAAACTGGCTGTCAGACTCTGAAGCACTTGCTGCTTTTGACTGTGTGTTTTGGACAGGATCCCCTTCCATCTGCATTGATGCAACTATTGTTTGTATACATGATTTTAAGAAGGGATTTCCCTTCCTTCTTGCTCCTTTTAATACTGTGTAGCAGCTAGAAGCGGAGAAGAGAGACTGGCACCATATGACCAACCAGCTGTCTGTGGACTGTCAGAGCATATTGTGGGGAACACAATGTGACTACCTTTGATGCTTGATCATTCAGTATCTGTTGGCTAAGTTATACACTATCTTCTTTCCATTCAGTTACTCTGAATGTCATGTGTTGGGTCAGTGTGTCGTTTACATGGCGGTATTTTGAGTAAAAAAACCAGTAATGTGGTCCATCTCCAGTGCGTGGTAAGAGTCCCTCCCTAGAAAAGCAGCATCACTCATGTTGTCTAAGCATCCGATCCCAAGTCATCCTTTCAGTTGTAGAGAATGTCTTTGCTTTTCTTTGTTTCCCTCTTCTAAACTGTTTTTAAAGGAACAAGAGCAGGCCACCTTTGCTCCAGCCTCAAGGTAGGAAACATAAGTGGTTAGGAGTGAGAATAAAAAAAGACATGGAGCAAAGCTAAGTATAGCTGCTGCATATTGGCTGATGTTGGAGAGATGGTGAGTTGTCTTTGACCTCAGTTCTCTCAGAGGAAACACAAATGCATTTTAAAAGTATTTTCCATTATTTGTGAGTAGTGAGGATATATGAAGATACACAAGTATCCTTCAGTTCCCACTAGGAAATCAAGATGCTCTTACAGAAGGAAAGCAAAGCACCCCAATGTGCACCGAGAACATAGTGCGTGATCTGCCACTTCTGCTGGGGTCCCTTCAGCAAACTGCAGCAGGTAAAGGCACTTTGTGGGCACTGGGGGAAAGCTATTCTCTGTGCCACTTGAGGCATTTATCAGACAAGGGCTTTTCTGAGGATGCCTCCTAAACTGCTGTCTGACACAGCCGGTCTCCAGAACTGTTAGGCACAAGCTCTTCCCGTTGAAGTTTGATGTATGGACATACCCAGGGAATTGATCCAAAAAGGGGAAACATTTTTTCAGGAAAGAGAAGAAAGTCCTTTCACTACTAATCAGATGAAATTACTAATTTCTAGGAAGCCACACTTTCTCTGAATTGGCAGATCTGAGTTCCCCCAATATACAGATGACAGTATTATACACTGCTACTTTGCCAGCAGACATACTGCCTTAGTTACTCAGAAATATGTTGCTTTTTATTTGACAAGTGGTAAAAACATGGTCTGCTTTACTTCTCTTTAGCATTCTGATTTTTAGGCCTGAGGTACACTCCTATGCATTCACCTACTGAAGGAGGATAGTTTCTCGTAAAATCTGTAGAATGATTGTTATTGATTTTTACCAATAATATGTTCTTTTTGTCTATCCCTTCTTCCTTCTCTCTTGCATTATTTATACTGCAATCCTTTCGTTCTTGTGCACATCAACATGTTTATCTTTCTTCCCAAACTGCACACTGCTGGTTTTGAAGTCCACTGATTTTTTCAAACAAGTTTCCAGCTATTATTTTGATGTTGTAATTCTTCTGAATAGACATAGAATTAATGTCTTTTCCTTCCTGCAGATACTTCCCTGAATTTATGGAAGTCTGTGGAATAATATACTATATTAATTCAGTGTTATGGACTGAGATTGGAACATGTAGCTGGTGCAAAGCCTCCACACAGCCGAAAGAGCTGCTAACTACACTGCCTGGAGTAGAAAGTTTGAGTAATCAAGGGAAGGGAAATGGTGAGTAGAGTTTGAGTAGAGTTGTTCATTATCTCCATCTTGGCTCCTGCCGTAGGAAAGGACAACTGAAACCTGCAGAAACCCAATTCTGACTGCAAGAATATCATGGCAAATACACATAATTTGCTGCTAATGCACTTAAAGAACTGTGGTGGCTAGTTAAGGTAAGTCAAGACAGTTCTAACTTGCTAGCACAATTTATTTAACTGAGCATAGCTGATTTACATTTGCGAATTAAAAGATTTTGAGTTAAATTTTCTATGACCCTGTTTTTATTTTTCTCCTACAGATTCTCTTTTCCTCTCTCTTTCCTTTTCCTTCTTAAAGAAGCTGGTTGGCAACTTGGGGTAGTTTTCCTGTCTGCAATTTTTTGCATTTAGCCCCTGTGTTTTGGAGAAGTGCTTGCCAGCAGCAGCCTAGCCAGACTTCCAGGGCTGGGAGCATGCTTTCTGAAATTGCATACATATACATAGCTATCCTCCACCTTTGTCCCTCTTCTACCATGGAACTGAAGAAATCTCTGGGCTGCAGGGCTATATTCAGTCCTCTGCCCCCTGTGTCGCCTTCAGCACCTTACCCTAAATGTTACTGCTTTTCCCAGATAGATGCTTCACAGCCCACCGACAGACCTAGAAAAGGCTTTCATCCTCACTTCCCATCTCCTCTCCTGCATCTAGGAAGAGGATAGGAGATATTCATATCTCTCCACCCTTCTTGATTTCTGTTGTTTCCTTTCCCTCCTGGCCCCACAGAAGGACTAGGGACTACTGGAACTCCAGTAAGGGTCTCTTTGTGTTGTCCTCATTTTGGGGACAGAGAGGAGCGGGATCCACTCCTCTTTGCTGTTGTGAGGGCTAGTGAATCCCTTCACTGTACCGCTCCTGTAACCGACCCAGTTTGGGTGAAGCACAAAGTTGCCTATTTTTGCTTTATTTCCCAGAATAGTACAGATGTTTGGGAGAAGCAGTGGCTGTGGGAAAATGAATTTCTTCTAAACTATGAGAAAGAAATAGCTGAGATCATGATGGGTGGATCCTCCTTTATGCTACTGTAGGTCAGCTTCCTAGAATAACCCCCCCGGAGAGTGCCAGTTTGTTTTAATGAAATACGTATTTCAGGGGAGATTCTGATTGCAAGAGGGAAGATCGTGTTTTGGGTAACGTGGGCTTCCCATAATGTCACCTTTTCTTCTCCTGTCTTCTACAGTGCTCTTTCGCATCCTTTTCTTTGTTTTCGTGCATCCCCTGCCAATCTTTCTCCTCTCTGAGATCTGTTCCTCCTCTTGGGGAGTTTAATCTCAGTCTTTCCACTGACTTGGATGACATTACATCAGACCTCATGTTCCCTTTTGGTGGGGAGAGAGACAGTAAATCTCTCTTGTCTTTAACAGAGTTAAAGACTAACCAGTTTTCTGTAACCCACATCTCTGGCTCTCTGTTTCTGCAGGAGAGAGAGGGAGGGGCATGGGGGGGGAAAGGCAGAAGGACTGAAAAAACCCACACACCAGCCTTTTCAACATCCTGTGGAAAGGAAGGGGGAGGGAACAAGGGAGATCCTAATCTTAATATATATTAGGTGCTCACACAGAATAGTGGTGGGTGTGGCTCGGCCAGATGGTAGATTAGGCAGATTGTTTGTCTCGAGTTGGATAGATGGAAAAGAGCAGGAAAGACGCAAGGAGGGGCTGAAGCAGCAGGGTGTGAGGTGAGCAATGGAAGGAAAAGCTCCAACAAGTTGCAGAGAAGATGGGGACAGGAACTGGGATGGGGAGGACAGACAGAGGATGCAGGAAAAAAGATGGGAAGATGAAAGCCATGGGAGTTAATCCAGCTCCTATTAAAGCTGACAGCATTCCTCTTTAGAGATAGTAGTCTTGGCTCATTGGGAGGCTTTGAAATAGGACAGAAGAAGGAAAGGAGGACTGGTAGACAAAAGACCAGTGAAAAGAAGGAGCAGGGAGAAGGAATATGCTAAAATGGAAATGGAGAAGAAAGAGTGTTGAAAATGAATGCTGGGTAGTGTGCCTCATATATTGGAAATATGCTGAAAAAGGGAAGGGAGATTGAAACCAGAGCAAAGAAAAATGCATGAGATCATTTTGTGATTCAGATTTCTGTCCTAGGGGATATGAGAGTCCTGGCTGTGGAGCTGAGGCCTTGAGAAAAACCTGTGGCACGTGTGAAGATGTACAGGGGAGAAAATAATTACAAACTATAGCATGTATTATTTTATGCAGATTAAATGTGACATCACTTTCCTCTTAAGCTTTATACCTCAGATTTGGAGTGGGCTTGTAGAACATGTTGGGCGACTGGGTAGGGAAGATGAGGAGCAGCAAGTAAAAGGGCTAATGACTGGAAAGTTTGCAACAGAAGCATGCCTGGGTGTTGTTGACTGTGACATCCAAGGAAATGAAAGATTCACCTGAAGCTTTTCTTCAAGCTGGGGCACTATGAGATCTGTCTCCATTGTGTTTCCTCTGACATGTGGGTTCCCTGCTGACAAAGCATGACCTCGTGTTTCTGTCTTCGCCCTGGCGAAAGCATGAATACCCAGCTACCTGTTCCCACAAAACCTGCAGAAGCTGGATATCTCTGGCTGCGTTTGGACTGTGAAACTCCACCAGCCAATGCATTCCTTGGTCCGTGGCCTTACTCTCACCCCGTGTGTGGGAAAAAAACCCACAGCCACATGTCAGTGTCCCTGTCCCCTCCAGCCCCAGACTCTGATTTCTAAAGCAGGGAAAGGTGCACATGGGGCATGCAACACGCTCCACCAGGTGCCCGGGTATGTGCTGCCTCCAAGGTCACTCAGCCCAGCAGATAAGTGCAGTTAGAGATACCAAATCCTTCATCAAACCTGGGTAAAGTGGTCTGATGGATTAAAAATTTGATAAGGGACTTCCAGGCATTCATACATGCACAGAGCAAAGTCACATGGACTATTCTTCCTTGGAAACCAGGCTTAAAGGAAGAGTCTTTATCAGGCATCCTTTCCAGAGTGAGAAGAAAGCAATGGACTGCCTGTCAAGGGAGAGCAAGCTGCATGGGCCATATGGAGGGCTGGTCCCGTGACTACACCTGGGAGAAAGCAGGTCCAAGACCTCGAGGGGTTTGTGCTGCACAAGGGTAAACCACCTGAATGCCTCCAGCACAGGCACCGAGACCTGTCTGCTGCAAGCTAGGTGAGGTCCCCACGGTGGGTGAGCTGGGACGAGGGAAGGCTTACTCTGAAGCATAAGCAAGACCCGTGCCTGGGGGGCAGCCCATTGGTTTTGCTCCAGTGCTTTTCTGCTCCTCCAGGACTAGATCAATGCACTCGAGTGTGAAGGCACTGACTCCCACTCACTGCAATCATACACTGAGTCCCTTGGAGCACATTGCTGCTGGAGTGGGCCAGACCTGCTCAAACAGCCACAGTTGGGCTGTCAATGTGAGAAATATTCCCCCGCCCCACGGACCGGCAATGCAGCTGGTATCTCTGTGGAAGGAAACCTGCCGTAATGAGGGGGACGTTTGTGCTGAGATGAGGTGCTTTTCCATGTGCTCTGTCTTCTTGCCTATGCATTTTCATGACATGAGCAGGGTCTGGTGAGATTATCTTATTTTTCTCCTCAGCATCATAGCAGGCATCAACGGGAGTAGTGTGTATAGCTTCACCGCCTGAGCTCCCTGTGCTCAGCCCGGAGCTTAAAGCACATCCCTAGCAGGAAAAGAGAGTCTTACAAAAATGGGATCCCAAGCTGTAAGAAACCTAGTAGGTTTATGGCAACAACACTTTGAAGAAAGAAATACAAGCAGAGATACATACTCCATCACATACGCTTCTTAAAAACTTGGTGTGGTGCTGAGAGCATTCAGTGTATACAAATCATGCTTACGAATTTCCAAAAGCAAATCCCTAAGCCTCTTTTTCTTGTAGTGCCCCTTCCCATCCCATCAGACCGGTATAGCCCCTGAGAGCAGCAGAGAGCAGATACCCCAGCTCTTCAAGGTTTGACCCCAGTCCTAGAGAGCTTGCCATAAGGGATGATATGGGAAATGAACTCTTGGGTCTTTTTTAAAGTTGGGAAATAAAGATGTGTGGGGTTCTGGTCACAGTCATCTACAGGTTCAGATCTCTCTTTTTTCAGATTTTCTTTTCCTGGGCCATTGCAGCTGTATACGCAGCACAAATTCCCCCAAGGCTAGAGGATTTTTTTGTTTCATTTTCAATCCTGGTGCATTTTGTTCGCTGTTCTTCAGTCTGTTTATTGATTCTCAGCTTTTTTCATGCCTTTAAGTGCCTCTTGCTCTGTACTCCTCCCGTTCCTCCCTCCTCCTCCCCCCCAAACATACCAGCCTGCATTCTTTTAGGCTGAATCTCGATTTATTTACTGCCTTTATAGGAGCATGGGTTTTTTCCTAAGGCTTGCTGAAAGAGAGCTGTCCATTAAGGGCTTTTTTCCCACTGCAAAGAAGGCTTTGCCCTGTTTTCCTATGATTGTGGCAGATATGAAACTGTTGAAGACAAAACGTACTTTTTTTCATCAGTATGGTTTTGAGTCCTTCAGGCTGAAGCAAATGAGAGCCGTGTGCCAGCGGATGTAGGATGGTCCCAGTGTCCGGGTACTTTTCAACTGTGGGACAGGCCATATCACTTTAGCAAATTGCTGCTAGTGCCTGTTTGTGCATGGGGCAGTTCTCCAGCCTCGAACAGTCCCCTCTGAGTGCCAGGACACTGGCTGTGCTGTTTGGCTGCTGATCTGTCACTTCCAGCACTTGAATAACTGCTACAAAGCAGCTATTCCAGAAACAACATTGCTGTGAGATGAATGAATTTATTTAAGCTTTCTACATTATTATTGAAAAAAGTATGGGACTAATGCATGAAATTTGCTCTGTGTTGATGCTCATGATAAGGAGTAAGATAAACCTTTGCCAATATTTTACTGTCTTATCAAAAAAAATCAATAAAAGTGCTTCCTGGCAAATAGTGTGTTTGACATGTGGCCTGTCTGTCGGGGTATTCAAAAGGCTAACAAATACCCAGTATCCAGAATTGCCTCCCTGGAAGATGAACAGCTTGGGGGACAGAAGGGGTTGAGCAGCTCTGCAGCACGCTGTGTCTTTGTCCTTGGCATCTGCCGAGATGCTGCAAGTCTTAACACACCGATCCTGCTCCTCCCCCCGTAACCTCTTTCTTTCCACTCTTCTGATCAGTAAAGGAAACACTGCACAGTCCCAGCCATACTCAACATGCTACTGACCCATCAAGAACTTTTCTGGACTCTAGTGCAGACTGTTAGTGCTGGACTAATAAGTTATGATTTATTTCTGATCCTAAATGTGCTTTCAAATGCAGGTAACACTTTTCAGCCAGTGTCCTTCAACCCCCGCCTCACGCCTCCCTACAAGCCATGTGTTACTTGCCCTGAAGTCAGTGCAAACCTGAAGGCACAGCTCTGATGGGAGGGACCTACCCTGTCTTTGTGCTTACTTACGCAGGTTCTGGGTATGTTCAGCAATACTTTACTCCTCTCATATAGTGCTCTGCAGTGTGTCTTCTTTGTTACTGCTTTTGATTAAGGTATGCTGGAAAAAAAATAGAAGTGATTGGATTGCTTTCCCCTGATGATCCTCCCGCTAACATAATTCATTGTCATTTAGAACATAATTCCCTACTAGGGACGTGATTAGCTTGGATTAAGACACCATTAAATAAACAAGGCTAGATAAGAGTAAGATGGCTGCAAAAAAATGACAGTGTCTTTGTGCATCGGCTCACATCTTGTAATTAGCTGTGATGGAAAAAGAAATACCTAAAAATTTCTTAAGGGCTGAGGGAAGTCCCAAAGCAATCTATCCACTATTTTAGAGTTAGTTTGAGTGTGATTGGTGGTCTTAAAAACAGTAGGTGTATAATGATTGACTAGGGAGTGCTTGTATACCTCCCACACAATCTCCTTGATGGTTTCCTCATCCTCCTAATCTAGCGAGTGCTGGTGTAGTGCTCACTAGATGTGAACACCCAAATGTCTAGTTGAAGCCATGGTTCTCAAGCTCTGTACTACATGTCCCATAAAATGTGAAAGTTTAGGGAAATTAAAGCCTCATCCTTTTTGGTACCCTTCTCTAAAGTACGTGGAAGTCGAGGTGGTAGTTTATTGTCTCTTTAACAACACTGTGAAGTCAAGGAAGCTATTGCTTCCACCCATGGGTTGAAGGATGAGTTCTGCTGTAAGAGCTTCTGGTATTCATGTTTCTATTATACCCAAGTGGAATATTAAAACTTCGACTTTTCCAACAGCTGCAGAAATATCTTACAACAGCTAGACAAAGTTAGCATGGCCGTGAGCAGCAACAGAATACTGTTAACTAAATGTAGGACCAAAGCTTTATGTTACACATCAAATGAGAGTTTATAACACTTTCTACATGTCCTTAGTAAGATCTAAGGACAGATTTAGACAGAAGGCAGAATGCATCACTGTAAAAACTAGTCTTTTTATTCTCCTCAGCTTGGATCTCTCTGCCTCCTTTACAATAAAAAAAGTAACATGGTTTTGAATTCCCAAGAAAAGTTGTCTGTGTAAAGAATAATGTAAGTGGGCTCCCAAGTATTTGTTTGGTAAGTTACCTAACCTGCTGCCTTTTGTTTACATTTATTTGGCTGTTGAATTTGATCCACAGCTTCACTGAGAACAGATCTCTTGAAATTGCAGCTCTGCCCAAAACTCAGGAGCTGCCTAAGAAAGTGTTTAAAAGCTATGGATTTTGATAGTGGTCCACAGATTGGGACAGCTAAGCTTTCTTCAGCGTATGTAGAAACTCAAAGTTAGAAACTTAAATATAGAATTGGCTGATGTAATTTGTTACCAACTTGGTACAGTTAACGGCGTGGGTTAGTCTTCTTTGCAATGCTTTTATGGAAAAACCTAACAAACAGATACGCTTTTGTACTGTAATTTGGCTACATGTGTCTGAGCTAGAATGAAATTTGCTCAGTATATATTTTCCCAGTTTGAAAAATCATGCTTTTCGAAAGTCTGAATGAACTCAGCGGTATCATTTGTTGACCCACCGGGAAGAGGTGACCTGTCAGGGTCTGTTGACTTTCCCAGAATATCTGGAGGAGGCTGGCAGGGGGATGGTGACCTGCAAACCAAGACTTTTGGTGGAATATAATCTTTGTGTTGACTTTTGTGTGACATTAGAGGTGGTAGTGACATTCATTTACATACTTCTGTTAGGTAAGCAGATGGTTCTTGTGTTGCCTTAGCCCTGTGCAGCACAGCCATGGGCACTCTGGGTAAGTGCAAGGATATGAGAAGCACGACTACCATACCTTGGGGGGACAAGGGGTGGAATGCTTATTAGGAAATATAAAAAACCCCAGCTACATCTGGTTCTCTCAAAACTTGATTTGAACAGGTGAAATTCCTTACATCGATACAACTACCTCTACTTCTGACAACAGCCTAGGGAATTAAATCTTAAAGGAAAAATTTCAAAATATAATACAATCAAAACCTTGAGAGGAAACTGTGCCTGTGCAGCATATGGTAAACATTTGGTGTGACCCTTCACTTGTTAGCATTGCATGGGAGTCTTGTGAAGGAGCCCTAGCAAACCAGAAACGTAGCATTTTACAGCACAAATCTACCCTGAAAAGGGTCTGGCCAACTTCAGCCTCAATTGTTTTGCTTCCTGAGTGAGGCCAAACTGAGCTAGCTGAATTTAATGATAGAATAAGTTGTTACGGCTTCATTGCTCTTCCTCTAAACCAGATCCAGCTATGCTTTGGAAATGTAAGCTGTGCTGGCCTTTGCTTTGTAAACAGGGGCGTTCAGTGGTTTCTAGCTGTAGCAACTTGACTTTTGGGGTAGGTGGGCCAGAAATCATCCATCCTGATGGTCAGTTCACAGGGCCGGCACGATATGCAGCATCTAAACAGTGGGAATGTCCTGCACTCTGTAAGAAGATGCAGGGCCACAGCAGCCCCTCCAGTGGCCTTTATTACATGACAAGGAAACCTGTGTACACAGGCAAGGAGGGAGCTGCAGGATGCGCCAGTCTGCTCTGAGGACTGAGACCATGGTACAATGGAGAGCTGACCTGCCCCACAGTTCAGGCACAGCCGCAGGGGAGCAGAGTGTAGCTCTGTCCTCACAAGTGCTCCAGCCAGCTCAAGATCTCTGTCAGCTAGACTTGGTGTGTGTTAGCGAGGGGCACCAAAGCTGGTCGCGTCCTTCCCATGCTGGGCAGCTCATTCAGGGCCAGCTTGGCTGTATCCGGCAGTGCTGCTCTCTGCAGTGCAAGCAGATGCTCTGAGCCCTGCACTGGCATTTTCAGAGCATCGTTTCTCCCGGAACAAAATTGTACCTTAGCAGTTGCTGACACTTCAGCCGGAGCTGTCTTCTTCTGCTTGTGACTGGGGATCCCTCCATCAGCAAGCAATTGCCATGCTGCAAATGAGAGAGGATGACCTCAAAGGCAGGCAGGAGGCTTACTGCTCAACTTGTTTCATACTTGCAGATGCCATTCATCAACAGCAACAACAAAAGCCCAGCAGATCATGTGTTTGCATGAAGTTCTATATATCCCCATATATATATATATATATATATATATATATATATATATTTGCATGGGTTTCTATATATCCCAGCACAGATTGCCAGGACCCTGTGCTTTCTCATGATAAAATTTGCTGTAATGTTGTAAATTGCTCTAACTGGCCTCCAGACTTGTTCCTTAAAAGAGCAGGAATGGTGCCTGAAGACAGGAAAACCAGAAGGCTTGGCAGGACTTTGCTCTCTGAAACTCTGCTTTTTCGCTCTTATCCCCAGGTAAGGAAGTCTCAGGTTTTTAGTGAGCTAAAGGGGTGGTGAAGTGTTTTACAGCAGCTTTCACCCAGCCCAGAACTGAAGCTCCTACCTTGCCTCTGGATCTCTGTAGCTGCTGAAACCAGAATTTTAGATCCCACAGCCCAGGAATTTCAGGAGTGTGACATCTAGAACCAAAATCAACCATCCCAGTGTTGGCCCTTCTCAAATCAAAATTTTTTTATCTGATCTCAATCCAGTATTCCTGTCACAACAGAGAGCCCCCAGCCAGAAAGCTGTTAAGCGCGGGAGCTGGGGGGTGATGAGGAGCAGCTTTCTGAGCCACCACCCAGCTTCAGGGACCGAGCTGCTGTTTCCAGTCCACTGCAGAGCAAAGTCAACCCGGAAAATAAACATCTCTGTCACCAGGAGAGTAGACTTATCCCTTTGACATGCCCTTGAAACCAAGTGGAGTCCATTAGCCAGCCAATTGCTTGGTACCAGGTGAGAGGGAGCAAACTTCTGTGATTACTTGCTATCGGGTTTGATGCAAAGTTGTACAGTTAAACTCAACAGCCCGGCGAAGGGCTCAGCGGCAGAGCTACACACTCCACAGCCAACCTTGGCATTTCACATATAACATGATGGGTAGGCTGGTTTTATTTCTCAGTATACAGAGAACGCTACCCTCAATGTCTTTGCTCACAGCATTAAATCCCGCATGTATCAACACTGTATGCCCCCGTGGTAAATAAGTGCAAGTTGCTTCTGTAACTTCTGAATTAAATGGGCTTCCTGGTCCATTCCGCACTTGACCTCGGTGCTTTCCTGTGTGACTGGGTGGCACAGCGCATATTTTGGGATGTGTTGCTTCTGTTAAAGGCAGGTCCCTTTTCTCAATGGAAAATTTTAAACTATTCCCACCAGTGACATCACGCCTTCTCCACTCCCACGGCCACAAAGACGTATATTGATAGGCATGACATTTTCCTTTAATGCTTTCATTGTTTCCAGCGTTTCATGTGGGTTGTTGTTGGAAGCCAGAAAAACAAGACAAAAGGCAAAGTATGTTAAGAAGGAGATCCAGCCTGTGTGCAGATATGTTGTGAGAGAGAATCTCTGGCTCCAGGCAATTTTCAGGGAATTTGCTTTCCACAGGGTTTCTCATGGGTGACTTAGGACAGCACTGTCAATCAAGCTCCCTTGAAACTGCCACCACCTTCCTGCAGCTCGCTGCAGTCCGATGCTTGGATTTTGGTGCACTGTGCAGGGATCTGGCATGGGGGTTTTAGAGCCTTTATAAAAAGATTTGTGTCAGCTGCCTAAAAGATCATACTTATGGGAGCTCCCGAAGCCATGCCAAGTCTGCTTTGTGAGCTTCTCAGGGTTCGGTCATGCCATCCTCAAAGGATATTTGTGCATGTGGTACAGGCACAGCACAGAAGGGCAGTGCTGCCCTTTGCACCATGTACCTTTCTAAAACGATAGCAGAGGGTAGAGTGGACCCTAGTTTTGCTTCTTACAATATTGATCCAAGTTCCATGTTGTTCATCCCTTCAGAGAAATTTGGCAGGGGACTGGGTAGGGGTACTGAGTCCCCTAAACATGTTAATCATCAGGAAGGAGAGGGCTGGTGAGCACAGCTGATGGAGCTGAGCTCTTCAGCTACCTGTAAGGGTCCTTGTAGGCTGCAGCTCCTTCCACAGCATGGTAAATCTTTTCCACACAGTAATAAGCACTTCTGTAGATGAATCTTCCGGAGTTTTCTGACCATCCTACTCTCCTCCCTACTTGCCTCTTTAGATGATTCATTTTTTTTCCTTGAGAATTACCCACAGCACTTCCAATAAGCTGTTGTCCGAAATGATGTGTTAGTTTATAGACAGCTAAACTGACTGTTACATATTTCATTAAATATTCCTTAAGAGTTGCCTTGGGTCTAAGGGAGTTTGCAGACATCCATACAGACCCCTCTTAAAAGTTAATTCGTCTGGCAGTCTGGACAAAACAATACTCCAAAGGTTAATAAGCATGAAATTAATGGCTTGTTAAACCCAAAGTAAATGATCATTTGGAAAAGGGAACAGCTACTACTCTGTTACATGCTGTTGCTGTTAATCCTGAACAAACCTGCCACCTCAGCGAAGAAGAGCCCAGGAGAGAGGGGGCCCTGGGTCTTGCTTCTCAACAGCCTCTGGCCTTCATCTCACATAGTGCTTGACCTGCTTGACAGACCCATGAGTTCTGCTGGCCTTTGCTCTCAGAGGAGCCCTGTGTGTTGGTGGGTTTTTTTCATAAATTAAGACCCAGTTAGCCAAGATGTGGTGTGCAAGCACCATGAGGGCTTGCCAGTGCAACCTCTGGTGAGGAGGGGACGCTGCAGAATGTGGCTCTGCTCACTCAGGCTTGCCAGAAGCCAAGAGCCACTGGAGGTGCTGGGAAGACCACCAAGTGTTTCAGAGCTTGGCTTTGCCCTTTTCTTTAAATGCCAGGGGTTTCTGGTTGGTTGGTTTGTTTTTTCTTTGCCTTTTTGCAAAAATGCTTCTGACCCCCCCCGGCCTGTTGCCTTGTCCCAGCTGAAATGAAAGTAGGTGAGTGCCTCCCCACCTGCCCCGAAATCTCAGTGAAACCACCTGTTGCTGCTAAGAACAGTGACGGGGGGAAAGCTCCTCCTGGCAGCAGCCAAAATCTGACTCTCAGGTGGCAGCAGCAAGGTCAGCAGCTGGAAGCAGAGGCACTGTGCTGCTCCCGCTCATCCCTAACGGCTCTTGGATGGGCAAGTTGGGCGGCAGAGAGTATCAGGGGATAGAGGGAGCGTGCAGGGTGGGGTATGTCCCTTACTGCAGGCAGTGGTTAGGGCTGACCAGTTTCTCTGGATCCCTAAACCCCTTGTCAGCTCTTGACACAGAGAAGCTTGCTTGGCCTTTTCTGGCTTGCACTGGTCAGACACGGCTGACAGATTTTCAAGTACCGAACGTCTGACTGCTGTCCACGCTCCTACAGAGACCAGGGCAGTGACGAATGTGTTTGCATCCTGGTGATACAATAGCATACTTCTGCAGAAATTGTATTTATAATTTCGATAGCTTTTCCCTCCCCTGCGAGACTGACTCAGAAGTTAAATCAAACTTGTGGTCACAGAGTCCCCTGTGCTTTACACAGACCATTACTTGGTCTAAGACACTGCTGCAGAGGACGGCTTGTTCCGTTTTACCTGCTATCAGCACCGAAGAGGACCAGTTAGTCTGTTACCCAATTGCATGGGGTTTAGCAGATGCAGATAGCATGGCTGTCAGTGCAGCAGATACCAGCATGGGACTGAGGTCGGGGGAAAGTGCTATGCCAGGAGATGGGAGAGAGGCCTGGGGGTCCGGCTGGCATGAGACAGGGAGATGTGAGCTTGCCTGGCAGCAAGGCAAGGTGAGGCTGGGACAAGCCAGGACCTTACTTAAAATGGCCTTTGTCACCTGGCAGCAGCAGTTCTACATGCCCTTTTCATTCTACTTCTTCCGTTTAATTACTTTGAACAAACAGAAGTGAACCAAAATGACCTTGCTTTTTACCCCAGGTTTGGTTTGGGAAACTGGCTTCTCTCTGGCAAGTCTCCATGAAGATGCCTTGTGTCTGTGCCTGCACGTGTGCTCGGGTGGATCCTGCCTCTTACTAAGTCCTGGAGAAGTTTAAGGATATTTTAATCTTAAATCCTGGCCTTGGACAAGTCAGTTGTTCATGTGCATCATCAGGTGAGTGGTATCCTGATGCAAAGCAGTTTGTCTGGAGCAAGGCTGCATGGGCAAGGGTCAGGGTAATGGCCAAGGAGGGTGGCTGGGGCTCTTGTCCTGCCCTGCCACTGTGTAGCAGGTTAGAGGAACCCCCAAACAGTCCACATTAAAAAAGCAGCCTCTTGGGGAGGAGCTGCATAGCTGCCCAGAATACCTGTCCCATCTCCTGTACTGGAGCATCCTGCCCCAGGACAGGGCTTCAGGGCTTGCCAATCCCAAGTCACAGCTCAGGTCTGCGTCTCCAGGACCTGAGAGCTGCACCTTGACTGAGACCAGAGGTTTCAGAATCTTGGCCAAGAGGAACCAGATAATAACCCTAGAAAAGCTGGCACAGCAATTTCTGCTAAAATTGCAGGTCCTATGTGGAATGCTACTTGACAGCTCAGCATTCTGCTTGTTGATGAGGCTGCTGCTGGGCAGACCCAGGTGATGTTGGGTAGAGCCTGGAGCATCTATCCTGTGCCCACCTTGTTCCAAGCTATAAGCACCAGGAAAGACCCTCCTTGCATTCTCAGTGCCTGCCAGCAGCCAGGGGGGAAGCCAGCCAGGGGAGCTGGCAAACTTCCCTGGAGCCCCAGGGGTTCAGTTAAAACAGGTCTAGACCTCTGACTTGACAGCTCTTTTCCTTCTGGCTTCTTTCATCTCAAGGAAAGGAAACCAATTTCCTTTGCAAAGTAATCTGAGCTCCAGGAGTTAAAAGTGCTATTTAAAGAGCTAGGTGATGTTGTTGCACAAGGAGCTTACAAACTAGAGACAGGTCTCTGCCTCAGTGTGTAAAAACTGGGCTAATAATGGTTTTCTGCCTCACACAAGCTGGTGAGAATTAATTAATTTTAAAAGCAGTCTGAAACAGCCACCACACAGGTGTTAAGTCTAATTTATTAATATTCCATATTTGAAATACAAGACTAATGACTTATGTGCATGGCAAAGCATGCACTTTCTATGCTATTAATTCAGTTTTAATGGTTTAGCTAGTACTTAAATATATCTGTACCTCAAAAAAAGAAGTGTTGCACAAGATAAAAATTGTGTGCAGGGATCTCTTAAGTGTGATCTTTATTATGCTGTTTCAAACTCATTTCATGCTGTGCTTGTCAAGACCAAACATTTGGCTTTTGCTGTAGCACACAATACCTCCTGATTTGCCAAATCCCCACCAGGACGAAGAGGCTCAGGAGAAGTGCATGGCGGTGGAGAGGTGGCAAGTAACCAGATTTTTTCCCTGTAGTTTTGTGGTCAGTGACAAGAAGGCAGAAAGGGGTTGTGCTTGCTGTGGAGCAGGTTGTGCAGCCCATGTAGGTCTCCAGGCTTGGGATGTAGAAGTCTTCTGTAGGCATTGATAGGGATGCAGGGACACGTGCTCACCAGAGGGCTTTAGGCAAGACTCTGGGTATCACATGGCCTTTGCTAATGCTTTATCCTCCCTGCAGTTAGACCCTATTTTCAGAGCTCTGATGAGTGATTAGTTTACAAACAAAATGATGGGATTTTGCAAACGTCTTTTGGCCATTTTCCAACTGACCCAGAGCACAGCTTTGGGTTTACATGGGTTTAATTACTTCCCTGTGTATATGTGTGTCAGTCGTTTAGGGAAGACATCCCGGCTGTACATACTATGAGGCAGCAATTGTATCTTCCTACATGCTTGTACAGTAATTAATTCAGAGCGGCTTGGCTCTGGGTGGAGCCCCTGGGTGCCCTGGCAGGGAATAGGTTCCATGTTCCAATCTAGAGAAAAAAAAACCTTTAAGAAGCTCAGAAATAAAACTGAATAATAAAAAAAAAATTAGTTTTGGAGCATTTTCTCCCTGCCAAGTCTGATAAAATTGGGAGAGGGAACAGGAAACCCCTGGAAAGTCTAGCTATGGAAAAACTGTAGCTATAAGGAGATACAGATACACACCCTAATATATGTAGGGGATGTGAAAGTAGTTCTCCTCTCCAACTTATTTAGGAGTTGCAGTAAACTCTGACACTTCCTAGTGCTTCAATGACATGCACAACAAGGACTTCAACTAGATATATATGGACTGAAAGAGTCGCATTTGCTCCCCTTGGCTTTGAAGGGGACTAAATTGGAATTCAGGGAGGCAGTCACCAGGCTTAAGGGGGCTAAAATTTAAAATGGCCTCAGTTTGGGTGATTTTTTTAAAAGAAATAAGTCCCGGTGAAGAAAACTTAGTACTGCACAAAGTTCAAAGTTGTTTTTTGCTATGAGGGCAAAAGGTCTGCAGGGCGATTCAAAATTATAAACAGAAATTGGAGAGATGCCCATTGTGATAGTCTGAGCTCAGCTTAGATGTAGATAAAGAAGGAAAGTTAATTTTTAACTTTAACTAAGATTTTTGCACATTAAAAGATGCGTTGTAATCCCCTGTGATGCAGCATAATGAGAAACAAATATATTTAATAATTTCATGTTTGTCTCAAAATGTGTGAATCTGAGACTTCTGTGTTGACTGTTTGTCACTGGATTTATGGCTGTCTTACCCACACCTGCCACTGCTTTTCTGAGAACTGCTGTTTGCCTCCAGATAAATTCATATTGATACTGTCTCTCCTTTAGCTACCCACATGCTACAGAGGGGAGACAACAACAGGCAAATTCTCTCCATCCTGGATGAAGGTGTCCATGTGTCACCCGTATCCATTTCACCCATGCCCCTCTAGCTGATGCCTCCTGTGGGCTCAAGGGGAGATCACTGCTCAGTGCCCCCACGAGCCCCTCTTTCAGTTCCTCAGCTCCTGGGTCAGGGTGGGGAGTTTCCTTCCAAAGGGTGTATTAGACCCTTCTGTCTTATGGGGTGATGTGCATTTTTCTTCCTCAGAATTATGTTTCCCTTTTAACTCAGACTCGTGGTTTTTGTAGACTTTCATTTCTGCCTTGTACGCATATTGTGAGCTGGAAAAGAAATCTTTAAATGGTTTGAAGCTGCTGCTGACTGTAAGGTAATCAGAGCTGACAGTGGGCTTGCGCACACACAGAGCTGTAAATCACTTGAATGTATTGCACATAATTTCCTGGTGCCTGCTCTCCTTGGGAGCAGAGCCCCTCTGGGATGGATGTCATAACACCGTGTAAGCTCCTGGGTTTGATGCTCCTTTTGTTTGCAGGGAAAATGGGTCTCACCTCTGCTGAGATGAGGGGAACGTTACGGGCTGCCACAGGGACAGCAGCTGCCTGACTTCACTGTAGCCTTTCCCTCTTACAGCCTCAGGGATCTCATACTTCCTCCATCCCATAAAATATCCAGTACTTTATTTCAGGTGTGCAGGGTGGGTGGGAACTCCCTCTTGAAGTGCTGCTTCTTAAAACGAAGGGGGAGGGAGCAGGGGAATAATGGGGGGAAAGACTTGTGCGTGATTGAAGGCATTGTGTTTCTGTGTGTCCCGTTAGCTTTAGATGAAGGCTCCCAAGCAGGAGAGAAAAGCCCTTTATTTCACCCTGGAACTGTATGGAAGACATTTTTGTTGCGTTAGTTATGAAGTCAAATCTCCACGCCTTTGCTAATACATGCAGATCAGCATTTGATAGTTTAAAACACAAAGCAAGCAGAGCCCACAAGGCTAAGAACACAAACCAGTTCCAGAAAATCTCAAGGCAGTCATTTTTTGCAGTTATCTGTCCATGCAATCATTGCAACTTCTGCTAAACCACCAAGGATCCAGCAGCCACCTGGAGCAGTGGGTAGCGATGGTGGCTGTCACCAGAGGAGCAGCCATTACCTCTCCTGGCAGCGCTGGTCTCAGAGCAGGGTGGTGGCACCACTCCCTTTGCATTGCGGGCACTTACCGTGCCATGCTTTTCTGCAGATCGAGTCCCATTTGCCTTCCAGAGCTGCCAGCAGATCTGGACACCTTTGTGAACATAGCTTTTTTTTTTTTTTTGGGGGGGGGGGTGTTGCTTTTTTTTTTTTTTTTTTTTTTCAACCCAGGCATGTTACACAATTACAATGTGTATTTATTTCTACCCTCATTACTTCCTCTTGAAATTATGCAAGCTGTTTAAATCTCTCTGGCATTTTCATGGAAGGGTGGATTCTGCGGGGTGTGGGTGTGTGTGTAACAGCTATATAATTTCCTATTTCTAATTTCCCCTGGGGAAGGGGGACCGAACACCAGCACCATCTGCACATCTCGAGAGGCTTAAGAACTTGGCACCCTGAAAGTCAGCTAAGTGGGATCCAGCACCCCAAAGGCTGGGCTGGAGGATCTCAGAAGGAAGCTAATTAGTCTCCGTCCTTTTGAACTGAAGAACTAGGATTGCTTGACAGTGATTGCGACAGATTTCTGTCCTTCGGGAGCTGGGCATGGGAACAGATGGGGCACACGAACCAGCAGATAAAAGAAACACCTATCGTGGGTCAGTGCTTGCCCTTTGTATCTGCACCAAAAGCCTGATTCTTCTGCAAACACCTTATTTCACAAAACATTACAAACATTGTGTTAGGAAACGCTGAAAGAAAATACAAAAATAATCTGGATGTAGATCTTGCACCTGCTGTGAAGTGACCCTGCCCGGTCGGCAGTGGGTGAGGCGGGGAGGTGAGGTGCTGCTCAGGAGCAAGAGGTGAGGGTGGGTGGGCAGGAGTCTCTCATGCTTTGTCTCCTCGGTGGTAAAGTTGCATCAGCCTCTGGACTGACTGCCCTCAGCCTGCCTCTGCATGGCTCACGAGAGAAAATTGTCTGCTCCTGCCTGCTAGCTAGCCTTCCCCCTCCAGACCTGAAATGCATGCTAATAAAGGAAAATGCCTCATGAAAAGTACACTGGTCAGATGTGTATGAGACCCCAGCTGTTCTAGCACTGAAGTTGCTGGGGAAATTGAAGTGTAGCTTGTTTATGCTAACTCTGCAAAAAAAATTGCCTCTGTAGAGAAAAGCTTCCAGATTTGGGCTCTTAAAGGTGGGCTCCAAAATGCCTTCACAGCTAGCTAAGCACTCACAACCCGAGGCAGCTGGACCTGATGCACCCACAGCGTGGCTGGGCACAGGGATGGTCTCTGCATGGGGAGAAGAGTGAGATTTGAGGAGTTGCCTCAGTGGTGAGCTCAGCTCCACCAAGACCCTGAGATTTCCATTGGCTCCACCAGGCTGCTGGGAGCTCTGCTCTGCTGGAAATGAAGCTTTTGGCATGGACCAAGCAGAGAAGGGGTGGGTTGAGGTGCTTCCCTCCAAGTTGCACAGGCTTGGGTGCTCTGGGCACAAAATGAGCAAATCTTGCATCCACCCCACTTTTCTTTCACGGTTGGGTAGATGAAAATAAGAAGACTGCTGGTGTTGGATTATTTATCTTGCCCAAAATGCCTGTGCTGATGAGCCTCTACATATCTGCATCTTTTGGACAAGCCAGTGGATTTGCAGCATAAGCAATCCAGGAGGATGGGATAGCACTGAGGTCAGTTCACATCCATGACACATTTCAGCCTGCATCTTCTTTGGCCTGCTCTATTCTTTTCTTCTTCCCCTGGAAGTTCAGCTGCTGCCTTCACAGTTTGTCATAACACTATGCAGGACAAATAAATACAACCAAATGATACTTGGAGGACAAAAAAAGAAAATTAAAAATCCTAATGAGTTTAGAGAAGCAGCTTGGCAAACTTTTGATGGAGGTATGGCTTTCCTTGACAGTGTGCAACTGGTCTGGACAGCCAGAGAGACCCCTTCGATCCCTGTTTTTCCAGTGCCAAACACAGCATTGCTGCAGGTCCCAGGACACAGTAGGTGGATGTGCCAGAAGGCCACCTGACGTCTGGGGACTATGGAGCTGATTCAGGTGTGATTCAGTTCTTTCTCCTCTCTCAGACCTTTTGCATGAATAGAGCAAGTTTCTGTCTCAGCATCTTCTTCACAGGTGAAAGGGCTGGGGAGGGGAAGGAACAGGGCAAGGAGAAGTGAGCAGAAAAGCCAGGTGTGAGATGAGGCTGAGGAGAAAAGGTCGATCCTCCTCCTTGCCTAAGTCCTCTCCAGAAAGTTCTGCAGGATGGCCAAAGTCCCTGCCATGATTGCTGCTGCATCTCCTTCTGCTGACTGGCAAACTCTTCTGTAATGTTGCCAGGCCAGGTATGAAGAGTGGGGGAGGGGCAGTGTGTCTGGAGAAGGGAGATTGCCTCTGCTCAGTCCTTTTTAACGCTCTCCTCCCCAGCATGCCTTTTGCTGTCTGTTTATCCTATCTGGCACCTCCAGCTTTTAGTTATATATCATGGTTATCTATAAAAAATTTTAATATTCTAGGCTGGGATGCATTTGTAGAGTAAGTACCATTCTCCCTAGAACACACAACACTTGCTGATGCATTGCACAATTTTTGGTACAAGCAATTTCAATTTGGTCTTCCCTCACACCACACAGTTTTAAAACACTTACGTAAAATGGTGAAGTACTTTAGGCTACGTGTATGTGCATGTGCAATCACAGCATGAAATGAAGGATGTTCTTAGTAACACAGGGCATGATGTACTTCCACGAGGACCAGGCCCCCAGCACTCTGCACGGAGGTGTAAGTCCAGCAAGCTCTAAGAGCCTTAGTCCACCAGCGAGGGTGGTGGGGCACGTGAGGGCTGCCAGTGTGCTGTGGGGGGGGTGGCATGGCCATTTCGGGTGCAGGCAGATGTGCTGCCAGCAGCTGGGCACAGTGCCTGGGGCAGAGGAACAGGCACAGTGAGCTGAGATCAAAGGTATGTGAAGACATAAGCCATGTCTTGCAAGTGCCTGTTTGTCTATAGATCAATGAAGACTCAATGATCTGACTTGCTTGGTCGCATCGTGCACTGTAAACATGTAAAGCTCCCATTCCTAAGTGCAGCCCTCCCTAATTCCTGCTGCCACTTGCACAGCTGCGAGGATTTTCTCCAAGGCTGGGGAACCAGGCTCCTTGGCTGCAGCAGGCTCACCATCTGGGAGTGTATGTTCCTCTGCAGAATGTATTTGTTACTTAAACCAGCTTAACCAGGCTGGTTTCAGGTCTTGTCAGGCTGCTCTCCTGGCCCCCGAGGTGCCTGCTGTGGGGAAGGGTCCCCACCTGCCTGACATCCAGCACAGCTCCCTGGCTGATTGGTTTCAGAGATCGTAGGGATGGATGCTAATGCTGCTGGTTCCCAGCCCACCTACAGACACCTCTATTTATATCTTCAAATTTAATTGTTAATCATTACACTTTACATGCATCCTCCTGACATGTATTTATCCCTTCTGGAAATAAGTTTAGCCTCCTGTGACTGAGTGAATAATGGTAAAAAAGGAAGAAAATAGTAGAGAAACTGAGCTAAGTATCTCTCATACCCATGTGCAGTACATCTGTACTATCAGACCTGGTGTCTTTCTGAAGGTCCCTGGTCCATATGCTGCAGTAGGGCCGGGGAGGAGGCTGAGTGTATTGGCCACCTGGAGACTTAGAGTAATTTTGCAGAGTGCAGGTCCTTGGGCAGGAGAATGGGGAAGGCACCACGTGCTCCCTTCAGGGCCCAGAGATGCAGCAGCTTGGCAGCTCAGTTCACTCACTTTCAAACTCTTCTCCTTGCTAAAGATAGCATCCTTCGTATGCAGACTTGGGTCACAGCTTGAGAACTGGATCCAACACCTGCAAGTGGTCTTCGTTCTTCCCTTTTATTAGCTCTTTTTAGTGTTTTTTTTAATGTGCTGGTGAATTTTGACATACAGGCATAACTTTACTATGATGGGCCAAATGCATTCCATAACATATAATAAACCAGTATATAAAGGATACTGTCTTGATACCTTCACCTTTTGTTTGGGGTCGGTTGGCATTCGGATGGATTTGGTTTATACCTGTACCTCCTTTCAGCCACTTTATTTCTTTTTTAACTTTCTTAATACATACATATGAGATTTTCTCTTTCAGTTAGAAGCAAAGATCATTTCACAGGACCAAGGTGGAGTTATTCTGCTATTTGTGAGAATGACAGTCAGAAAATTCTTACAATATTTTCTATAAAAATGTGTATTTTCTTTACAAAAAATGTTTTACAGTTCTGTAAAACCTCTAAGGTAAGAGTTAAAGCAAACCTATTTAAAAGCAAAGAGGAAAAAATAAGTGAAATGATCAAAAGAAATCCGAAATGTTCATAAACTCACATATCTCCAGGAGTAGGTGCTTTAGCCAGAATATCAAGTGCCACAGAGCTTTCAGTAAGAGCCTGAGATCTGGCTGTATGGCTGCTAACAAATTAAAAAGTGGAAAAACATGTTTTCAACCAGGGATAGTTTTCCCTTTAATTGAAATCATCAAAAGAGGAAAACTGAACTGTGAACATGTGCAGATCGTGTGCTGGGAACAGGATAATCAGCCTGCTTGATGAATTCCCCAGTGCTAGGGGTCTAGTTGCTATTCTCCTCCTGATGGAGAGAGAAGTCCTTGCAGAGGATGCCTTGGTGGTGGACCATGTCCCTGTGCCCAGAGAAGCCCTCGTGGAAGCCTGTCATCCTCCTGGTTGCAGGAGGTGCCCTGGGTTGGAGGGACTAACTAGGTGACCCAAAAGTGGGAGTGGGAGGTAAATCTCTTTGAAGGTCTTGGAAAGTGGGAAGACAGTCCTTTTAAAGAAGGCGATCTGGTGCTGTGCTTTCTCTCCCTTCCCGAGTCCAGCTTGTCCCCAGGGAAGCTAGGTGGGCTCAGGGAGCCGGTGGGGCAGACGCATTTCACATGAGCAAGCCCTCTGTGTGAGCTGTGCCCTGCTCAGGCATCCTGAGCCCTCTGCACGTAGGCACCTGGAGCCACTGCAGGGGATTGTCACCTCCTGCCTGGAGTTACACATCAGGAAAAGGAAGCATTTAAGCCACTGCCCGCTGTAGGGGCAGCTTTTTGGGTGATTAACAATATGGATGGTGGGTTGCTAATAATGCATGAAGACAGGCTGGAACTCAGAGGGAACTCTGCAGGATTTTTCCAGAAAATCTGTCCGTGCTGCTGACAGGTTCCTGAGTTTTATTCATTAGCTGCATTTTTAATCAACTTGGTTTTAACCAGATTAACAGTGACTTCTAATCCAGCGAGCAAGGAGTGGGGAAACAATGAAAAAACAAAAAGAAGAAACACCCTTTATTACTTATTGATAGAAGATGAAGCTCTGCCGCTCAGCCAAAATTAAGTGAAACCAATGAGTTGTTAGCAGTGATGTTACAGATGGTGAAATTCAAATGTTAAATGCTTCAGGTTTTGGTCAAAGTCAGCAGGTAGTGAAGCACAGGAGTGTGACAGCTAGCTACCCTGCTCCTGCAGTACCCCCAGCAGGTAAGGGCAGGGGGGGTCTTGTGTGCCCGGGACAGCAGGGCTGAGACTTGAATCAAGTGACTTTCTTTCCTGCTTCTCTGTTTGACATGGTCCTGACTCCTGGACTGTGTCAACAAACTTTCTTCACTTTTCAATTCACGGGCTTGACTGTGGGGTGTTGTGATACTTCAAGTAGCTAGGCAAAGCAGTGGAAATATATTATCTACATGGAAAATGCTCTTTTCTTTCTAAGATAATAAAAGTGTCTGAGGAAACTGGGTGCCTGGAGCACTGGGAGATGATGACAAAATTAATGGTGGCCATATGGAGAGCCAAATAGGAGCAAACCCCACTTTATTACCATTGGGAGTGCAGATGCGATATTTCTGGGAGGGGAGCTAAGGGTGTTTCCAGAGATTCTCACTAGAAGCAAATGCTTTTACCATGAAGTAAAATTTCTGGGTGAAAACAAAAAAGCAAAAACAAATTTCCATACCTCTGTTGAATATGAAGAAGGCTGAAGTGTGCTCCTATGCAGAAGGTGAGCAGAAACCTGAGTATTGTTTAGGTCAGGCTGTAAATCCACTGAAGCCGGAGGTTATTCACAGGAATCATGGGGCTAACAGCACTGCTCCTGTTGTAAAATTGAACTTTAGTTCAATTTACTCATTTCTCGGCAACTGTTCTGGGTACTGGCCATTTCTCAGCATCCTCTGAAGTATTTTGCCTTGGAATAAAATCCTGGAGATCATTTTCATGTAACTCAGTATTTATCCTGACACTTTTCATTATTAATGCGCATTTAATCCCCCACCGATGTGACTGAAAATGAAAATGCAAATACTTAAATAACTAATTATGTCCTTGAAATCAGCTTCTCTTTTTCCCCCCTTTTCCCACCTATTTTAGGGACATTTTTCCCAAAGCAAAACTCTGTCATCCTTGCATTCCCTGCCAGCCCTATCAACCTTTCCAGTTGTCTCTGTAAGCAAAGGAGTGCTCTGGCCTTTGGATGCGTACTGACCGAGAGCCAATCTCCCAACGTAAAATTTTTCCTGCAAGTGAGTCACTGGATAGCGAGCTCAACAGTGTTTATTTTCCCTGCCCTGCACGATAAGGGATGACGTGTACTGTGGATCTCGAAGCCTCTAATGTAATTTAAACCTGCTTGCAACAAAGAACAGAGAATAGTATTAAACTTCATTTCAGTGCACTAAAGGGAGAACATGCCATCTGTTCTTTATATTGCTGTTAATGAATATGCAGAAGAGATGAACACACTCGCCACCCAAGCGGCACGGCGGCCAGTGCACCGTGCTGCCTTGGGAGCAGCAGCAAGAGCGATCCCCAGAGGGGCTTCCTTGCAGCACGGCAACCACCAGTGCATCAGGTACAGTCACGTCCCTGGCCTGCTCCCCCTGGAAAGGGACTTGCTGGCAGCTGGACCCCGAGTTAGGACCTGCATTCGCTTCAACGTCAGGAGACAGCTTTATACTGGGAAGGGGTGGGGGGATCCCATTTATGCAGCCAGGCCATCCCAGCAGGAACCAAAGTGCTGCAAACGTGGACAGCAGCTGGAGGAGGCACAGCTATGGCCAAGCACTATGCACAAGCAGTCGGTGCCAGAAAAGGAGCTCTTCTGCTCCATGCAGTAAGCAGCGCGTTTGTAATCATTTGCAGTTAACTCATTAGATTAGCTGTGAAAATGCATGGCAGAAGCTTCAGCATGGTTCATGTTATGTCAACAAGAAACAAAGGAGATGTACATACATCTTTTTGCATGTGTAGGCAAGGGAGGAACAGTTGGCAAGTGATCGCAAGCTGCAGAAATATCTTTATGATTTTAGGAGCAAAGTCTGTGGTGAGATCGTGTTATAACGAGGGTTTGGACTGAGACCTTCTGGGAGAGATTAAAGGAAGGCACAGAATTAATGTGTAGCAAAGAATGAAAGCTTGTCAGGAAAGAGAAGTAAATCATGGAAGGAGGAGGACAGTGTCTTGACAGAAGGGACAAAGTAAAAAATCAAGATACTGCAGGTAAAGGCTTGACGCAAGGGGTCATGTGAAGTTCAAAGTCAGACTCCAGCAAAAAATGGCATGTAAAGAGGCACAGCCTGTGACAGCAAGCATAAACTAACCCCCCAGTAGGTAAAGGTTGTGTGAAAATGTGATGCATTACATTGCTGTGCAGAAGAATTTGCAAGAATCAGTGGACTATGCATAGCCTGGACAGAGAGAAAGAGGAGGATGCCCCTACCTCAAGCAAATCCTGCAGAGAAACAAAACCAAGTGCAGGCTGGCAGGACTGAATCAGCCACCTGAAGGAAGAGGAGTATCCGTGGATCCCCGGCTGGACACACACAAGAACAGTGCAGATGAACTGCTGAGTGGGTGAAAAGATTCAATTTCCAGGAACTGCAGACACAAATGCAGTTGGAGTTACAATGCTGTCATGCCTCTGGTTCCAGCAAAAGGAGGCACTAGTGCTGAGCCAGAGCAATGAAGGAGGGATCAGAGGGGTGTCCTCCAGGGAACATGGATGATCTGAATCCAAGAAAAAGGTGAGAGAACTTGTGCAGCAGGGCTTTGCAGGACCTCCTGGTACACAGTGCTGTCCAACAGGAGTTCAGAACACGAAGCGCAGTCTTTGGTTCTATTTTCTGAACCACAGGGTATAATCCTTTTCCCTCTGCATATCAAACCTTGGGCTGAGGCTTCAGGAAGAGGATCATCCCCCAGAATGACTGGGAAAAGTTGTTGTGCTGTAATTATACCTCCAAACAAAATGGAAGGGGGTCACCTCTGAGCAGAGCACTGTCATCCCTCCCACCAGCAGCCCTGTCCCTTCCCTTCCAGCAATCAGAGGGTGCCCTTGTGGCAGCACCCTCTGTCCCCCAGCCCTGCCTTTCCCTCCTTGTCTTCCAGGCAGCTGCATTGTTCTCACTGGTCCAACATGAGCAGTTTCCAATGATCAGAACATAAAGACTGTTTTCTCACCAATAACAGCTTCCCAGGGATTTTCTTTTTTATTTTTGCCAGAACTTTTTTTTGCTAAAATGCTTGCCCTAAAAATATATGGCTCCTTAATTTATTAGTCCACTAGAGAGAATTGCATCATGTCTGAAATGCTTTAATGAGGATCTAAGGTGAGGGACAATCAAATAAATGATAATTAGAGTGTCAGAGAGGCATTCCCAGATCCCCCACCCTCTCCAGATGTCAGTACGCCACAACAACCAAGTAGAAGCAGGAAGCAGGTATTGAAAGCCCATGTGATGCTCTTGATAGCCAGCCACCCACTGCAGCTGTTCCCTGTCCTGCTGGACACAGGTAGGGCTTCTTATCACAATGTTTCTTCCAACCTTTCTGGTGGCTAACAATGAGTTAGAGCACCAGTGCACACAATGGCACACGTTGTATTTTTTGATAGGCTTTTCCTGGCTGTGTTGGTTGAAGATTAAAAGTTCATTGTCTCTGGACAGTGGAGGCCTGCTTGTGTCATGATCCAGCACAGCAAGGAGCCAGGTCTTCGCTGGTAAGAGAGGGCTGGGTCTGTGTACGCAGGCTGGGGGAGCACAGGTGAGTTTTCAGGTGAGGGCCCCACCTTGGGCTCCGTCTTGGGGCATGTCTGCATGCAGAGGGGTGGTATTTCCACTGGTGCTTCAGTACACATGGAGAAACCCTGATTTCCTCACGGTTCCTCTGTTGCTGAGGCCACGGCCTTCATAGGAACCACATGCTGTCGAGGCTTTGTTAGGACAACATACCTCTTTTACACAAGGCTTTACTCATAGACTTCTCTGTAGCACATTACATACCTCCAAGTGGCAATATTTGATGGTGACCACTACAAGCCTCAAAAACTAACTCCAGAAACGATGGATACATCCGCAGCTGCAGGTCTGGGTGTCCTCATGTACAGAGAGAGAGAAGCACCCTGCTCTGAGCTCTGCCCTTGTGCCCGGCATGGGTACAGGGGTTGCTCCCGGCAGGGAGTGAAGACTCTCTGGCTGAGGTGTGATGGAGGTCCCTCACAAAGACCCTTGAGCTCCTCTCAGGGGGAGGAAAAGTGCCAAAGGTGGGCTGGGAGGTTGGGGGCAAGGCTTCTCTGAGGATTCCCCATGGAACTGTTCCCAGAGGCTGAGCCAGGAGCCTGCTGGTGCATTGCAGGTAGAGAAGAGTATCTTTCCACCACAGCCGGCTCTAGTAGCACAGCCTCATACAGCCCAGCTCCACATGTGCCCATGTGGGGCCAAGGAGGTCCCCAGCACCAGCTCAACCTCCACCAAGGGTTGGGACACCTCCTCCGAGCTCAGCCTTTCTGAGCCCTTCTGAGTGGTAAGGTCTCCAGTGAAGTCCTTTCTTACATCTTCATCTCTGCTGTTGCCTTGCACTGAAAATCCAGCAGTTCCTTATTATTTATAATCCACTGAGGCCTACATGGTATTACACAGTGTCTCAAAATATGCATATTATTTTATATCAAATCTAATGTTGAGTCCACTCTAATGCTGCAAGTAACGCCAGCTCTTTCACCTCCACCCTCCTGGCATTGCATGCTGCTGGTGAGGAAAAATATCAGGGTTTAGTTTAAACAGTTAAAACCTTTGTGGCACAGGGATGATTTACAGGATGCTTCATGGGATAGTTTTTAAAGAAAGGACTAGTCCTTCTCAAGTGTTTGTGTTGTTGACCAGGACCAAGAATGTATGTGGGAATGGCATGAGCAAGAGCCCAAAGCCCAGACCAGAACCAATCTCAATCACACACTTCTGATGATCCATACCTAAGGTACCACATTTTTCCAAACACAGAGGAAGACGCAGTATCTGCTCTCTGCTCCTCAGGCACCCTGAACCATCACAGTGTGATTAGGACACTCAGAAGGGCAGGATGGGAGCTAAATGCTAAGATTGTTGATGGAATTGCTAATGAGGACCTAAAGATGACATGGTGAATGATAGCAGATCAGTAATTGCTTTTTCCCTATAGTGACTTAGCAAATTAGAAATGGAAGAAGAAAATCAGGAAGAAATTTGAGAGCTGTGCTGTTTAGAGTACCTGTTTCTGTTTATTTTTAACCCCCTCTTTCATCCTGCTAATTCCTTTTGCAATGTTTTCTCTCCCTCGCTCTGTGCAACGCTGCATTATATTTGCAATGCCCTGTCATTCGCATCATGTCTGAAAGCTGTCTTCTTCAGACATGAGCCTATTTAGACAAGTTGTCAGGCTGAATGGGAAAAATCTTAAATCAATGTATTTCAGCATGCAATCATATACAGGCTAATTTATCTGCTGCCCTGTTCAGCCTGCCAGTTTAAAATGAGGTCTTTCAGGCATGGTGGCTCTGAAAGTCTCCTGATTAACAGAGCAATTTTTATTGGTAGGACGACAACATGATTGTTTTATGGTAATTGTTATCATTTGGACCTGTGTATATGCAAATGAGGGAGATTAAAGTAAAGAAAATATAAAGATGATGAATATGCAGCATGTAGCCAAGATGGCAGAAGGACAGAAACATTTGCCGTATTGATATTCTCTACCGTGGCTGGATGGCAAAGAGGTGGCTGCCCCTCCAGGCACAGGGAGGTCCCATCCTGGAGGTGAAGATACCTCCTCCCCTCCCCAGCAAAGGGCTTTGGGAATGGAAAGCAGGTAAACAGACAAAAAACATCAAACAGTAGCACAATCTTGTCAGTGCAAGCAAGACGTGTTGAGAGGCACCCACTAACCCTAAGGGTGCGACCCCTTTCTGGGTGGGTTTAAATGTATTTTCAACTGTTCTTTTTCTGGTTTTCCTGCTCATTGCTTCCTATCGCTTTTACTTCTCCTACTGTTGTCTTGTTTTTGTTTTGTTTTAAGTGAAGTTTGGATGTGTGGAATACATTGCCTCTATGGGCATGGAGCTTTCTAGACCTCACTGGCACGAAACCATGCAGCAAGACTACCCCACCAGTAAATCTAATCCCTCACCTCAGAAGAACTACCTCTATAAATAAAAAATACTCCAGTCTCTATCCCTTCAGCTCTGCTGCCCCTGAAATCAAAAGCAAAATCCCAGCAGCTTCCCTAGGGAAGGTCTGGCCCCTCAATGTCATGGCTTTCTCACTGAAACCACCAGCAGGTCGGGAGCATGCAGATGCTCACTGAGCCTGGATCTGCCCGCTAAGAGCTGGACTGAGATCAGCAACGCACTTTAGATAAAGCACCAAGCATTAGATCATGCCCCTTTTTTTCCTTTTTTACATTACGTTATTGAGGCTTACAGGAAGGGAAGCAGGACAGCAAATTTTGTCTCTATTAAAAACATGTCAGGCTTTTTCTGCTTTGTAATATATTTTGGTATCCATCTGGGAGAGCGGGTCTGGCCGTTCCCTGCAGTTACAGCTGTGCAGTCCAATCCACTGCAGCCTCCCTTTTGCTCCATCTGCTGTAAATGAGGAGACCAGTGTAACCCCTCCATGCTTCTTAATGTGCCACAGCCCTCAGCTATTCATTCTTGCTTTGCAAGCCTTAGCTGCTCATTCTCACTGCATCTCCGAGCTGCCAGTTGCTGCTATGCACCCACTCCATCTCTTTCAGGAGAGCTGTTAGAATACGGACTGACTCTGCCTTGCCCAAAGCCCCCGAAGAAGGGTGACGGCCAGCAGGAAGCTGGACACGGTGAGGACCATGGTAATGCAGCTGTGGATGGGACTGCTCATCGCTTTTGCAAACAATCACAAGCAATTTTACAAGTTTGCTGACATTTGCGCCTGAGCAGATTAGGCATGCAGTGCTCTAGTGTCAGAGGTGCTCTGTCTTCCACCAATTATTGCATGACTCGGGAGTCTGGTCCTGTCCTCAGGGTCAGGAGGGCACATCAGAAGAGTGCATTGTGCTGGTTTTGGCTGGGACAGAGTTAAATTCCTTTATAGTAGCTAGTATGGGGCTATGTTCTGGATTTGTGATGAAAACAGCATTGATAACACAGAGATGTTTTCGTTATTGCTGAGCAGTGCTCACACAGGGTCAGGGCCTTTCCTGCTCCTCACCCCACCCCACCAGGAGCAGGCTGGGGGGGCACAAGGAGCTGGGAGGGGACACAGCCAGGACAGCTGGCCCCAAATGACCAGCGCCATATCCCACACCACGTGGCGTCATGCTCCACACATAAAGCTGGGGGAAGAAGAAGGAAGGAGGGGACGTTTGGAGTGATGACGTTTGTCTTCCCAAGTAACCGTTATGTGTGATGGAGCCTGGCTGTCCTGGGGATGGCTGAACACCTGCCTGCCCATGGGAAGGAGTGAATGAATTCCTTTAATTGCTTTGCTTGAGTGCAGTTTTTGCTTTACCTATTAAATTGTCTTTATCTCAAGCCTCCAGTCTTCTCATTTTTACCCCTCTGATTCTCCCCCATCCTGCTGGGGTGGGGAGTGAGTGAGTGGCTGTGTGGGGCTGAGCTGCCATCTGGGGTTAAACCACAACATGCACGTATTCCTTAAAAGTTTAATTACTTGAGCTGCCCAAGATGAAAGCCAGTTCTTCCATAGCAGAGGTTTGTCATGAGCAGGAAAAGCTGAAGAGATTGAAGATCCATTTCTCTTTACTTTTCTGTTTCGGTCCTCTTTTCCTGTGTTTCTGAAGAATATTTACAGCTATTTTCTTATGAGCCTCTGTTGTTCTATGCTATCGCCATTTCAATAACCATAACAGAGCACTTTGGTTTGGCATTTTGTTCAGCCTCTGTGTGGGTCATGGACCCAGCCATGGACCAAACTGAGGATTTTCTCTTGCCATTCCCCTCCCTCCCACTCCAGCTGGCAGCACAGAGATTGAAAATCTCAAAGCATGTCTGCTATGTGGAAAGGATGATAAAACTGTCATTGGGGGCTACCTCTGATTCTATTGCATTTACCATGACACAGGGCTTTCCTTGCAGGCTCTTACCCCCGATCAGCTGAAATGTGGTGATTTGCTCCAGTTCTAGCTCCCGCACTTGCTGCACTGTGCACTGAAGGATTGCTTCACTGCCTCCTACCACCTAATGCAAGCTGCTTCTCATGCTAGGCAGTACCATCTGTGGGAAAAACCTATCCCAAACCTCTCACTCCTTGCACAGTTGATCCATTTGAGGTCTCTCCTCTAAATTAATCTGCCAAAGCACATCTTTGTTCTGCAGTTTCACCACTTATACTGCTTTCAGTAGTGTTTTCCCTGAGAAGTCATCATGATAAAGCCACAGACCCGTTCCGACACGCTCTTCTCTTTGAGGATCATTGACCAAGCATCTTGCGTAAGGTACTTTCACTTGTGAAGTACGTACACCTGAAGACATGTTTCCAAGTTATTCTTCACGTCACTGGCAGGCATCAGCCTCAGGGATGAGGTGGCAGTCCTGCTCAACTCTGTCCCAGCAAGGAGCTAACTGCAGCTCACAGTCCAGAAAGGCTGATTTTTTAAAAGCCCAAAGCCAAATTGCTGGAAAAAAATCCTACCGTTTCAACTGGAAAATCTGTTCAGCTGGAGCTGGGCTGCAGAAGAGGATGGCTATCTCATTTTGCATAAGACACCAGCAAGTAATCTGATGATTTTCTATGACTAATACAATAGGTCATATTTGAATGGTCGATCGAGAGATGGTTTCATATTCTATTACCAAATCCCTGAACCATCTGGTTCCTAATGACTTCTTTCAAAACAAAGGGAATAAAACTTCTGAATTGTGCAATGCATTCTGACATCCTCTCTTAGAGAGAAGATGCTCATTGCTTCACATCAGCAAATGAGATCAATGTCTCCATCAATTACAGCTTCCATGCACCCCTGTCAGGTATTTCTGGCCATGCATTTAATGGCAAATATATCCTCCTTTTTGCTCAAGCTGGTCCATCCCTGGGAACCAGAGGGTGGAAAGCAGAGGGCAGTGCCTATTGCCATAGTGAGTTTCCAGCAGGGCAGTTGTTCCAGCGGTTCCAACATGATAACATGAAGGTGGGCGAAAACTTGGCAGGAGCATCAGCACGGCAGGGTGCTGTGGCCTGTGCTGCAGCTTGGCGTGTTTTGGGAAGCATTCCCCAGAAATGCTCGGGTGCTCACAGATGCTTACCTGCTCAAGGAAGGGTGTCCTGTGCCAGCCCAAATCCTGGGCTGGGTGAAATACAAAGTGCAGACAGAAAACTTCAAAGAAACAAAGTGTTTTCAAGGGGAAGCTGCTGCCTTTGCTTCCTGAGGCCAAGCCCCCGGCACAGCCCAGCTAAGTCGGCCACGCTGTTGCCTTTTGAATTACTGACCCTGAGTGCAGTGTCTATGGCAGCAATGGCCACAGGGGCTCTCAGCAGCCCAGGCAAAAGCCTGTGGTCACTGAAGCCCTCTACACCCTCACCGAACTGGTAGAATTACCCGAGCTGGTTTGCCTAAGTGATAGCTCAGTAACGTTTATTAGTTGCGGTTGCAGTGCAAACCTGCCCAGGCCAGAAGTTTATCCATCAGCGCTTTCACTGTTACAAAGCTTTCGATGACGTGGGGTTTGTGTGTTGTGTAGCAAAGGCCCTGAGCCCCCTCTGCATGTGGCAGCCTCTGCTCCAGGTGGTCCTGGGCCACAGCAAGATGTGTGCAGAGGGGCTCACGTGTTCTGCCTTCAGTCCCGTGTGCCCTTATAATTTGAGTCAAAACCATACGCAAACAAAAGGACATAAAATGGATATATTTATTATTCCCTATTTATCACTTATGTAGTTTAGCCAGGCATATCATAACATTGTTTGTGAGATGCTATCTGGGATTATATATCCAATAAGTACGGTATATTATCAGCATACTATAGCACTATTATGTATAATCATACATGTTTATAGATGCGCCATCACAGACTAGCATGGTTCTTGGTTACATTTGTGATACACTACTTGTTGCGTCACGTTCACAAATTATATGCTACCTCTAATTATGTACATTTACAGATGTATGCCGTATTTACTGCACACTATAGGATTTGCATCATCAGTCAGAGTCATCCTGTTGGTAAGCCAGCTAATGTTTATTTGTTTAATGTCTTTTGATTCTTTAAACATCTGTCTTTTAAGCCATGGGTGCCTTACAATGGATTAATCCAGTAGTTAGACCTGACTTACACAACTGATTAACCCAGCCAGTGAAACTTTGGTTTCCCTACGAGCCGCTGGCTAAGAACCCGGCCATGTCACAGGGGCCAGGGTTTCACCACCCATGGATGGTGTTACACATCTACCCAATGCAGCTTATTTAGGAAGAGCTTTGCTCTTTGATGGGTGTGGGGTCTCTGTAGACATGAACTCAGCTCTCAAATGAAAGGCTGGATGAGGGGCTGTAACACCACCTAAAATCTGGGCTGCCAGCTACACCTCTTCTGTATTGCGTGCTCAAGGGTAAGGATTCTTGGGTCTGCAAATAGCATTGGTCTACTGTGCTACTTTGGTCCTTTCCCTAATGTCTATTGAATCGCTTCTCTGTTCGTACTACATAATTTAGGCCTGGTTGAGTACAGAGTATTTTATTTATTTATGTATTCAAATTTTTAAAATGCATCTCTAGGCATCTTAGCAGTACACTGGGAGCCTACCACATAAATTAAAAATAAAAGCATAAACTTAGACAAAGGACCATCCATAAATAACTCCTCCTCAACTCACACCCTTAGCAATAGCCTTAGCTTGGAAAAGGGAAATAGATGGGCTTTACAGCCTGTTGGGAAGGTTAATAAATCTGGGTGCTGATGGACCAAACGGGAAAATGAGTTTCAAAATTGAGGTACCGCCTCTCCATCCCTTTTGTGGAGATGCCTTGCCTTGAACTCTTCACCTATCCTGGTCCTCAGCAAGAGATCAGATCCTGCTGGACAGCTTAGGGCTAGAAACACGGACTGTCAGGGACATCTCACACTGCTACTGTGCTGCAAACTTGCTGATCACATTCTGATCACATTAACAGCTTATTTGAAAATAACTTTTGTCCACAGCTTCAAAAGCAATTTAGTTTAGCACTATATTTAGGTATCCAGACTAAGACATATTAGAGATAGCTGGATAGTCAGAAGATGACTATTCACCCTTTTCTAAAGATCAGGCACTTTTTATAGATGTTTTTGAGCATCAAAACCACCAGTTAGTTTTGAAAAGGTAAGTCTGTGTGTGAGTGTACAGGGGAAACCATCCTCTTTAGAAGTAATTTGCTGAAAACGGTTTTAGTATTTTGTTCCTGCCTATGGCAATTTATGAAACACAAATGAGATATTGTACCAGTAGCAATGCTGAAATAAATCACTCTAAAAACAGAACTGAAATTTTATTTCATTACTAAAGTAAATATAAAAGTGCTTTAGCACAGTTTCAAATTAGATTGGGGTTTGGTCAAGCTTGTTATAAATCCAATGATTGTAAAGCAAATGGCTGGAGATGAACTCTCAGTAGAGCTCTGTTACAAACATAGCTAATGGGATGCTGTGCAGTGCAGAGCAATAAACAGAGAGAAGCAAAGGGGTGGATTTTGTGCCTGCAGTACAGGAATCAAAAGCAGTGATACAGCATGCTGTGTCCCAGTCTGCTGTCCAATTCTAGGGCAGGATGCTGAGAAAATAGAAAGGGGGACAGAACATACCTCCAAAACTGACTCACAGCCCTAGAGAAAATGCCTTCCTCTGAGTAAGCAGGTAAGCAGAGTTTGAGCTCAAACCTGGGTCCTACAACCTGCCTGCAAATGATGCTGGAAGACCATCAAGGAGGGCACACAGCAGGAGGGAAATGCCTGCAGAAGGTGGAGTTCTCTGTGCTGGCAAAGACCAAGTGGTGAGACACATGGTGGTGGCTCTGCCTCCTCAAGAGCAGGGCTAACTCCCAGTTTGAGGTACCCCAGCTGGTAGTCCTGTACCTACATCCACCCAGGGATCACAGGGAGCTGACCGTACAGATACAGCCGTGCAGAGATGTTATGGTACCACAGGCTCTTTCTCAGGGGAAAAAGAATGTAACATCAACCATCTGCTGGGAGCAGATGTTCACATCAGAAACAAGGTGCAAACCCACAGCAAGAAAGTCACAACTGTCTGTGGGTGGAAGCTGGGTAAACCATCTGGGGGGACTTTGGGAGAAGCTTGACCAACCATTGCTGCCTGCAACATTCATCCTTGGTGCTCCTTCCCTGGTGCAGTGATGGGCTTGGGGAGCTGGGGTGCTCCCTCCAGCCTACACACCCATCATCATCTTCTTGCTCTCAGCTTGCAGAGTAGCCAGCGAGGGACTTCAGCAACATGAGGAGTAACCATCTCACTGCTGAAGCCAGTGGCAGTCTTCCTCCTGCAGGAGAAAGCCCCACGTTAGCAGTTAGCGATCAGCTTCAGCTCGCTTCTGATTTCCAACGGGGGCCAGCTGCCGGCACTCTGCCTAGCCAGCTGGCAGCACCTGAGCCCACCGCAGCTGCCCTCGGAGGTATGGCCCCTCCTTCACCTCCACAGGGCTTTGGTGGGACTCATGCAGGAAGAGCCCATAGAATAGCACTTGCTTATCCCTAAAGCCTTACAGCCCAAACACCAAACTCCCATCTGATTTCCGAGAAGGCGGGACTTGATCCCATCAGGGACTTGCAAACCTCTGTTCAGCAACATGCTTTCCCTCCTCAACAGGAATATTTTCAAGCTGGTAGGGAGTGAGCTGCCTTGTTATTATTAACCTGCTTGGGGGTTGATTCAGAGATAGGAAAGTTATTGGAAAGATACTCATTGGTATGTAAAACCCTGCATCTTAATGACCAATAAATAAGATCCGTCGCAGAAGAGGGAAGATTGAAACTATAGTTGCAAGTAATTTCATAGCAGGATAGATGCCACAATCTGTGCAACATCCTGGAACTGACATGTTTTCTATATGCTGTGCTCTACCCTCCTCTCACAGCACCTGCACTAATGTAAATGGGTATTACACATGTTCATCAGCTGAACAATAAGCCCTGTGGAATGAATGATTCATTACAAAACGGTTTCTTTTGGAAAAGAAAGAAGGTTTTGTCTAGTTTTTAGAAGTACCGCAGGAAAACTCCGTTTATTTATGCCTGCTTTTGTTTGACAGTAGTTTCTTTGTTTCTCTCTGCTCTTGCGTTTTCTAGTGCCAGTTAGCAGCAACGTTAGGCAACGGCAGCCACGGAAAGAAAGGAAAGGCAGAGTCATTGTCAAGAAGGAAAAAGAAATATGTGCCTAACAAAATAGAATTCAAGCAACATGTTTAAGCAAGCAAACCAAAAGCATAGACATCTGAGGTTTTTCTTCAAGTGTGTTTACATTTTCTAGTTATTTGAGCCTGTCATTGCCCATTGCAGTTCTGATTTCTCGCTTCAGGTTGTTCCTAATTCATTACCTTAACTCTGGTCAGAAGAATTTTATCCTAAAGGCTCAATTGATGTTTTGCTTTACAGCTGTGGCCTAGAAGGATATGCTTATTAATGGGCACAAGCAGATTTGTGTTTGTTAAGGCTTTATTGAATTTACCGAGCAATCACCAATAGCCATTATCCACCAATACCTGTCTACAGGCTGCTTGTAGCCCATCGCCTGCTCTCACATCAATGAACTGTCCTGGGAGGCCATCCCGTGCAAGCTGACACAAGGACCTGGTACCCCAGCACCTCCTGTGACTGCAAAGCCCTGGCACTGGGAGTCCACACTCACCACCACCCACCACCTCCCTGCCCCAGTCACCGCAGTCTCGCTGCAGCTGGCGAGAGCTTTTACCCACGCAGCACAAACCTGCCCAGCTCCCGAAGGTGGCATCTCCTTTTTGTGCTGGACACGAGACTTGAATGTGCCTGCTCTTGTTGAGTTTTGGGATGAAGCTTCTCCACACCTAGCACAGTTTAGAGTTTCCCTGTAGCTGCAAACAAGTGGGATGCTTTATAAGCTATAGGAAAGTCAGGCTTGCTGGCTGAAGTTATTTGGGAAGCTTGGGACTCCTCTGATTTCTGTGGTTCTCCTGTAATTTCTGTACACTGCCTCACCAGGTGTTTTCTCTGTAAAGTTTGTCCATGACTTGAATTTCAGATGAACTTCTTATTCATTTCCAACATATAGTGTATGTGCTGGATGTGATCTCTGAGGAGAATAATACCACCAGAACTGCTTGCGTTAAAATACACTCTACCTGCCTTCAGTGAGCTATTTGTCTCATAAGCCTTTATAAGCATTCAAAGACAAGTTGTCTCTTCCCTTGGATTAATTTCAGTATTTAACTGCACTGTCTGAGAAAGATACAGCCAGGCCTGAAAATTTTTAAATACAGGATAAGGAGTATCTTTCTATGTTCTGATGTATTTTTCTTTTTATTTAACAAGAAAACCATGGAAAGGAGGGAAGTATCCCAAGGGAGTATGAGAGGACACATCTGCCCACTGACAAAATAAAAGGAAGGTGATAGACATAAAGAAAATGTGCATTTCCTCATCAAGGCTTCCCTCTGGAAGTAGCTTCACTAATGAAAGAGCAATTCGTGGTGTACGGAAAAGGCAGGAGTAAGAACAGACACACAGAGAAAATCAGAAGCATGCTGGAGTCTGAAAATGTGCCATTCACTTTATAATTCAAGGCACAATAGGCATAAATAAAATGGGATGCAAAAAATCAATGAGGGTAAATAGTAAAGAATACTTTGGGGGAGATTGGAGAGGAAAGGTGTAATTGCTGTTGAGGAATGTTTAGAAATTGCTCAGATAAGAGGCATTAGGACAATGGTATATGGGACTGATTTATGGTGATTCAAATCTGAGGCCAACCCTAGCTCTAGCAACAGATTAAAGGATGGCTTAAACAAGCACCCAGCTGGGACGGCTGAGATAAACCTGGCCCTCCCTGATCTCCAGAGGACCGAGCAGAGTCACATTTTGCCCTTTCCTGGTTTTCTCTGCTTTTACAGCCCATCCAGCACCCTTTGCAATTTAACTGTGATGCTTTCCTGCAGTGTCGGGGAGAGGTCTGCCGTGGGTCTGGTCCAACACAGTAATCTTTATGACTGTCCAGTTCCATCGGCTTCAGCGTGGTGTCAAGCCAGCCCACAAGCAGTCATCCATAGCGCAGGCTGTCAGCTGCTGCTCTTGCTCTGCATCAAAAAGGTATTTGAATAATGTCCAAAATTACAGTCCAACCTGTCCCAGCTGTTTGACACAAAGATTGGGTTAGGGATGGGGGCTCATCTGAGATCCCATGCTTATCACCCTCAGTGGCAGCTTGGGGCTGGGTCGGAGTGGTTCTTGGCCCGAGCAGCTGGTGTGGAAGAGCTGTGTTGTGTCCCCTGCCATGGAGTGGGGACATTGGTCTACAAGGAGGGCTGGCAGGGGCCATCAGACGGCATGGCCCTGCAGAGCTGCAAGATAAGTCTGAGCTCAGCCAGGTGCTTACGGTGCTTGTTGAGGGTGTTTGGAGCTCTCATCTGGAGAGAGGCAGAGCCTGTGGTTTTGCTAAATCCTAAAGGTGGAAGCGGCTCCCAAGTGAAACAGAGATGTCTGCTCCTAGTGCATCTGCATAGGAAAAAAACAGAACTACTGGTGAGTTTGAACGATGCAAGGTAAAGGAGGGAAAGGACATGAGGTGAGCTGGCAGGAGATGAGAAGCACTGACACACAAATGGCAGCCCATCCATAGGTTTTATATGCCACACAGTAATAAATACCACAGAAGTTAAAACAGGGCACAAAGGATGGGTATGGGAGTGCAGAAAACAATCAAGGATATGAGAGAGACACATGGGAAGTGTAAGATACCACCCCAGAGAAGGGAGGGAAGTGTTACAGCATAGAGGTGAGCGACTGCAAGAAATAACATGCACACATGCACACACAAACACACAAAAGCAAAAATAAAGAATGAAAGAAATATTGTGCGAGAGGTCAAGGTAAGTAAGAAACTCCTCAGATATGCAAGGGAAGAACTCTCAGGAGGAGGCAGCAAATTTATTTGTGAGACATGGCAAGGATAATTTATTGATGTGAGTTAGCCACTGGTAAATGGAAAAAAAAATAATAATAATAAACTGTTTTCCTTAATATTCCCAAAGGAAAGTAGCAGGAGAGAGGCCAGGGCATATCCCACATTAATGTACATTGTGATAGGACAAAAACCACTGGTAGAAAACAAGGAGAGTTGGCCTGACCAGCAGCGTGCTGAAGAAGTGACACGTCTCTGGAGGGAGGTCAATGAAGCGCAGGAGGCCAGAGCCGTCCCAAAGGCAGGGTGGGGGGCTGCAGGGGCAGCAGGAGGAGGGAGTCTCTGCTGTGGGCACCGTGGGGCTGGGACCGTGAGAACTCCTGCGTGTCCCCCATGCGCCCCTCTCCACTCCCCTTGCAGACCAGTCTGCTCGATGCCTTCTTGGAAATTGTAAAGGTGCCCACTCGTGGGAGGCCCAGCAAAGGTTAGGGAAGTTTCCAAAATGCATTTTTGCCTTCAGGAATGCAAAATAAGCCATTTTATGGTAACACAGAAAGGATAGAATGATACTGGACTAGTTACAATTGGACTACAAATCCGTGAAGTCTGGCAGTTTTTCCAAGAAGGGATTCGCCTCTGGATGTGCTCCTGCAGCAGGGCTCAGACATCGCCAGACTCAATGGAACTAGACATTAAATGACTCTCTGATTTGATGCTGTTAGTATGAAGCTTCAGTAGCATCTACACCATTCCCAGGACAGGGTCCTATCCTAAGTACCATCTTCGTCCCTGTTGCCACCCAAGCTGCACATTGAGGGCTGGAGGACCAGGGGAAAACACGCACCTGTGCCACTGGGGACAACAGCTTTGGCAAGGCAGTGGGAAAGCTTGGCAGCATCCACCGAGACCAGGGGCAGGCCAGGATGGGACTGGTGAGGTTGCTCCATCAAAAGGGGCCAAGCAGCCACTGGAAGGATGCTGGGGACAAGGGGAGGCAGATGAAAGTGCCGTGTGGTTGGGTGGCTCGATTTGGAATGGCAATAACCCTGTTACACACAAGTTTAAGAATTAATGGGATCCAATATTATGTGGCTTTTGTGACCAATTTGATGAGCCAGTTTATCAGGCTCGCTTAACCTTCCCCTCAAACCTGTGCTATCAGTCTGTCAGTGTCAGAGTGCTTTTTTTCAGCCACCTCTTTTACGTCCGTGTAAGCTCCAAGGGCAGGTACTGTATCCTGTAAAAAAGGATTGTGTTCAGGAAACTGATAAATAACCCATGCCAAAGCAAGGCAGCAGCATTCCTTAGTTCGTTTTGGAGGACAACTCCCAGCTGCATCCCTGTGTTGGTGCTCTAAGTGTCGCTCATCTCTGCACTGGATTTGGACCCTGACTCCTCAGCGAGCCCTGGGAACTGGCCAAGGACCATGTCCCAGTGCCTTTCCCTTCCCTACGGGTCCCTATCAGTGGCAGCACCAGCTGCATGCATCTCTGATGTGTACTAGCAGCAACATGTCTATTACAAAAATAGTCTACTAAGTTGCTGGGGTAGAAAACAGCTGAACTGATATAAAAGACTGCAGCACCTCTTGATGCTTATTCTCTAGGTCAGCTTCTAAGGTTTCCCTCTCATTTCATCCAGCTAAATATATGTGTCCAGCTGCTTGTGCAACCTTTGGTGGTAAGAGGCAATCTGCAGAAAAAGCTCTGCTCCTGCATGCTGCTTCCACCTGCCAGGATCCCCGCTACTGGACAAGCCCTGCTCTTAAACGTGCATTTTCTCCCTGGAGGCCAATTTCCCCAGCAGTCTCCTGTGATTCATAAACTTTATCCAGACACTAGTTTTCATCGCATGCCCTAAAGACTGATGGCGTCACAGTTTCACTTTGGAAATGCTTGGTAAAGCCCTCTGCTTCGCAGACAGGAAACTTTCTTCTCCCTGGGGCTGGGAGCCTAAAGACCGTCCTGACGCTTGAGGGGACTATGACCAACTCGCATCCTCCCCACAAATGGACAACTCCCTCCAGACCGGTGAAGCAGCTTTTGAGCCGTGGCTCATAACCCTCCATGTCCTCACATCTTTCACAGGAACACCTGAAGTGGTGGCCTGGCCTCCCAGGGACAGGAGAGAGAGGCAAGCCTGAGAAGTTCAGCCACTGCTCTGAGGACCACAGCCACAGGAGGGACATGAAGGGAAGGCTTTAAAGCTCCCAGATGTCCTAGAGACTGTGGGAAGCCTTGAAAACCTTCCTTTTTATTCCTCATCATACGATTTCTAGTCTGACGCTGGTTCCCCAAGTCGCTCAGCAACACCCTTCTTCCTCTACTTTTCCCACAGGAGCCCATGGATCTGCTAACATCCACAGAGCTCTGACCAGGTTAAATGATTGCAGGGATTTCATCTTCAGCCTTGTGTTTTTGGGTGCAGTCTAAGGTGTTAACACAGGGCAGCTGTACTAACATAAGGCACCCAATAAGTACTTCCATTTTGCAACAAAAATACTTTTTTTTCTTTTCAGTTAAACTTGGGAAAGAGATGAACAGCATATGGAAAAGGCAGTTATACCACAATATAGTGTTCACGTGGAAGTCATCCCTGTTTCTGCGCTAGGGCATCTGGCAAAACTTCCCTGTGCGGGTAGTGTCCAGGGTAGTTGGTTGTTCGGGATGGGCCCTGAGCTCATTTGAGATATGCAGACAGTTCTTATCAGACTCTCAGGTCTCCAGAGAAGAAAAGTAAACAATAAAGAGATCCAAAATTTGAATAAACCAGAGAAGTAAGTGCCTGCACCTCCTCCCCACAAGACACTGTCATTTTTCATTGTCTTTCAAGGTTTCAATTACATTTTATATTTTTACTTTAAAAAAAGATCTCATTGGGAGAAAGTGTATTTTATGTCGTATTTTCAGGTTTTCCTGCCCTATTCAACAAGGCAGAGGGAAGGAAAAATATTGGGGCACGTCACTTCTGCTCACTGAGATAAATCTAATCAGGAGGACGGTAAGACGCTGCGATTTCCTGCGGGAGCCTTGCCATACCTGGGAGCACGTGTGGTTTGCTCATGGCTCTGGCTCAGACAGGCGGTAGCCATTCACCAGCCCTGCTCTGCAGGTAACCAGGGCTCAGCAAAAGGTAAATGCCAGCTTGGGCGGGACCAGATGTGACTTTTGCTCAGTGTCTGAGGCACACATTTCTCTCATGCTGCCCTGGGACATCCTGCACGCCTATGGCTCTCCCAGTTTTTCACGTGATGGCGGTGCTGTGCCCCCTTTGCTTTTGCCACAAGAGTGCCGCAGAGCGCTTGGCTGCCCGGAGCCAGTGCATCCCTCCTCTGCTATGGTCCCGGTTCATGCATCCTGAGGACCTCAATAAAAGTTGGCTTGGTAGGAACAACGTAGGGACTCTGCTCACTATGCTCACCTCCTGCACGTCTGCACCACACTGACCCCTCTGACCCACTGGGGGAATATGTCCCTGTATGTCTTGGCACTTTTTGCCCTAAAGAGATCTGAGGATATCTTAGGTGGGCAGATTCAGCAAAGGACCTGCTGGAAATTCCCACCCTCCCAGAGCAGCAGCTGGGAATCAAGCAGAATACCCTAGGGGACCCCAAATGGCACTAGACACCTATATTTAGGCACACGAATCCTACCCAGTGAGTCAGCAAGGCCTTTTCCCAGCAGATCCACTCCCTGGTGTTGGGGTAGAGCAAGAGGGATGAAGTGTGCCAGCACTTCCCTGTGTGTCACTGCTAAGCATACCCTGAAGGTAGCAGTCACAGGAAATTCCCGCAGAGTGTAAGAGAGACAGAGAGCCTTTCAACAAGTTTATTTTTAACCATCTTGCAGAGCTGTATCATTGCCTGGGAATACTACAGGCTTGTTTGGGGATATTGCCATTCTCAAATGAGTTCTTCAGAAGAAAAAAAAAAAAGAATAAATAACAGGCCCTTTAAAATCTTTGTTTGCTTCTTGTTAGACTACGTTGGATGTCATTTCTAAGTACAGTTCATTTTTAATTCTGCATGGGGTTATGAAAGCTGCCTGGGGATTTGTGGGGCAGGTATGGTAAAGAAAGGGTCTGTCACCTCCAGAAATATGGCACACAGGCTCTACGAGTGAGGAATACGTACATTCAGAACCTTTCCTTGGTGTAGGTTGTCTTCTAGCCTGTATTCTAGCCTCTGAATGCTTTGAGCATATTGCAGTGGGGGTTTTTGTTCTGAAATCACTTGCTTTGTGAAGCAAAAGTGAAGTGACTGAGCCCCAGAGCATCTTAACCCCAGGGAGCCAGTGAGCTGCTTTAACCACAATTACCCAGAAAAGTGGGGGCCATTGCATCTCTCAATGCTACTGATCTCCCGTGCCTAAACGCTGGGTCGGCTGTTTAACCTGTGCTTGGGCCTAACTCCTGCAGGATGGGAAAAACCTTCGTGGGGATAGCCTGATCTCAAGTGTTTGGGTTCTGTGCCTGAAATGCTATGATGCATGTCCTTTCCCAGCTCCGCAAGAGACAAGCACAACTTTTTTTCCCCGCCTTGAGCTAAAGACAGAAGGCACCAGTGACTTGTGTTTTATTAAAGCCAGGCCAACTGCTTGGGGCCTTCTTGTGACAGGAATTATCAATCTTAAATATATATAGTGGAACAGGCTGGTTTTGCCCAAGGCCTGAAGGGTAAGTGAGGCGTTGCACTGCTATGTGCCTTGTACAAAACCCATCCTTTGGTGCCCATGTGTCTGGGGCAGGGGCAAGCTTTCTGGCCTAAAGGCAGCCCCTTCACCATGAACACTTCTCCCAGGGATGCTGAGGTGTATTGCACACGTAGAGAAAAAGCGGCATATGACCCTAAATGCCTCATTATGCTGATTAGAAAGGGGCTCAGGAGCTGTCACTGTCTGTTTTATCAGTTGCCAGGGTATTCCTGTCTTCCCCTCACTCAGGCCAGCAGCTTTCAGGAGCTTGCACCTACCCTGCGAGGTCCCCGAGCATCCCTGGGTTTTCAGCTGTGCTGCCAAGGCACCCACCTTTGCCACGTGAGATCCCTTGGTACCCAGCACAGGGTTCTCTATTCCCCTCTGGTGATCAAGTACACAGGAGATGGGTTGTGATTCAGCAATGCTCTTTCAGCTCTGAGCCTCAGATCAAAGTGCCGCAGTGTTACGTGGTACCCAGACCCTGGTGGTGCCGTGTCCTGCAAAGCCCTGATTCACTGGGAACTCACTCTGCCAGTTCAGTGTTGCTGGGAGCTGTTTGAAGGCTGTGGGCTGCCAGGTGTCCTGTCAGCTCAGGTATTGTCTGTCCTCCTGCAGCCCTCACAAAGGCAGCATAAAAGCAGAAAGGCGTATTTTGCTCTTTGGCTGCTTCATCAGAAATACCCATTCCCACTGCCAGGCAAGCTGATAGTGGAGGGGGATGCTGCAGTTGCGGAGGGGAGGGGAAGCACCTCACTGTTCTTTGGATGCATGGGGTCTACGTTCTTTTGTTCATGATGCTCAACAGGCTCAGAGGAAGAAATTATTTTTAATGTTTCCCCCCATGAGAATGTAGGATCGAATTCCTCCCTCCCTAAATCAAAAGCAGGATGAGAAGGTGAGAACCTGGTTTTGTCTCATCTCAGATCTCTGTCTCAGGATACAGGGCTTTAAGATCGTTGTGCCTCAGTAGCTTCCAGCTAAGAAATGACATCAGAACAGAGATCAAAATTGGTTAAAAAGGATCACTTAGAGAATAAAAGCAGGTTGGGGACGACTTCCCATCCCAGATGAAATTAATGTAATTGTGTCAGCCCTTTCCTCTCTGGACCAAGTTGCCACAGGGCAGTTTGTTTTGCTCTTCTTAATACACACAGTGTGTTTTTTGGACTCATTCTCCAGTCACCACGTGACCTGATGGTTGCCTGCCCCTCTGATGCACAGGCAGCTGCAAGCAGCTGCTTCCTCTGCCTGTGCAACCGCACCGAGTACCTCCACAGCTGGGGGGCTGAGAGGGGCCCTGGCACTTCTTCTGTCTCACTCCTTTTGATGGCTGCATAGCTCTTTTCCTGTCTTCCAAGACAAGAGCAGAGAGGATAGGCTGTGGTCCCAGCCCCTTGCCACCCCCCTCTTTGCCAGGACAATACCTTTTTCCGCAGGACAGAGATCAGCATCACACACTGAATTTCAGATGGTATTTTGTAGCAACACTTCCTTTCTGGCGGTTAGGCTTTGCGTTCCAGCCTTCTGTTAGCGCAACTGCTAATTGTCCGGAGAGTGTCAGCAGAAATTGCTGATAACAGTCCCAGAATTTCACAACTGCTAAACAAGTACAGACCATGTATAACTGCAGATTCAGTGTGTTGCCAAGCCATTAGCTTTCGTTCATTTTGCTGTTTAGGAGGTATCTTTAATATTCCCCCCCCCCCCATATTACAAAGCAAGAAATACTTAGCATTTATTTAATTAGCTTGGCTACAATACAGACATTCCATGATTACAAACCAAAGTCAGAAAAGCCTAATGTGAATGGTACTTTTTTGTACCATTGGAAATTAAAAATCAGTTGAACTATGATTAAATTGATTCTGGGTGGTTTCTTTTGAGTAATTATGTTCAAAAACTGTCTGCCAGTCCAATTTGCTATCAAATCTCACTTTATCGCTCGCATTCCACATGCAGGTGCATAGACAATATAAACCCAATGTCCTACAAAATTATCATGCTTTTGTAGGAATGAAATGCTGATTGTTTATTATCTGATTTAATTTCTGGTGGTTAAATCTGAGCAGTCTGATTTAGCAACATTTTCAATCAACCTTACAAATATTTGAATGCATTTATGTAACGATGTTCAAAATAGCATGGAGTAAAGTCAGCTCTTCTGCTGCTTAAATCAGGGGCCCCGATTCCTGTCCCCTAGGGAGTGGGATGTCCCCACGGTAGCCTGGCATGGGGCCACACATGAAAGGAGCTGTGGTCTACATGATGTCTGGATGGAGTCAGGCAGCCTGGTCTGCTGGTCCATCACTCTCAGCGGTGCTGTCCTTCAGCAAAGGGCACCATCAACACACATCGGCCCCTTGCAGCCTCTCCTCTGTGTGGGATCACCAGTGAGAGGGGCTGGCACCAGCTCACCCTCGGGATGACTTTGTGCCCACGACCCAGTCTCAGATTTGTGCTAGTGCACCTGAAAGCAGGGTTACACCCCTTGCACTGTGCTGGCAGCTGAGAGTGAAGCCCGACGCTGGCTGCAGGGCAGGAGGCTGGCTGCATGGGACACAGTACTGCTGCCCTGAGGTTTCAGGGCACTGCTGCCTTCTCGGGCATGCTGAAACAAGGTCATCAAAGAGAGCTTGTTTATTCACTGCAGGGGTGAATTCAGCCAGGCACTGTAACATCTCTAACATAGCGCTGTCTGCCTGCCTTTCCTTATCAGAGACGTTGGATGGAGTCAATATCATTCACAAGCTTTCAGTCCTATGTTCTCCAAACCGTGCGGCACCATCCCTGTTCGCAGACGGGTGGAGGCGGCTCCCATGGCAGTGGAGGGAGCTGTGCTGGCTGATGGAGCCAGGATGGGGACCCCCCACCCTGCACAGCTCTCCAGCCTTGACATTTCTGAGCTTCGCTTGTGGCTCTTGTCCCTGTTAAAGAGTACTGAGTGCAGGCTACAACAGCTCTGGTGTTATTTTTGTACAGCCACTGTTGTCTTGGATGTCCTGCTTCCCCTCTATGAAGCACACCGTAGCTGGTAGCAATGCTGTTGACAAAGAGGTGACTCATTTCCACCACCAAATCTCTCTCACACAATGCACCAATATCCTGTTTAATTTCACACCTATCCTGTTTGCTTGGTTACATAGCATTACTGTTCTATTTGGTGAATTTTAGATTGTATTATAAGGAGTCAATTTTATATTACGCTATACTATACGTTAATTGCTCATTTAATTTTAACTTGGTAACATGTTTATACTGCAAACAGGATAATTACTTGTGAGTATTTTAACTAGATGTATAATTTGAGGATACAAATTTAATATGCTATACAAAGTCTTCTGGGTCAAAATTGCTGTGCCCTTACTCAGGCAAATGGGAGTTTACTTGAGTGAAGAAGCATTCGTAACCCAGGGAGTATTTCAGGACCACTGTTTAATTACAATAATTACTACTTGTAAGTCACAAACTCGGATGTTGTGCATCACCAGATCTGTTCCTGGCTTTGCTGCAGACGGGCAGTGTGATGTTGAGCAAGGAGTGCACAACCTAAGCTGTGAATCTCTTACTCACCCCTGTGAAGAGTTATTCATGCTGCTCATTTTGCCACTGGAGTAATGAGAAGATGAACACCTCCATTCTCACCAAATACTCAGTAGTTCCTCAGGTGAAAGGATGCTATTGGAGCGGAAGCCACATTACTTCTTTTGGCCTGGGCTAACGTGTTGCACCCAGCTGAGGCTTGATACCAGAGCACTGGGAACTTTGTGCATCTCCCTGCCAGCACCCCACTCAGCCTACCTGCTGAACATCCCTCCATGAGCCAGAATCCTCCTAGGTGTACTCTCCTTATCTCCCCAACCCTCTGTTCCCCTTGACCGCTCTGAACTAGCACCTTTAATTTGCTCCTATACTTAGTATAATTTAATGGAGGAGCTGAGGGAATGGACAAGGATGGAGGAAAGATCAGAGGGAGATGCTTAGATGGTACTGCAGATCTTGTCAGCCTACGAGAGGCCCCACAGCAGGCTGTGTGGACAGTTTCCAGCTTTCCCTTCTGCGTCTGCCCTAGACAGACCAAAAAGTTGCCTCTGTTTTCACAGTGGATTTCAGTATTGCAAATACTGATTGGATGAATGACAATGAAAGAGACTATTCAGAGCACCTGGAGGTTCGATAAGTAATATAATTTGTCTTGCTGTGAACACTTGTACTTGAAATTTCCAATTTCAGTGTGGAATTAAATTTTGACCTCATCAGCGTACCTGGCTTAACACTACTGGCAAGTTTGCTAACCCTTTATTTAATGTTCTATTCTACTGTTTGTTTCAACTTTAGCAAAAACCTTCCTTTTCTTCGGTAAAGTGTGATAGCCAAGCTAAACAAATATCAAAATATCCTTTAAACTGTGTCCATTTCTTCTTTTGTTTGAATGCCCAGGGCTTCCCAGCCCATCACGGCACTGCTCCTGCACTGCAGCCTTGCAAGCAAAGGCACCTCATTTCTGCTGATCCTGGCATTCATGAGTACCAAGAGCCTCACTGTCCCCAGGTCTGGAGGAGTCTGACTTTCCCATTTCCATTTATTCCCATGTAAGTAGAAGAGGAGCGTTTTAGCAGCTTAAAAACACACTTGGCTCTGGACTGACAGCTCCCCTGCTTTCCCCCCTCCCCGGGAGCTGCACAGCAAAGCATCCTGCTTTTCAAGGCACAGGGCTGCTGGGAGAACCAAACCCCTGGATGCAACAACGCTGTCCACTCCTCAGGGTGTAGAGCCTGGCGTGGCTGCCTCTGAGCCTGGCAGCCCACTGATGGGCAGGCAGCTGGCCAGGAAGACCCAGGCAGGGAGCTGCCCTCTGAGCGGGGCTGTGGAGCAGCAGAAGCAAGTTTTTAGGGTAACGATAGCTCTGCTCCACTTTTTCCCATCAGTGCCTTGGCAGGGTAGGCTTCAGGATAGCTTGGGAGCAACCACACATACAGAGCAGAAAGGGAATCCTTGCTGGGTCATCTGCCTCCTTTACTCAAGGCATCTGCTGGACCTCACCTGCTGTGGGCAGGCTGGAAAGCAGTCTGGGAAGCCAGGGCAAGTTAAGGGATGTGGGAGGGGATGTACAACATGGTGTCCAAACCGTGACAGGCTGCTGTGAAAGGGGCCATCAGGAGACACAGATACCTGCCTGATGGGATGCATCACTATGCACGTGGCTTGGGTATGACCAGAAGGTGGGTGTCCAACAAGTGACCTTTCTACAGCACTGAGAGTGGCCAAAGCCTGCCCAAAGAGCTGCACTGAAACATCCATTTCTGTGCTCATAAACTGGAGGAGGGCCTGGAAATGACGAGGTAACCTCACAAAGCCGGCGGTGCTAGCCCACAGCTGGGGCAGCCCCCAGCAGCAGCCCCGTGCAGCAAGCCTGCGTCCTGCCTGGCGGGCAAAGCCAATGCCCGCTGCCCCCACAGGGGCACCTTGCTCTCAGCAGCTGGGTCCTGCCTGCAAACAGATGCCATGCCTTAGCCCCATGGGCTTCAGGCAGCTGCCCATCCCCCTCTTTGTTCCTGCTCTGCTGGCCTTGTGGCTCGTGGCCTTGGAACCTGGGGCTGCGTCCACAGTCACCCCTGCAGCACAGGATCACACCTTTTGAAGTCAAGTGCAAAGTCAGAGGCTAAGCAGAGATTAAGGATCAGGTATTTTAGTCGGTGGACATCCTAAGAACTTGATCCAAATAGCTTGGCTTAAAATAAATAACCCATTTTGAATCCATTTTTGCTTGTGACAGACAGATCTTCACAAATATAGGAGAGGAGAAGTAGGAAAGGGATGAAACAAGGCCCTGGAGCAAATCCTCCAGTCATGCATGGCAGTAACACCATACCGAGCAACATGGACTCACTAATACTCACATTTCTCAGTTTAATCACCGTGTCCTGGTTTTCCATCTACATAGCATGCAAGTAGCCATGTTCCACTGACAGCCTGGGCTCCTGTGGGACTGTTCCCATAAGACCAGGCTGCGGGGAGAAAACTCAAGGGAATAAATAGATTTTTTCCCAGTGGTTTCATTGGCTTTCAAATCAAGCCTAAAAATGTTGCTGATGCTAAAAGTGTATGTACTTTTGGCTGCACACAATTAGCCATGCCCTTTAATAATTGATCCAATCCCTTTGCAGGGCCGACAGTAATACCAGAGTTGAGGTGATGCCAGGTGATGCCAAGCCATCCTGGTTACACTTTAATGGTTCAAGAAGACAAACTTCTACTGCTCCTGCCTAAGACAAACAAGTCCTCTTTAACCTGAGCAAAAAAAGATCATGCTCCCCTTTAAGCTGCCAGGTGCTTTCTCTCACAAGATCCTACCTTCCATGTCCTGTGCCCTGCGGGTTACTGAGTGTGCCTGCATCACCTGCACTTGCAGCCCAGCTATTAGTTTTGTTTTTTCCTCTGTCATCATGCTGTCTCATGAGCTGCAGGGATCTGAAAGGACCTGGAAAACATGCTGGCATTTCAGTTGCTGGTGGCACACCATTTGCAGCGGGCTGAAGCCTCTGTTGTTGCCAGGCACATGACAAAGTCATCTGTGGTGTGTTGTCGTGGCGAATATGATCCAAGAAAGAGCCTCTCCTACAGGCAGCTGCAGTGCTGGCACACAGGGCTGGGGCTGCCATGGTCCCACTGGAGGGAAAGCCTAGAGGACGAAGACTAGCAGCAGTCTCTCCTGCATTCACAATGTGGAAAAAGGCTTCTGAAGGCACCTCACTCTTGCAACAGTTTCACAGATACCTGTTGTAATCCTGAGAAAGCAAAGCTTCCTCACACGTGCACTTTCTGCACCTTTTCCTTGGTCCTGCTGTCTTCCTGCTCCCCTGGTGCTGATACCGACTCCTTCCCCACGCACTCTGACTTTTGGTTAGTGTTTTTTAAAGCCAACTACCCAAGCACCTCTTGTTTAACCAGATGACCGCTCGAGGGGCAGTTACCGGGACACATCTTTCACAGCAAGCCACTTGCTCCCCCTCTATTTGCTGCTGTGGGACGCAGCGCACCAGTGCTGCTGGGACTGGTCTGAGCGTGGCCAGCCTGGGCTGTGGGAAACCTGGCCGAATCTCGCTGGACCCAGCTGCCCATAGGCGGGTAGTTTGCAGCATGACATCACCACCGCGGCAGGCACAAGCCTGAGTGATGACACAGCAGGGGAGTGGGTTGTTTGCATACTGGGGCGGGGGGGGGGGGGGGGGGGGGGGGGGGGGGGGGGGGAGGGGCAGGAAAAAAATTGAAGACAGAGAAGGGTGGAAGAGGTTTCTTTTCTGTTTTCTTTGCTGTGATTCCCAGCAGCGTACTCTTGCTGGGTTAGAGTGGGGTCTCTGTTTTCAGGACACAGTAAGACGTACAGATTAGAAGGCATCACACTGCTTTGCTCCCAGCCAAACCCTGCTCTCTCGTAGCATCTTCACTGCCTCCAGGTAGCAAGAGGCTTGCACTCATTTCTTATCTTAATTTGCCTGCCTAGACGTGCTGCTGGCTCCTCTCCCCTCTGGCACCAGGAGGGGGGCTCCCCAGAGCACGGTGCCTAGGCTGTTGTGCCATGGAACATTAGAGCAGCTCTAACCCTGTTAGCACCGCTAATACCTCCAGGGTGGGAAAACACCATTTAATGGGAGGGATGCAGCAGTGCACAGCGACCACAGTGGCAGGAGCAGCAGCAGGGTCAGTAAGGACATGGCAGGGTGTACCAGATGTGCCCCAGACCCCTAAGCCCCAGGTGCTACCACGGACGATAGGTTTCTGGGGGATCCTGAGGACACCCAGGCCTAGATAAAGGCCACAAATTTGAACTCGAGGTTGCCAGGGCTGCAGCCACAGCTCTGTCCCTGCATGCTGCCCACAGCTCATCACAGCCGCTGTGTACAAAGAGTCTCCAGCCGCTGCTTCCACATGGAGGGTTTCTTTCTTCTTCACGGATTGATTGAAAAGAGTAGGGTCTCCTGGCATCCCTCAGGATTTCTAGGGAAGGTATTTAAAAGAAAACCCTTGGATCTGTAGGTTTCCATCAAAGTAATGGTGCCTATGATGACAGACAAAGTATAAACGCTTAGGCAGACAAAGATAAGCGTTGGTGCTGTGGCTGTCTATTTAAATCAGATCCCCACAAACGCCAGTCTGGACAGGAGACACCCAAAGCCTTTCTTGCTTGTTACGTGAGCCTAAGCAGAAGACCTTTATTTGAAGCTTTTTTCTGCTTTTATATGTCACAGCAGCAGTATTCTCCAGCAGTGGAGGGCAGCTTTTCTCTAATTTTAGATCTTTCTCCCAAAAGATGGCAGCTGACAACGGAGACAGGCCTCTGAAAAGGACAGATTTGAAGGCATGCCTTTTTACTAAAGATGTACAAGCTGTGCAGCACGGCAGTTCTTGCGAGATCAAACTGAGTGGATTTCAGATTCAAATCCCACCCTTCTTTGAGGTCAGACTCCAGGCAATGTGTCCCAAGCCGCTCACCAGCAGAAAGGCAAGCGATGTTTTTTTAGCAAAAAAATACAAATAGTGAGAGCTGAGGAGGGGGAGCAGGATCAGGGATAAATGATTTACACACAGCTAACCTGCTGAGGAAGTCAAACAGATGCTTTATTGTCTCTGAGGGCTTCTGGCTGGATATATCCACTTCTAAACAAAGCTTGTCATATCCTGGTGAATTGTTCCAGGGCAAAGAATTGTCCTGCAGAGTTCAAGGCAAAGTTTCTCTGTTTTCCTCCTGAACAGCTCATTGCACCTGAGAAAAGGCAGATCTAGCCCACCACATGGGCAGAGGTAGGAAAAAGACCCACCAGGTCATTTGTAATCCCCCATTTTTCTGTCTGATGGGCTTTCAATACCAAGCTTAGGAGACACCTCAACAAGCTGCTTTACAAGCATCTGTTTAAGTAATTAAGAAGTTTGGTGAAAACTCTGCTGTATAAACAGAGCATTTTGACTGGGTGGCCTCGTGGCTTGTAATATTTTGCTATTTAGAGCAAAGTTTCTGCAAGTACAGAGTCAAAGTGAGCAAGCAGAAGCTACCAGCTGAGTTACTCATAGGGGGTGAGTTCATCTCGTTCATCTTCTTCCACAGAGCTACTCCCTTATCACAGATGTGTCACCCTTCATGTCCTCCCTCAGGGCAAGTGATGCATACTCTCCAGGGCCCTTTTTTTGTCATTAGAAGACAATGTAAAGCATCCATCTATGTATCTACCTAATCTCACTCTGGCCATTGCTGTGATGTCCAGATAACAGATATGAAAATTAGGGGTTGTCTAGCAAGGCACATCTTTCCTTGTGAATGACTTCCAACAGGGAGTGATCAATCTGTATGGCACAGAGGGCTGCCCTGACAGACAGGCGGCAGCTGGGAGGCTGAGCTTCCAACCCCTATCTATGTTTGCATTCACTTCTACGTAATTTTTAAAAGGAATTTTGTATCGGACTTTGTACAGTTGCACATTCATCATAGATCAATGTTTTGTGGAGTTATGAACTTTAAAGGGATGTTGTTAGGCTAAAAATAATCCTGGCCAGTTTCCCTTTCCCTAATCAGTTGCTGACGGCTGCATAAGCTGAGTGGGAAATGCCTGTCTCTGGTTTGCACTCCTTTTGCACAGGAGATGGAGAGAGGGCAGAGCCCAAAACAGAGCTTCCTTGGGAAGGCCTGGCACAGAGAAACATCCCGCAGTGTGGTTCAGAAGCGTCAACCTTAAACATATTCTTTCTGTAGTGCTAAGCAATTCCTTCCCTAACTTAACAGAGTGAATTTTAAATATCTAATTTAGCTGTCAGCTGCATGTTATTAGCCTTTCCCCCCCCCCCCCCTTCATTTTGAATTGTAAAAAAGGAGAGAGAAGAAAAAAAGAGAATGTCTGTAGCCAGGCCCCCAGTTAGTTTTCCTTTGCAGACTGATGCGCAAGGCTCTGCTGCAGATTTGCAAATGCTGCTGGAGAGTGTTCATTTATGTTAGAACATGCTGTTTGCAACTGATTTTTTAAGCCCCCCCTTCTTCTCTATTAATTTTATGCTGTGAAATAAAATTGTGCAAAAATAATATATATAATGATTTTGACAGCAAACTAAATAAGGGGCTCTGTAGGAGCTCTCGGTAGGAGATTTTGTTTAGCCAAGCAAGAGAAGGGGAACACTTGCTTTAGGAAAAATCATTCTCCAAAGAACAGCAGATGGGGAGGTGGAGGCTGCTAGGCAGTTGCTGACAGGAGTGCCTGAGCTTGGGGGCAATTCCTACCGGCAATTTCTCTCCCTGTGCAGGGCAGGGAGCTATCTGTGCTACTTGGCCAACCAAAGAGGAAGAGGAAGAGTCTCTCTTATCCTACAAAGGGAAACTTTCCCAGTGGCTCACTCTCACCTGCCAGATAAAAGCAAGTATCTGTCCTCATCTTCTTCCTCTTCTTAGACCCTGAGTGCCTTGCAAGGTCAGCTTGTCTTTAAAATAACTTGGGGAGCATGCCTACAAACACATATTGGCAAAGGAGGGAAAGGGGAGAGTGTAATGTGATCAGTCACAGCAAAGACTGTTTTCTACAGGGAGCAAAATGAAGCAAAGATCTTCAGGTAGAAAAAAATGCAAATACAAAAAAAAAAAAAAAAAAGCACAGCCCATACATCATACAAAGCATACAAATCTTTCTTACACTTGTCTGTGTACTTGCGTCTCCTGTGATGAGACCATACGTGGAGGAGAGACTGTTAATATTGTTCAGATAAACATGACATTCCCCTCCTCTGCTTCTGATGAGAAAAACACCCTGAGGTGGCAGAGAAGGCAGCTTTTCCAAGAGCTGAATCACAACGTCTTCCAGTGCTGGTGAGGGGATGCCTGGGTGACCTGAACACCCATTTCGCCTCTCACCATCTGACTTCATGCATCACAAGGCACTGTGCCCCGCACCCGTGGTCCCTGGAGTGGCTGTATCCTGCTCAGTGCCCCTGGGGTGGCTCCAGAGCAAGGGGGTGCTGCCTGCTGCCAGAGCTGCTGCTCCTGATGTGCGCATCTCCATCAGTCACCAGTGCCACCGGCTGGGGAATGGCCCTGCGCTGCAGTCTCCTTAGCACCAAGCACATTATGGCGCTCACATATCATCCTTACAATAATTAGCAGCAATTAGTGACTTAATGGAGAGTCTTTGGGGATTCCTAAGCATGTCTCACGAGTGTGGGGTGTTTAGGACGGTGGAAGTTGAGAAAGCCCTCAGGAATGCTGGCGGCACCTGGCTGTCCCCGATCTCTGCACCTGCTCAGATGGGTTTGTTTGTGCGCACCCTTCCCAGACATTGTCCTACTGCCCTGCTGGGAGAATGTCACCTGGCTGCACGTGGTGGCATCCTGGCCAACCCCAGAGCAGCCACAGTAGACCTCCCACCATGGCCTCCCACCTCACCCCTAAGCCCTCCTCCCAGCCATGAAACCCACACATGAGCCCATGCACAGGCACAGGGGTAAACTCCAGAAGATGGGGGGTGAGCTCAGCTGCTTAGCTTGCACAAGAAGGGGGGAAGCGCAGCAGGAACCAGTTTAAAATTTGGTTAATTTCCTTTGCCCCAGTTGGTCCTCAGCTCTGCAAAGGCTCAGGCTCCTGGGTGGCACTGGGCAGTCACACAGGGCTTGCTTGTTGAGGGAGCAAAGCATGAACTCCGCTGCCAAAAAACCTCGCCTAATTAAATTTCTCATTCTGAAAACAAATAAGGGTTCTCAGAGGAGACAACGGAGTCTCCCTGAGGTTGTTACTGTTGGGCAGATTTTTGCAAGTCATTAGCAACCTCAGGAAATTGTTGATCAAATGGCTGAAAATGCAGCTTTCCAGTTTTCCAGTAAACCAAGCGTAGTAAGCCACTGTGGCATAAGCATCTTCATAATGATGTTTCTGAGTTAACAGGAGGGGCCTGGGGTGTTTTAATTGCCTTAGTTTCTAAATAAATGTAAAGAGATTTGTACACGTCCTGGATGCAAACAACCTCTCGCAGAAAGGCTGCCTGATTTTCCTTGTGGCTTTTTGCCTCTGAAAGAAGGGGAAAAAATCCCATTAACGCTGGGCTGTGAGCGTGGTACTAACATGTGCCCAAGAATGTAATTAATGCAGACACTTACCACTTCTCATTTTGAGCAGCACCTTTGTATCTGTGAACCTCTCTCGGCTGTTTGGTTACTCACCTGCTAACACAGGTTGTTAAGCACTCTTTGGTCTAGCCAAATTTTTTCAAGCTTTTTGGGCTGTTTCATGGGCAAATGACAATTGACAAGGAGACACGTCAATAGAAATACCAAACTGCACAATTACAACAACTCGCTAGATGGATGGTTCTTAGGTCAGTATGTAAATTGCCGTTTTTAGAAATTACACATTTTTGCATTTCATGTGGGATCTCATCTTATCTTTCGGTAACTACAGGCATTCTGCTATATAATAGGGTCTACTGCTGTATGACAAGTTACTTCATAACATGTTGGCAGCAGTTTCAATTGCACAAATTGATCCAAGCATTGGAAATTTAAAATAGATTTTTTTTACCTTTATTGCCTAGTTTAGTTCCTACCGGTTCTCTGCAGGTATACAGGGAACATTAGTCTCAACTATGTCATTTCAGTCCAAACTCCAGATCACTATTTGCTTGGGCTAATTTTAATTGAGCTGGCTGAAGGTGAAACTCACTCCAATGAATAATAATACCTGCTCTTTTAGAAGAATGACAGAGATGAAAATAGAATTAATTCAGAGATCCAGTCCTGTGGTCTAGCCACTGGGCACACATCCTCCAAATTAGATAGGACAGAATGGGAACTCCTTTGAAATTACCAGGCAGCCAATTCGAAATAAATGCAAAGGATTGCTTTTCCATATGGTACGTAATTGAACTGGGGAACTCACTGCCACCAGATAATGTGGAGGCCCCCAGTATAAACAGGTTTCAGCAAGATTTAGCCAGAGTTGGGAAGATGGACTAACTGGTGCTGCAGGGCACAGAGGTTCAGCTGCAAGGATGATCCAGAAACTTTGGTCTGACCCCGTGCACCACCCTCAGCTTCTGTGTTGCAATGTGGTCCCCAGCACAGCAGATCGCATGTATAAATGGTCAATCCAGAGATGCTGTTTGCACTCCTGTTCTGGGGACAAGACTGTTCCACACATCTCTCCTTTTCTAAGCACTGAGGTTTGCAGGCAGAAAACCATATTTTACTAGAAGGGCTATAGGCAAGCCAGTGCATTCAACCCAGAGCTGGCTTTGCAGCGCTTTAGTGACCCTCCAGAGGAATTCAAGGCAGACCGAATTTTTTGTGTGTGTGCTTGTTATCTTATCTTTGAAGTCCTTTGGGAGGTCCTGATCTGCCTTCAACTGACATGAACACAGTCTGACTGCAAATCTTTGTTTGAGGAAGTGATTGTGTGACTTTTTAGCTCCCATATAACAGGTAGATGTAAAAAGCCTGCCCAGTTCTGTCTCGTATTCAACACATGTCTTCTCAGTGCATAATGCTCTCATTAGCATCACTACCAAAGATGCCAGGTCAGAGCTCAGCCCTCCCCCTTCAGTGGCCCCAGCACAGTGGTCTGTGGTCAGACCTCTCTCCTCCTTTCCCTAACCCACCTACCCCAGGGCTCAGGAAACATAATTTCCAGCTCTTTCAGAGGAAGCCAGAGGTGTGGGTTTCCCCAGTTCCTCCTTTCAGGGCACTATTTTCCCAGATGCAATCACTCCCCTGTTCATCTTAAGGCAGTGAGCACGCTGCCAGGGACTGGAAATGACCCCATGGTTCACCAAAGGGCAAAACCGGCAGATGAACACTTGCAGAGGTGGAGATGATTAGGCTACCGGCAAAATACTATTACCGTGATACAGGAGGCTGACTGCCTGTGTCCCACACAGTGGCTGCCTGTACAGCAATATATGATTCAAACATTTTCCCCCATTCATGCAATTCTGCAAACGCACACAGGTATCAGTTTTCCATAAATACTCTGCTAAGTAATGGGGGCATCCATTTTCTGTATAGGTGCCTACATCCCAAGGGTGTCAGTGGGAGTGTGCTAACTTTGCCTGTTTGCAGTGGCACCCAGAAGGCTGATTTTAATTTCTGCTCAGACCGCTTCCCACCTCTGGCTGCATGAAAGAGGCATGAATTGCAGGCTACATATAGCGGTTCTCCACAAACTGCCAGCAGTGGGGAAAATTCACCCTGCCAGGCTTTCCTCTAGAAGTTATGGCCCAATTTAGACAGGAGGACAGTGGGAGCAGTAGAACTATAGAAAGGGCTGTCATATCACTGTGCCATGAGAAGTTTTTCCATGCTAGCCGGAAAGTCAAGATGGAAAACAGTGGTCCAGGAGACAGATCAGCTCACACAGCCCTGAGGTGGGTAAAGAGAAAGAGCCCAGAGAAATGTCAGCTTAGTGAGCTTTCATCATCTTCATTATCTGTCTTGGTGGCCAGGCTTTTGGACAAGACTTTTTTTGAGATTTCATTGAGAGATCTTGGCACCAGCTGACAGAACACTAATTCATCCTCTCAGTTCCTTCTGTGCCTGTGGAAGGCGAGGAAAAATTTCCTAATGCATGGATGGGGTCTCAATCACACCCTGCAGTGCCAGCTGATCAACTCCCCCATGGCTCAGCCCTGCCATTTACCTACGTTGGTGCAAATTTTCACCTCACAAATGGGAAGCACTTCCAACTTACTATGAGGTGATCTTGTTTAGCTCAGAGTTTTTCTAATATAATGGTGTCCTTTGTGACATAACTGTACCCATTCATCTGGCTTCAAGCTTGTTAATAACTGAGCAATATTTAGTGGCATCTGTTGTGGAAGTACAAATGACCGATGCCAGCAGAACTGTGTCCTGTAGTGGGCTAGAGTTTACCTACAGATCCTTTCTTTACAGAGGAATAATTACCTGATTAGCATTAATCTAAGCGTGTATTGTAAATGTGATGGACTTAGCTCTCCCTTTCTCTTGTAGGAACTTTTGATATTTGGAGAATCCACAAAACAGGAGGTGGGGTTGTAAATAAGCCCGTTACATGGCAGCCTGGTGTATGTACTCACAGGCCCTTTTTTCTTTCTAAGCTGTGCTTTATTTGTCCTACTTTACAGACACTTTAAGTTTCAGCTGTAAATGCAAATCTCATAATGGTGCTCTGAAGACAACATTCAGGGAGGGTCTGGTTCAAAAGCCACCAAAATGCAATGGAGAGACTCACCAAGCTTTGGATAATGCCCAGGCAGCTGGCCATTGTCAAAGGCACTGCAAATCAGTTTGTTCTAGGAGCATTGCCTATGAGGAAGCTGGATACCAATGGCACATGGGACTCCAGTGCTAACGTATCTATATGTCTCTGCCCTAAGCATCACAGAAAAGGACTGAGGAAGGTCAGAGAGGCATGTCCTCAACCCTCCTATTACCCTCAGATAACAGGTATATCACCCTGACCAGTGGTCATACCCATCACTGGAGAAGAAGCATTGGAAGAGACCTCAGAGGGGCCAAAGGGTTTTTGCAGTTGACGAGAAAATCCTTCTCCATGGCCCTGCTCCCTTGGCTGCAGCACAATTACTCCAGCAGTTGGGGTGTGCTTGAAAGTACATAGAGCTGAATTCAAAACTGATTATTTCTTCAGCTGGACTATGCCTCTCTATTTACCAAGTATAACTGTGTGTCTCTCTAGCCTCATACGGGGACTCGTGTGTTTTCTTCTCCCATTGCCAAGAAATAGTTAAGCGTTTTGCAACAGCTGGCTGGGAGCACCCACAACCCATCTCCTAGTGAAAGATGGGAGCAGCGGATCACATTCCCCTAGGCAGAGCAGAACTTTTAGCCCTAATCTCCCACTTCCTGCATGGATGTCCCAGTAACCAATTGCTCTGCTTGTCAGCATGTTAAAAAAAGAAAAAAAAGTTTATAAAAATGCAAGCCACATTTTCCTACAGTGTCATATAAATTGCCCTTGCACAAAATGTGGGTTCTTGCTTTAAGTAGGATGGGCATAGGTTAATATTTTTTACAGTATTAGCGCCTTGTGTTCCCAAATGCTTCACTTCTTAAAAAGGGGAGTGGAGGGTGGGGGGAGAAGTGTTTGTGGGTTTTTTTGTTTTACTTTGTTAATTATACTTGATGAAACAGGCACTTTTTAAAAGCAAATGTAATCACGACTTAGGAGAAGAAGTAGAGCAATAGTATGCGTCTCATCGGAACTGCAAAGGAAATTTAAGTAAAATGGATATCTCGTGCTGGAGTCCAGGCATGGCAAAGGCCTGGAGCCAGTCTGGTACTTGGAGGCAGCCTGCTGAACTAATACTGGGACAATTTACACCAGTTTGTTTTGTTAGCGTCATGAAGTGCCCTACCTGAACTAGTGGTCGGGATTTATGAGTGGGTTGATGTGGCACAGGAAGACATGGACCCCAAGTCAGTGAAGTGAGATCGTTTATTGCACACGTAAGTGCTGGTTATATACAATCGCTTATCTACCCAAGTTCTGCCCTGGAATGTGCCTGCGTGCAGCAGAGCACCTGGGAATTTGTCTACGTGTGGCAAATCGGTTGCTCATTACGAGCTGTTCACACGCTTGTGGTTTCACTGCCAAATTTGGCCACTTATCTGTACACGAACAGTTCTGCCAATCCAGCATTGTTTCTCTACAAGGTCAACTTATTTTCATCCCTTACAGGTTGATACTGAAAAAAAATCCATGAATTATGGTGGTTTTCAAACTTTCTGAACTGTTAGCACTGTTTTGGTTTGTCAGCATACCCACAGAGGGAGGCTATTTGCAGAATGGGTGGCTTTTTTAAACCTTCTTCCTCATTAATACATTTTTCATTCAATGAAGGCTGTAAAAATACCATGTGAGTTCAGCCACCAACCACAACGTGCAAGTGGCAAACTAGCCACAACTGCTCCAAAGACGAGTCCTAGTAAATACTTTGCAAGGCCTGCCCACATTAAACTGTGTTCAACCAAACTAATACCAAAACAGGGGAAAAAAAGGCACCCAACCCTGTGGCCGAAGATCAAGGTTGAATCAGTTTAATGATGTGCCCACCCTTTTTCTGCCTGGGGACTTGCCTGCCTTGGGTGTTGAACGATGTCTTCCAGAAACACAGTGCTATACCTCCAGCAGCACGGGGCTCTCGCTGCCACAGCATCACCCCAACTCCAGGTCACCAGCACCTACCACTTCTCCCTGCAGCTGGGTCTTCCATAAAACACCCTCTGTAAGCATTGATATGGCCTCGTTCTCTGCCTGAGCTTCATCCAGGAACAGCATGAGGCGGTACAGCTGGGGGTGCTGTTTGGGAAACGTCGTTGCATGAAATGTAAATACTTGTAGGTGATTGCATAGATAATATGGTCTCATGAAGGAACCGCTTGATATGTCAGTGTTAATACCTGCATCCCTTCATTCCCCTGGTGTTTGTATGCACAGTACATATTTTGCTTATAGAATACAGAGCAGGGTTGTAATAGAGATGTCTTCAAGCTACATTTATTTGATGTATTTGTTTTTACATTATTTTTATGCTACTGGTGAATGGGCTGTTTGGGAATCAAAATGCCAAAGCTGAGGTATGAACGGGATCGCTCATCTCCATCCCCCATCCCCCATGATAAAGAAATCAGAGCAGTATTGATTGTGGCAGAGAGGGGAACAGAGTATTCTACACTAAGTATGCAAGTCCATGCTAGTCATTGAACACCTTGGAAAAGGTGGTATTTTTGCCTTAACTTTCTGTGCAGTTTTGAGCTCTGCTGTGTGTTGTGGGATGGCACCATGGCTTTTGGAGAGACACACGGAGAAATACCTTCCAGTAAGCAAAATTAACAAGCAGCTTCATCAAATAGTGGTGATTATGCATCATTCAAGGTTGAAAAACGATAAGGAAAAGGTTTATTTCTTTAACCAGCACACTGCAGGCGTTCAGACCTCTGCAAAGAGGGATCCCAGCAGGGCTAGTCCCAGGTCTGTCAGTTCCTGAACTGTCAGCATCCCATCTCTTTGTGTCCCAAGGGAATTTTGCTCCCTGCACCCCTGGCCCTGGCAACTTCAGCATGTTTGCTGGCTGTGGCTTTAGCAATAGCAGCCCAGGTGCCGCTCCCGCTCGCTGCTCCCCAGTGAGAGGCTGCCCCTGTGCCAGCCCCCCTGCATGCAGCTGAACATGCTAGGGCTGCGACGAGGCAGGCCCCCAGGATTGCTTCTGTTTTGGAAATGCCCACACCAGGGCGAGTGCTGACACTAGCTTAGCTTTAACTGACCCAACAAAAAGCTTGATGTCAACCAAGATAAATGTGCACTCTGCCACTTGCATGATTTTGGCCAGCTTGCTTCCAGGTAATGGCCTGTCCACCCCGACAGAGACTGCGGCCAGGGCAGCCCCATGTCTCTGAGATACTGGAACCCCGAACGTCCCTCTTTCTCTCTATCACAGCTTATGCTTCCTACAGGTTCTCAGTTTTTTTTCTTTTGTCCTCCTGGACGAGGTCAACCAGACTTTGCCTCCCTCCCACCTGCAGAAGCTGCTGAAGATCCATTACCTGCATTGTGCAGAGCACAAGGGATTTGCATTTATCACTGCCCCATGTGTTTAGACCCTGCTGAAAGTGCTTCTTATCTCTCTCACCCATTGAGCAAGGGATATAATAACTTGCAAGCCCTTACCAATACCCAGGATACAAACACTGCCATCTCCAAACAACCTGTGACACTGTGTCCATCACCCTGGCCTCAGCCCTGTGGGAGCTCTGCTTAGACCAGCTCTGGGCAGGTACACATGGATTATGTATCTCTGCTTTGAAGCAGAAGATTTTATTACTTTCTTGATGGTTATAAAATATGTTCTTAGGTCTGCGTGTGCTTTATTGTTCTCTCTTGCTGGGAAGTGTAAAAAAAAGGCCTGAGAGTTTAAGAGCAAAGGGTGTGGGTATGTGTGTGTGTGTGTAGGTTTGAGGTCAATGTGTGAAAAGCCTCCAGCTCCTAAAACAAGCTGTGCAGGTGTCACCAGTCTGTGATACGCAGCTGCCCAAGGAACAAGCATATCTGCACAGGAAAGGGTTCGTGTTAATTGATTTGTGCATGTACGAATGAGCGTGCTTATGTGTGGACAGACCACTAGATACCAAACAGACGGGAAATGGAATGCTGCAATATAAATAGACAACAGCATTTTAAAAATGCAAGCGTTTGTTTTTATGGTGCATTTATAATAGGCTATTCATAAGCCTGTACGCCTCATGGACTAGTATAAAAGCAAAGTGAGATCTGCAGGAAAAAGTAACACCTTTTATCAGACCAACTGATAACAGCCTGAAAAAAACAGGTGTATTGGGACACACAAACCCTTGGTCAGGCCAGACCAGAGGTTTCTGTTCAGATCTGATAAAAAGTCCACATACCCGTTAAACTTGTCTGTTTTTCACAACTTTCAGGAGTTACAGTTGCTGTCAGGCCACGGGATACAGCCATCAGGAACAGCTGGGAGCTGGTGATGGACCCCGCAGCCTGGAGATGCCCGCATGCCGTGCCCCCTGCTCCCCTGCTGTGATGCTCGCTCCTGCAACCAGCGCCTCTTTGATGCCAGGTCTGAAACCAGGGCTGCCTGGAATAACTTTTCCATAGAAAATGCGGATAGTTAGACACACTCCATAGGGATACAGCCAGGACATCAATGGTCTCCAGCAGACTCCTCAATCCACGGGTTCCTCCCACTGCTTGGACCTACACTCTGAAGCTGCCCAGTTTGCCCAGTTTACCAGGATAGAAGTGGTCCAGAAGGGTTGGGAGCTTTGAGGGTGTCCCAAAATTGGTAGCAATTCCCTTTCTTGGAGCTTGCCTAATCTGCTAAGGAAGGTGCATTTTGGGAATCCTGAATTGGAGGATGCTTATCTTTGGGCAGGAGCTTAACTCAGGGGTGTTTGGCCCTTTGAAGTTTCCCATTACCAACTGGTGCACCCCCAGAGACCTCCACAGCCTCAAAATCGGTTTGAAGATGTCAAAATAAATTGTTTCAAATTCCAGAGCAGGGAGGGGAGGTAAAATGTTACTTCTGTTTTGTACCACATTTACGTTCCACTCTGGAATGAGATTTCGTGGGGTTGTTGCTGAAATTTAGGAACGTCCTGTAAACTCACCATTCCTTGATTAGTTCTTTCCAGAGTCCTTCCTCAGGAGCAGCTCTGCAGACTCCTCTGGGCACACTGCCAAATAGGGGAGACACTTTCTCAGGAGTGCAGAAGAGAGGTGCAGAGAGGACGTTCAATTCTCTCCTATCTCTATATTTGTACCAAGAGAAGCTAAAAAAAGAAATGCTTCCATACCTACGGTTGCACTAAATATAACCATCTAGCTGGTTCTATATATACACATTTTTAAAAGCATGACATGCAATACTCACAAAGAGATGAGACTGGAGAATAAATTACGATGCCAGAGGGCCAGAGCTGTCAGTCACTCCGTGCATGGTAAACCACTGATTGATTTGGTCCTAGAGAATGGCTGACTTTTCTCTTTGTCTTCCTCTGACATAACCGACATACTGTATTTTCCGGTTTACAAAAAAGCACTCTAAAAATAATAATAGCTTATATCAACTGAAATTCCAGGGAATACTAAGGATGTGGTATAGAGGAGATTTTGGTTCATCTAGGGTTAAAACCTCCAGCCAGCAGCCCAGTGATATCAGTCTAATAGTAACCTTGCGTAGCTGCATGCATTAAGGTGGTATTGGATGATAAGGCTGAAGAGCAAAGCAATCTGTTGGGCTGCAGCTGAAAATAGAGTCACTGCTGCAGAGGGGAAAACTTCATTCCCTCCCTGGCTCTTTCTTCAGAAATGAAAATGCAGGGAGTCGTGCTGAGGGAAGGAAAATCTGATTTCCCACTGCTAAGAGACAGGGTGACACTTGTGAGAAGGATTTCAAGGTCATGGTGGCGATGCTATCAGTGGTGACAAGGGAACCAAGCAGACAACAGGTGAAGGTTTTATGGGGGAGCAGGCTGCCAAGGGAGATCATCTGATAGCTGTAGCAAGCTGCCTGCTGGGGGTCCCTTTCAGCCCTTGTTTCCCACAGGCATGCACAGGAGCCTGGCCATCAAGGTGGCAATCAGGAGGGGTGAGAGGTGAAGGAGCCTTCCTGTAGATAACTAGGGTGTTCACAGTCTTGCTGTGCAAAAAAGACTCCTCGGCTCACTTCTTTAGGTCTTTCCTCTTTGCGCCTGGGTACCTTCCTGCCTGTTTTTTCGTGCTGACATATAGGAATGACACAAGCTATTGTAACCTTGATAGTGTATGCAACAGCATGGCTCTGAAGCACTGGCCATCATCACAACTGGGTGTTCGCACCCAGGGTTGGGAACAGTCCCCATCTGTGTGGCACAGTGGCTGAGTGGTGTTGGCTGGAGCCATCCCCTATCACACCCACCAGGCGGTCCTTGCGCATCCTCTTCCTCCACCACTGTGCCCTGTCCCAGTAAGCCTCCTCTGGACAGGTCCTGAGGTGTCAGCAGCACAGGATCAGCCTGGGAACAAATCCATGTTTCCTTTACTCACACAGATTCAAAAGCAAATAGATGAAATGGCAGGGAATCAGGAGGCTTGATGAAGGCCAAATGAACTCTGGGATGGTGGTGTCTTAAAGACAGCGCAGTCTCAAAACTGCAGCTCTGTCAGTAAAAGGCAGGGATTTGAAGGCAGAACCCCTCATTTCCATTGATACTTTATTCCTCCAATTGTGTTCCACCAACAACTCTAATCTTGGGAAAAGCACTTACCAGCTTGGCCACCTCTGTTTGCTTCTCTTGGTGTGACAAAGAGAAATCCTAAACCACTTCGCTGGCTTGTATTAGAGTTTCGTAACTAATATTTATATGAGTCTTGGAGATCCCTGGCTGGGAGGTAGTACAAAAGGGACATCTACTCAAAGGCAAAAATACACACAGAGCTGGTTCAGGGAGTACAATAACTAACCGGCTTTTGCAAACAGAGTACTGAACTGAGGGCAGTAGTGTGAGCAAAAGTTGCACAACCCAGTCAGGATATGTTCCAAGGTGATACTCAGACCTTACTTAACTAAGGCCTTTCTAGAGAGCAATGGAAATTTCATCTTGTTAAGAACTCGTACAAGCCATTCAGGAATTCATGAGTTTAATCTGGACCACCATCCGTAAATTATCTGATTTTGGGTGGGGAATTAAAAAGTGCCACTTAGCATAGCAACAAGGACTCTGACCTACTGCTTGTTTTTTCACCAGCCTTTTTTGTCCTCATATGTTCTTGCTCTCCAAACTCCAGAGCTGATCTGGACACTTCAAACCCTGCAGTCAAGGGTTTCTCTGATTATGCCAACACTCAGCAATCCCACTGGCAGAAATACTTACAGATGCTTTTGCAATTAGGGAACAAGTATATTCTTGCAGTTTAAGCACCGGGGAGGTATGTGGGAGATCTGGATTAAATACTAGTGTTGACAAAACCTTCTTGCAGAAACTTCCATAATGCTGAATCTTTCTGTAAGTACTTGTACTCCTGAAGACCACACAGCTCCTATTCCCCACTCAGTGAATTTATCCTGTGACACCTATATAAACTTTTCTGGTGGCACTGGCTACCTGATTTGCTCTGTGCCCTGAAATCTTAGCTGTGTCTTTTATAGCTATCATTACCCGCTTCTTAACTGAGCATTGTGCTTCCTATCTCATATTGCATACACTGCAGTCCTGAGTATCACTTGGAAAATCTGCGCACAATTTTTGGACAGATAGTAACACTGAGATGCCTCTTGTCATACCCATAGGACTAAGAAGCTGTGGGGATGTAAGTAATCTTACAATGTGAGTGGGAAGGGAGCTAGGACCCATCTTATATGATATTTTGTTTTGCTGGGCTTTTTTCCTAGTGTTTTTCTCATTTCTCAGTTTTCTATTGCCCCTTGCTGTGAAACCGAGGACTGCCAGGGGCTGACACCAAGATGTTTTCCTGGCTGCTAATTTGTAGCTTTAAATAAAAAGGAAAGTGAAGCCAACTTGTAAGGCCATGTAGGGCTGGGGCTGTTCCAGCAGGGATCAGCGGGAATGTGAAGGCGCTGCTTACCCCATGCTGGCCCTGAGCACTAGGGAGTCAAGCAAACAGCTGCCGTCACTGTGCACCGTAGCTGCACCCTATGGACCTGGAACACCCTGCCTAGAGAGGCAGGGAACAGATCCTCTGAGCTGGAGAGTGAAACTGAACTGAAAAAATGCAGCCAAGCCAAAGACGGCTGCAAAAATCCTGCTGTCCTGCCTTCTTCTGCCCATTTTATGCAGTGAGGTCCTGAAGCCGTACCCTGAGTGGAGGGACCCTATTGCAGCTTCACCAGGACTATAGCAGCGCACTGGCTGCTGCTGCTGCTTGTGTGCATGAGAATCTGCAGGGGGACAAAAGGCTATTGCTTGTGTAGGGGCAAAGAGGATTGGAGGAATCGTTTAAGAATCAGTGTGAGTGCAGCTGACTACACTTGATCTTGATCAAGAACCCTAGGTATAGTGGACAAGACTTTATAAATATTAATGCAGTAAAATTGTCCCCTGCTGGGCACTGAACTAAGTGTATGCCTGGCGAAACAGAGTTATTATGGCTGTACTACCTTCACCGTTGCCCTCTTCAACCAAAACTTTGCTTGTAGCATGGGCCAGTCTTTTGCCTTTACAGGGCTTTCCAGCCAACACTATTCTGGCATTAAATAGACAGCATCACATTTAAACATTGAAATTAGGTTTTGCTGTCTTCTGAGCTTGGTCAGAGTAAGAAAGACACCACACCATTACTTTAATACAAACGAAAGTTTCAAACAGAACTTTAAAACCTTTTCTAAAGTCCCTGCTTTAAGAAGTACCACATCATGACTTTCCATGCTGGCAAAGCATGCAAGCTGCTCTTTGTGAAAGCAAGCCAGGAGCGAACCGTTTCCCAAGCAGACTCACTGCTCGGTGTCTAGTGGTCTGCTGTTGGCCATGCCAGGCTGTGTCTTGCAGATCATTAGCGACCTGTGAGGCCAGGAGACATGACCTCCAGCTAGGCTGCATACCGTGTCAGGACACTGACCCAAAGCAGCCCTCGCAGGTGGCATGTGTGGTTGCTCCAGTGCAGGGACCTGACTTCTCCCTGGCTACAGCGACCTGACATGACAGGTACGCCCCAGCACATGGCAGTAGCCCACACGCCGTGGTCTGTTTGGCATGATGAGCAGTGATAAAAAGGCTTTGGGCACCACTGGTCTGGGTTATTACGCTCAGGAACTGGGCTGTGTTCCCAGCCCTGCTCACCGCGTGCATGCAGGAACAGCGCAGGAAGGACAGTCTCAGGGTCAGAGAGTGAGACTAGAAGTCAGGGGAATTGGTTCAGTTTAGGGATCAGCCGTAAACTCCCTGTATGACAGGGAAAGCAGACATCTCCCCGCTCCACAGTCATGCAGAAGGAAAACTTTCCCCTAACAGACCAGTGCTGTAGGAAGTATCCAAGAAAAACCAGATCCTTCCCAGACATCCTGCTGTTCTCACTGCTGTGCTGCCTCTTTCTGCCCTCCAGAAGGGATGTAGTGCTGTAGCATAAAAGCATGTCCAGCATTTAATCCAGCTGCATACACAGAGGCAGCAAGAAAGCTTGTGGCACCTGCTGTTCCCCATACCCCAGTATTTCCACTTCTAAGAGTATCCAGATTTTGTGTTTATCTGTCTCAGAGTCTCTCAGTGCATGCTGAGATTTTAATGCCTGGAAGATGTGCTGAGGAATGAGCCTCTTAAGTATAGCCACAGGTATCTCCTGGGTCTCCTGTGGGATCAGGCTCTTTCCTACTTTTGCCACTGGCATAAGGCTGTGCCAGCAGGATGAATGTTGCAAGGATTAAACTAGGGCCAGAATTAGCTCAAGATTTTGATTACTAAGGCTAGGCCTTAAGGACATTGGCAGAAATCTAGAAAGGAGGCTGTACCCAAGTAGCACAGTGGGTATCCTGGGCCAGTGTGGGCTCTGAAGACATGCTGCGCACCACTGTCCAGCACCGCACTGAGCAGCACAGATGCACCCAAAGCTGAAATTCCAGGACAGCTGTGCTATCTCTGTTTTTCCCATGGTCTTCCTCTGCAGAATAAACCCACAAATGTCACTTTTGAATTCTTTTACAAAGTTTGGAAGGAAGAGGGGAGAAGCAGTGTTAGGAGTAACCCAGAGCCTCAGGCTGGTGTTGTCAAATCCCAGAGGAAGGAGCCAGGAAAGGGAAAAAGGGAAGTGGGAGGAGAACTGGGGTTCCTAGAATTGTTAGCTGCACATACAGGAAAAATTAAATTGCCCTCCCTTTCTCAGTAGCAGAACAACCAGCAATGGAGATGCTTTGCCACGAACACTGAAAACATGTACGGCTTTGGTCGTATGCCTATAAGTCTCTATGCTTACGACAGTGGCCAAGGAAAAGGTTGAATTCTTTTAATTCTGGATTATTTGCCAAACTGTATATTAGATAGAGAGCAAAGTGTTGATACACTTCCCCCCCCATCCCGTCCTCTGCACTCAAAATATTAACCATTGTGGATTCTCATGCTCTCAGCAGTTTTCAGCCAGTTCCACTGCCTTTATGTCTCACAGAGAGCCTGTAGCTCCCAGGGCACTATACAGTGAACTGTCAGCAGTGCTCCACCTACACTGCTGCCTGCTCCTTAAAGATGGAAATGTTTAGGAGTAACAGGAGTGAATCCAGGTGATTTACTAATGAACTGAGGTATGATAGGAATGTTGTCTACCTTTCATTAAAAACAAGTTCTAGGTAAGAAATTAAGGACAGAAGAGTTTCTTCTTCCCAAATTACATTTTGCACAACAGAAAATGCAAATTAGCAAAAAAATCTTTTGTTTAACAAACTGATTTTAAAATTTCTCATCCCTGATTCATTTGCAGTCTCCCCTTCTGTGCAAATCATGTTACTGCACCTTGTGGTTCAATTTTGCTCAGTTTCAAAGAGAAGATTGGTTTCTATATTGTAACACTTTATGAGGATGCCAAAGACAATACTTGTATGTATTTCATCAGTCTTAATCTTATCTTCAGCAGAATTTCCAGTAATCTCCACCAAAACTTTGTAGAATTACCTCTTTCTTCTACTGAAGAAACCCAAGGCCAAGAGCAGAAGCAATCACTCCAGATACCTCAAAGACATCCTGATTATCAAACATCCTGTTAGATATGCTGTGTCAAGTTTAGTCCTGCTGTAAACTAATGCAAGTGTTTAGCTTACACCCATTGAACCACCGATCTGGTTCTGTTTGCTTAGATAAATGATCTCAGGAAAAATAAAGTTCATTTGGGGGATTTCTTTATAAAATCAGCCTATTATCTTTCATAAGGGGTTCACAGGGTTAGCTCCAAGCCTACTGAACTTAACACAGGTGCTCTTGTTTCCAAGAGGACCCTTATGGACACTGTGACTGTTATTTGTCAGTTTTCATCTGTTCCTTTCTTGCACATTTTATCTTGGACAAATCTTAATTTCCAAGAGGAACCCATCTACCACCTTGCTGAGGCAAGAGCCGAAATAACAAAATAATTTGATTATAATGGAATAGTTTAGGACCCAGGAAAACATGGGTTTAAATTTTGATCTGCCACAGGCTCCCAGTATGACACTGGATTAGTCACTTAGGTCTGCGTTTATTGCACCTAGTTCTTGCTATATCACTGGAAGTCCCTGTGGTGAGTTGACCCTGCTGGACGCCAGGTGCCCACCAATGTCACTCTATCACTCCCCTCCTCAGCTGGACAGGGGAGAGAAAGTATAACAAAAGGCTCATGGGTCGAGGTAAGGACAGGGAGATCACTCAGTAATTACCATCACTGGCAAAACTGTCTCAACTTGGAGAAATTAGTTTAATATATTACCAATCAAATCAGAGTAGGGTAATGAGAAACAAAAACAAAACTTAAAGCACCTTCCTCCCACCCCTCCCTTCGTCCCAGGCTCAACTTCACTCCTGATTTCTCTGCCTCCTCCCCCCGGGCAGCGCGGGGCCATGGGGAATGGGGGCTGCGGTCAGTCCATCACATCTGTCCCTGCTGCTCCTTCCTCCGCAGCGGGAGGACTCCTCTCACTCTTCCCCTGCTCCACCGTGGGGTCCCTCCTGCGGGAGCCAGGTCTCCATGAAATTCTCCAATGTGAGTCCTTCCCATGGGCTGCAGTTTTACACTAACTGCTGCAGTGTGGGTCCCTCCCGCAGGGTGCAGTCCTTCAGGACAGACTGCTCCAGCCTGGGCCACCCAGGGGGCCACAAGCCCTGCCAGCAAACCTGCTCCTGCGTGGGGTCCTCTCTCCACAGGGCCACAGGTCTTGCCAGGGGCCTGTCCCAGCATGGACTTCCCACAGGGTCACAGCCTCCTTCAGGCACCCACCTGCTCTGGCATGGGGTCCTCCACAGACTGCTAACCTCCACGGGCTGCAGGGGGACACCTGCCTCACCATGGTCTTCACCACGCGCTGCAGCAGAACCTCTGCCCTGGCACCTGAAGCACCTCCTGCTTCTCCTTCACTGACCTGGGTGTCTGCAGAGTAGTTGTTCTCACATATTCTCACTCCTCTCTCTGGCTGCAATTGCTGTTGCGCAGTAACTTTTTCCCCTTCTTAAACATGCTATCCCAGAGGCGCTACCACCATTGCTGATGGCTTCAGCCTTGGCCAGTGGTGAGTCCAGCTGGCATTGGCTCCATCAGACATAGGGGAAGTTTCCAGCAGCTTCCCACAGAAGCCACCCGTGGAGCCTCCTGCTACCAAAACTTTGCCACGCAAACACAATACAGTCCCTATGATAGGAGCACAGTCTAAATTAGAAGTTGTATTGCCTTGAGGGCCAGTGAAGGGAGCTGGGAGCCTGAATAAATAACCCTCCTCTGCTGTTTGTGTTTCTCCAAGGACTATGCAGAAAATGTAGTCTGCTAGCTTAGACACTTCTGCTAGGTACCTAAAGGGACCTGTGAAAAGTCCAGGCTTTGACCTTTACATGGGGTTGTTCCAAATGTGTAGAGGTACTTAGCATTTAGTCCACACAGTACCATTGTGAAGATAACTATTAAATATAGTGAAGTAATGAGATCCATCCTTCTATTCCAGATAGAGAGGTGGATGGCTACGTATACTTTAGAAGAGAATCTGAAGGTTGGTTTAAATGCTGACACAGAAGTTGGCCTGGGTCTTCTAAATCTGCGCAAGATCTCCTTATGTTTCAGAATAATAATGAGCCTCCAGAATAGTGGCATAACAGTGTTTTGTATCTAGGATGACTGAAGGTCAGAAGAGAGAATATTTCTCTTCCTACAAGCCTTGCGTTGCTTTGGAAAAACAGTGTGAGATTGAAGCCTGAGATTAAATCCAAAAGTCCACATTTGGGATGATTTGTGGAATTCAGTGTGAGCATTTGCAAAATGCTCATGTTTACATTTCTCCGTGCCTCTTGTTGTTATCTTCCACCATGAAATGCAGGTTTTAGAGTGCAACTACAACCCTGCTGCACTCTGTGCTGTTGTGAGCTTTTGATCATTTTAATCACTGTACTTAAGAGTAGCTTGATCTATTTTTTTCAACTAATTGGACATTCTACAAGGCAAGAGGGTAACTAGTGATGTCTGCTCTACTAAAATAATATAGTATTTCACTTGTTCCCCCATGAGCTTTACAGTTTGACTATAGCCATTGTTAGATAGAAAACAATGCTTCCTTCTTAAAGAATGAGAAGCAAAAGACAACTTTGGGTAACCAGATTACACAGCTTGCTCATGTTCTGGCTTAGCTCTCTCTTTGATGCAATGCAAGCAATAAATTCTAGCTTTCCTTGGCGTTGGTAGGTCCAGCTGCTGGAGCGGCCAGTGCTAGTGACCTACCCATCTCTCTCGTGTATGTTTGCTGACTCTATACTCTTCATTTGACAATAGGCTCAGGTACACAGCTAAAAAACAGGTTTTCTTGTTTCAGGCATGATTTTGTGCCCCTAAGATGTTTTAAGCAGGCAGTTCTGCTGCTTTTACTGCCTGATCTTATCTGAGTCACCGAGAAGGTACCAGCTATCTGAGTATTATCTAACTGCTCAATTTGTGTGTTTGTGCATGCTTTCGTAAAAGGTAGGAGTTGCATCGGTGGGGTAATGCTTTCACCTTCCCAAGGGAACTCTCTAGCTGTGTGGCCTGACAGTGTTACACTGCTTGTTGCAGAGCAACACTGGTCTGCTGCATCTTGAGCAGCAAGTCTGACCTTTGTTCGGACAAACCATCTGGCTTTCTCTGCTCTCGCTCACTCTCTGATCTACAGCAACAAAGGAAAAGGAGTGGCCGGCCAAACTTCAAAAACCTAGAAATATTTGTCTGGATTTGTTGAGGTGTCTGGGATCCCAGCCTCCCCTGGGATCTGGTGGCTAAATCAGATCTATCTGGCACGTTCCCCAGGAGGAGATGCTTTTGCAGCCACACAGGCAGTTTATTTCCTCTGCAAACCAGGCATGACACACTGCTAGGGGCGGTCTGCATGGCCTGCCCTCCGCAGCAATCGAGGCTGCTTCAGAAGCTCCTTCCCAGGTTTTGATGATCAGCGCACTTCCCAGTGCCAGCAGCACCCTGAAGTCTGGTTCAGGACTGCAGCATTGAGAAAGCATTTGTGATCCCCCCTGCAAGTGCCCTCTCACCCTTATCTTTTGCAAAGGTCCATGTAGTTCATCCCTCCCCATCAGTCTGCAGCTGCACTGCTGTGAAATGAGACGCTGTTAGGTCAGTGCTGTACCAGAGCAGCCCCCTGTGTTGTGTCATGTTTCCTAGTGTAACGGTGGGAAGGATTTGAATGTATTGGGATTTCCCTTTCCCTGGGTTGCTCTGCAGGGCATGAGCTGCCATGTGCTGCTGCCCGTCAGTAACTGGTGGGTGGCCATATTACACTGGCTAGTTTCGGCTGGGGTCAGAGCAGAAGAGTGGGAGGTGGGAGATGCTTAGCTGACCAGGATAGCTTGGCCACTGCTCCTCTGCTCTCCCTGGTTTCCTTCTTTCCAAGAAGAAAGAGGCAAAAGGATTCAGGTCCATCTCAAGACACCTCAGGTCTGTCTGAGGATAGGGCAAATGCATGACATTTCCCTACATGTAGTTTCTTTTTAGAAGTGGAGTGGCTCCTCCTGCTCATACAAATCCTGCAGCCTCCCTAGCAGGTGCAAAAAGCCTCGTGTGTAGCGCACACAGCTCTTCAGAGCATCACAGGGCTTTATTAATTCATTGTGTCTATATTACAGTAGTGTGCAGAGCTCCCAATGAGTTCCCCAGGCCTCACTGTGCAGACACCGGACTGCAGCCAAACACGTCTCCAGAGGGGTCAGTGAAGGCGCCAAGTCTTCCAGCTGCTCTCACCAGCTGGGCAGTGGCACCTCCAATGCTCCCACAATCAGCTGACGCCAGTAGGGATTGAGCAGGTGCCCAAAGCTGCTCACACCACTGTGACCTTCAGTCCCGGACTATTTAGCTTGTATAGTAAGGACAAAGCTATGTTTATTTGCTGTTACTGCACAGGGTCTATCAAAGTCCTTGTCTCTAGCAGTCATGGGGTGAACTGCTGATTATATCACAATTTTTTTAGTAAATGAATGGCCAAAACTCGCCTGCTCCCCAAGTAATAGGATTTCTTCCACAAGCATATCTTAAGCAAAACTATTAGCCTGTCCATTAGAAGGACAGGAGACAGATGGTTGCGTGTGAATTGAGTTGTTAGAAAAACAGTGTAGGATTCTTCTAATTCTGCTAAGAGCTGCTAAGATGTTTGATCCTGTACTACAGAAACCACATACTTCAAAGGCAACAGGATCTAGGCCATAAGTAAGTGAAGATAGGGAAAAATCAATCCACCTTATCAAATAAATGTGTGGCTGGAAGCGTGTGTCTAAGACAGTGACGTATTTCTTTGTATGCATAAAAATTAACATTCTGGTGACAATCTGCATTTTTTCATTATAATTAAATCCTGAGGAGACCATGTGCTTTACATTATCAGAGAGTCTGGGCCCTGAGCTGGTGCCTGTGGTACCCTCAGGAGCCCTCGCTGAGGCCATGTGCTGGGATCCTTGTTACAGCCACCTCGCTGCCCACTCCTCTGCCTCTTATGAATGGAGAGCCAGGCTTCAGTGAGAGCCACGTCCACAGCACCCCTGCGCTCAACCCCTGAACAACTTAAATGTTACTTAAAGGACATGGTAGGATTTTTACAGAGAGAAGACTTTGCGTTTTCTGGCTTCTCACTGCAACAAATTGGCAGATGATGCTCTACTGAGGAACAACAGTGCACCCACCCTACCTCCTTCGATCACTTATGTGCTTTTTTGCAGCTTTTGAAAGGCTCTAAAAGCTTTCACTAAACAAGTTGTCTGATTTTTAGGGAGTGTCACTAGCACTGTTTACCCTCGATATGCAGAAGCTGTTTTTACAGTGTGTGGTTGCTGGGACAATTAATGTCGGGCTAAGTGACCAGTATCTAGTTTGACCCGAGAATTGCCTGATTCTAGCCATTTGCCAGCAATTCTGGCAGTGGAGGCTGCCTCAAAGCAGCATATCCAAACTCAGTGCTTCAATAAACCGCTTATTGGGTGGCATGCTGGGGTGTAATCAATTGGCATCAAATGTGCTGTGCCATTTTGCACCAGCTGACGGTTAGCAACACTGATTGTGTGTATACTGGTACTAGCTGTATTCTTGTGACAAAGTGATCTGTGTTCTTGAGCCTTTTCCTCTACTCAGAGATATTCACGCAACGGACAGAGTTGTGTTTCAATTTGCACAATTGTTTCCACTTATTCAGTTCTCTAGCTACAGTCTCGTGACGGTATTTACTCTTTGTTAAAAGTTATTTGGCAGATCAGATGAACTCCCATGGGAGGTTATCACCAAATTACCGACCAAACAGCTGTTTCTTTGGAAGGAATTTATTGTTTCATTAATCTGTGAACCCAGAGCAATTAAAATTGGGTTTTGAAACGAGCGACTGAATTGACAGGCGATCTTTTACAACTTTCAGCATACCTTTGTCTACTTTGGGACCCAAATCTGGTCTCTACTTATTTATGCATCTTTATCTGAAGGGGAATCGACTCTATTTTAATTGCATATGAAAAGGATGATAATAAAATTTTAATTGCTTTTTCTGCCCATGCACTGATCTGTATCTAGCAGAATTTGCCCTTGATGATCCTGTAACATTGGCACAATTGCAAACAAATAAACACAGATATGCCGCTTGCATTAGAAGAATCCAGGTATCTCTCCCATTGTTCCCAGGCTGCTTGATGCTTTTTCATTTCAGCAGCTGTGTGCAGCATCACTGATGTGGAACTGCTCGGCACGTATGCTAATATCACATATCTGCTATACTGGCCATCCCTACATGGGAAGTAATGTGGGATTTCTTTTGGAAGAAGGTGGTGTCTTCTTTTATGCAGGACTGAAACCATCATTCTCATTGATTAAACCACCTAGAAATGGCCCACTTGTCTACTTCAGAGGAATCCTAGGTTCACAATACCCTGTTAAAATGTAGAGCTGCTCAGACATGTATCCATCATCGATAGCTTTCTATGTCCTGTAACATACCTACTGCTGTGATAACTGAGCACCTGTCAAGATACTATATTGCTAGCCATGGAAATGGAAGTCCTCTCAAATTTATCAACAGAGAAGCTTACATTGCTGCCTGGCAAGTTTCTCAGCTTTTGTGACTCAACCTTGACCTCTAAGGATCTCCCTCTCAGGGCGAGAAAACAGCAACTTTTCCTTGCAGATTTAATCACTGTTTCCTCTGCTGTGGGCTCTGACTGACAAGATGGTACAGATATCTTTAGCTCAGACAAAATCATCAGAAAGCAGTCACTGCTACAAGACACAGAGCACACACTTGTGCCATAAGTTGGCTTTGGCCACCCAGGTTCCCAAACAACACACACAGTGAAGTGGAAAACCGCCCACCATAAGAGGCCACCAGCTGATCACTAATGTCAGTAGGCCACTTTTCAGACACCAGGACTCTGGGATATATTTGAACTGCTGACCCAAGTGCAAGACGCTCTAGACTCTCACTGTCCTTTGAGTTTCAGAAGGATGCTTACAGCCTTGCAAAAAAAGCCATGTTATGGAGGCATCAAGTGATACTAGAGTGCAACTAGAAACCACCAGAGGTGAGTGCTGAAAGACTTCCCACCTCTTAAGAGTAAATTGTTCCATTAAAACTTCCAGTAAAAGCAAATGTGATTTGTCCTGTGCATTGGTATCTTTCTCAAGCCATGCTTTTCACAGAAGTTCAGGTTTAAGGCATCTCTTTTCTTTTTCTGGGGACTCCCCATTTTTCAGAATGTGTCCCATAGCTGGAGTAAATTCTGTTGCTGAGATGCTACATTTCTCACCTGCTGATTGCAATTAGCCATTGCCAGCGGGAGCCTGGTGAGCTGCTGAAGAGCTAACAAGAAGCAGAGATCAGCATGAGGCCTTAGCAGTGTGTATGCTTTGAATAAATAAGAAATGCAACACTGTGCTCCTGAGGTGGCTCTACCACAAAACATGGTTCCCATATCCCTGCATGTGTAAAAGTCTGCTTTCAGAGGCTCAGATTGCTCACCACACTCTTTCACACTGCCATCACATGTTTGCCAGAAAGGAAATGTGGGGAAATAAAGGTTGCTGTAGGTAAAAACAAACCCAACCACGGTCTTGTTAAGAAATCCTCCTGGTCACCCCTATCCTCAGGTAGCAGAACCCCAGAATGACAGAATGGTTGGGGTTGGAAAGACATCTGCAGATTGTTTAGTCCAACCCCCTGCTAAAGCAGGTTCACCCACATCAGATTGCACAGTATCACATCCAGGCGGGTTTTGAATATCTTCAGAGGAGACTCCACAACCTCTTTGGGCAGCGTGTTCCAGTGCTCAGTCACCCTCAAAGCAAAGAAGGCCTCATACTCAGATGGAACTTCTTGTGTTTCAGTTTGTGCCCATTGCCCCTTGTCCTGTCTGTAGGCCCTGCTGAAAAAAGCCTGGCCGCATCCTCTTGACACTCACCTTTAAGATATTTGTAGACATTGATAAGATCCTCTCTCAGTCTCCTCCAGGCTAAGCAGGCCCAGCTCTCTTCAGCCTTTCTTCATAAGGAGATGCTCCTTAATAATCTTTGTAGCACTCCACTGGACCCTCTCCAGCAGTTCCCTGTCTCTCTTGAACTGGGGAGCCCAGCACTGGACACAGCACTCCAGATGGGGCCTCACCAGGGCAGAGCAGAGGGGCAGGATCATCTCCCTCGACCTGCTGGCTGTGATCCTCCTAATGCACCCCAGGATCCCTTTGGCCACCTTGGCCACCAGGGCACACTGCTGGCTCATGGGCAACTTGCTATGTCCCAGTAGGACTCCCAGGCCCTTCTCTGCAGAGCCACTTTCCAGCAGGTCAACCCCCAGCCTATACTGGTGCATGGTGGGGGTTATTCCTCTCCAGGTGCAGGACCTTACACTTGCCTTTGCTGAACTTCATTAGGTTCCCCTCTACACACATTTCTAGCCTGTCCAGGTCTTGCACGGCCTTCTGGTGTATCAGTCACTTCTCGAAATTTTGTATCATCAGCAAAGTTACTGAGAGTGCACTCTGTCCCTTCATCCAGGCCATTGATAAGTTGGACAGGACTGGAGCCAGTACTGACCCCGGGGAACACAGCTAGCTACAGACCTCAGCTAGGCTCTGCACCACTTATCACAACCCACTGAGTTCTGCCATTCAGCCAGTTCTTGGTCCACACCTCTGTCCACTCATCTAACCCACATTTCCTGAGCTTACCTATGAGGATGTTATGGGAGACAGTGTCAAAAGCCTTGTCAAGGTCAAGGTAGACAACATCCATCACTCTCCCCTTGTCTATCCGGCCAGTCATTCCATCGTAAAGGCTATTAGGTTGATCAGGTATGATCCTCCCTTTGTGAATTCATGTTGACTACTTCTAATAACCTTCTTTTCTTCCACATGCTTAGAGATGACATCCAGGATGAGCTGTTCCGTCACCTTTTCAGGGATGGAGGTAAGGCTGACCAGCCTGTAGCTTCCAGGGTCATCCTTCTTGCCATATTTGAAGACTGGAGTGACACTGGCTTTCCTCCAGTCTTCAGGCACCTCCCCTGTTTTCCGCTATCTTTCAAAGATGATGGAAATTGGCTTGGCAATAACATCTGCCAACTCCCTCAGCACACAGCGGTGCATCACATCGGGGCTCATGGATCTGTGGGTATAAAATTTGATTAAGTAATCTCTAACCCAATCCTCCTCAACCAAGGGAAAGTCTTCCTTTCTCCATACTTCCTCTCTTGCCTCCAGGCCCTGGGATTCCTGAGGGCTGGCCTTGGTAGTCAAGACTGAAGCAAAGAAAGCATTCAGTAACTCCACCTTCTCTGTATCCTTCATCACCAGGGCACACACCTCTTTCAGCAGTGGGCTCATGTTTTGCTTAGTCATCTTTTTCCTACTGATATACTTGAAGAAGCCCTTCTTGTTGTCCTTGACATCCCTCGCCAGATTTAATTCCAAATGATCTTAGCCTTCCTTGTCACCTCCCTGCATGCTCTGACAATATTCCTATATTCCTCCCAAGTGGCCTGTCCTTTTTTCCACATTCCATAAACTTCTTTCTTCTGATTGAGCTTTGCCAGAAGCTCCTTGCTCATCCATGCAGGCCTCCTGTCATCTTTGCTTGACTTCTTATACATAGGGATGCTTCTACCTTGAGCTTGGACAAAGTGGTGCTTGAATGTTAGCCAGCTCTCTTGAACCTCTCCGCCTTCCAGAGACCTAACCTATGGGATTCCTCCAAGTAGGTCCTTGAAGAGGCCAAAGTTAGCTCTCCTGAAGCCCAGGGTTGCAATCCTACTTGTTGCCCTGCTTCCTCCATGCAGAATCCTGAACTCCACGATCTCATGGTCACTGCAGCCAAGGCTGTCCCCAACCTTCACATCCCCAACCATTCCTTCTTTGTTTGTTAGTACAAGATCCAGCAGTGCACCTTGCCTTGTTGACTCCTCCACCACTTCCATCAAAAAGTTATCATCAATGCTCTGCAAGAACCTCCTGGACTGTGTGTGCCTAGCTGTGTTGTCTTTTCAGCAGATACCAGGGTGGTTGAGGTCTCCCATGAGAACCAAGGCTTGTGATCATAAGGCTACCTCCAATTGTCTGTAGAAGGCCTCATCAACTTCCTCTTCCTGATCAGGTAGCCTGTAGTAAACACCCACAACAATGCCACCCATGTTGGCAGAGCCACCCCCATCCCCTGCCAGCTGCTCTGAAGCACAATCCCCAGTAGTCTTTACCACATTCTTGACCTATCTATAAAGAAGCCTATAGTGATGCTGACTTATCTGATGGGGCCAGGTAGATTTTCATCTCAGATCTCCAAGGGAAATTCCCCAGAAGGCTGTGAAGATAAGTCAGTCTCCTTCCATGTTCCTCAGGAAAACATCTCAACATTCTCTCAGATGTTCATTAACTGCCCAGTGCGTAAGATGATGCAAGACAGCATGCCCTATGCCATTTCTGGAAGCATTAGTGCATGCCTATTTCAGAGGAAGTTCTGTGAACAGCAGTTATGACCAATAGCCTATACTCTCATAGCAATGGAAGGCAGCACTTGTTGCATCTACTTAGAAATTCACAAAAACTCCTAAGCCAAGGTGTTAAGAATGCACCCACTATTGAAGTGTTTTCCAGGACATATATAGAAAGTTTGTCCTTAAACCTAAAGAACAGAGCAAGGGTGAATCTCAGACTGAAAAGAAACTCCACCACCCCCATGCCCCAGCAACCTCAGTGGCCCGCTTGACAGACTCCTCACATTGCACCAGCGCAGCAGCCCAGAGGATGCCAGGCCCTCTCCTCCCCTCTCCCTCGGGGCTCCATGCAGAGGACATGGCACTTCTCCATGCTCCAGCGACAGAGGGATGGGGGACAGGGAAGAGGGGCCTACGCAACACTTGGCAAACAGCAATTCTTTTACGGAGTGCAGGGAGACTGTGCATTTGTGAAGGCTGGCTGGATCTTCCTTTCCTGACAGCGGGATGTCTGGACACTTTGCCCCTCACAGTTCCTGTCAAGTGCAGGGAACTGGGTGGGTGGGAGATCATGCCTGACCCTCCCACTGTTGCCACCATCTCATCCAGGTGACCCTAGGCACAGGATGAGGAGAGGACTGGAGCCCAGGGCACACAAGGGGAGGTGGAGGGCAGTCCCTGTGCCCAAGGGACGGCAGAATGGCACAGTGGAGCAATCCCAAGTAAAGGCAAACTCATCCCCCCAACCTTCCTCCTCCTTCTACCTCAAGGAATCTTTCAGGCCACAGGCCCCCCAACTCCCAGAACAGCCATGTTCAGCCACATGCATTGCCATCACAGTGGCCTCCCAATGTCATGAGCCACGTCACTGCCATTGTTCCAGGCCCTATAAATACAGGGACCCCAGAAGCTACCCCACTATTCACTGAGCTTTGAGGCCCTCTCATGCTAAGAATGCTTGGAAGCAATGGGGATCTGTAATTTGGATACTGATCTGGAGATCAGTAAGGTGAGTGGCTGCCCACCTTTGAGTGGCAGAAAAGAGAGAGAGTTGCAGGAGCCACAGAAGAAAAGGAGGCAGTGTCAGAGGGGGACACCATCAGCTGCATGGTAGCAATGGACATCACTTATGTGGCTAATGGTGTGGAGCCCATGGAGGTCGATCCACCCGAAGATCAAGAAGAACCAATGGAAGTGGATCCACATCCAGCATGGCTCCCCTGACACCACTATACCATGCCAGGACTCCCCTCCATGACATCACAGCAGTGGCATCACAGGAGCACCTGGCCAGTGCCCTAGTATCAGCCCAGCCTCCACACCTGCCGCTAGCTGGGAGGCCCACCCTCTGTGCCTGGCCATCCTGCAGGCTCACCCATTACATCTCCCAGCAATCAGCAATTATTTTGTTGATTGCCACAGGCCGTGTGAGCCTTTCTTTCCCATACCCCCCACCTCCACCTCCTGAAGGGGTGGCATCTCCTCTGCTCTGAGCCCCAAGAACAGATGAGACGACCTGGCTTCCATCAGGCTGCTGTGCCCTGGGTGACATGAGTTGTCCCTCAGAGGACCAACAATGTCTCTGGGGCCTGGGGTTGGGGTTTCTTCAGTATGGGGACAAGGTAGCTGCCTGGTGGGTGGCTGAAGATTAAGCCCCCTCTGTGGAAGTGCACAAAGAATAGCAACAGGTCAAGCAAAGAAGAGAGACAATTGTTCCTTTGGAGGAACAGAAGAGTGCATTCTACCAGGAAGAAGTGCTGGCCTTCAGCATTAAGGTCCCTTCTAGCTGCTTCATTAGGAGTTCTTTTCAAGATTGGCAATAGAGAATTTAAAAAAAAATAAAAATAATAAACAAGAAAAAAAAAGTGAATATTCTTTCCTTCTCTCTTATTTGTTACTCTGGCGACTGCCTCTGGATTCCTCTGTCCCCTTCTAGTCTCCTCAGTCCAGGAAAGATACTGATGCATATGGTGTAGGCCCAGCCCAGGGCCTTCAAGATGGTGAGGGGCCAGGGCACAGGGCACAGGGCACATGGGGCAGGCTGAGGGAACTGCCTCTGGCCATGATGGTGGTGAGACACTGGAGCAAGCTGCCCAGAGAAGCTGTGCATGCCCCATCCCTAAGAGTGTTTCAAGGTGAGGTTGGACAGGACTTTCAGCAACCTGTTCTACTGAAAGATAGCCCTGCCCACGGCATGGGGGTTGGCCAGTCTTAAGGTCCCTTCCAACCCAAGCCAGTCTATGATTCTGTGATCTCTTGCTTGCCAGGCACTTGCCCTGGGTCTGCGCCAGTCTGCTTTGGCCCAGTGTCCTGGGTCAGGTCTGATGTTCCTCTGGCACTCCTCATGTTGGGGTTGCTTCCCTTCCTCCTGATGTCCTTGTAAATCCCAAAGTGGTTCAACAGCTGGTTTACTGCCACACCTGTATTCCTGTGCCTAATTAACTCCTGAGCCTTCCCGTTTTATGTCCCATCTCCCAGTTCAGCAAACCTGATACTTGTTTCCAATGCTCAGGACAGCTCTGAATTGGCACTATTTCAAAAGGATCCCAACTCTTTGTTGATTTAGAATGTTATATTTTTGAGTAATGACAATGACATTAATGCTAATGGAGCCTTTCTAGATTGTGTAGCTATGGTAAACCTTCCCAGCTTAACCTCTCCACATGAAATACCTCTACATAAAGCATGCCCTGCTTTATGTAGACCATTGGAGACCATTTTTCTCAACAACCTGTCTTATTTTGTTGGTCCTTCTTGATATTTAGGTGACTTCTGTCTGCAGACATTTAACTGAAGTTTGGGTGCTGTCATCAGGTGTGCCGGGATTTGTGCTGAAGTGAGCTGCTTTGGGCAGAGGACAGACTTATCAGGCTGTTCCCACTAGGGATTGCCTGCATACTCTCTTTCAGGGGACCCTCCTCTGCTGTACCTGAACATATCAGTACAGAAACAGGGTGCTACCCCTGTGAAGCCCTGGGGAGTGACCCTCCAACACAACCTCAGCATTGCCAGGCTGCCTGCTCATAATCCTTGGCAGAAAAAAACAGCTCTAGGAGAATTTTGTTCTCATCCATTGTCTGCCTTGTGGGGCCCAGCAATGACTCATGACTTTCTCCAACCTGGTGCACTCTCTTATACACGCTTTTATAGTGTATGCCATATATGCTCATAGGCAGGAGTTGCTAAACTGAAAGATTAGCTCACTGTTATTTTAGTAACAAGAGATAGCACTATCATGGGAAACATCCAGCCAGAACCACAGACTTATTTTATGTTGAAGGAAGGTCGCTGTTGGTCCTTCTTATTTGGTTGGTTTTTTCAATGAATTTTTCAATGAATTTTTTCAATGTTTTTTTCAATGAAGGATGTAAGGGAAAAGATAATTCCACTTCCTGACTCTGAACACAGAGGATTCAGGATGGTTTTAACCTCTTTGAGATTACGTGCTTCACTTAAGAACATACCCTGATGGCATCCATCTCCCCATCCACAGAGTGTTCACACCCAGTCCTTTCAGAATGACACAAGGGCAATCCAAAATTGTTTCATGGAAAAACTGTTTACAAGTTAGACAGTTTATAACCTCTCTTATGATCTAAAGGACACAGCTGTGGAAAGAAATGATCACAAAAAGGTTGATTAACATGCACATGCTATGTATGGAAAAAGTCAAACTATAACTTCCTGTAGATCTGTAGAAGAATCAAAGCTTGTTAGCTAAAGGAATTACTTCAAGGTTTAAGTTATGCCACTGTCCACCATTAGGTTTATAGATGGAGTCCAGAGGTTTTCACAATGTAGCCTCCACCTGTTGGTTAAAGCCTGATGAACTTGTATATTTTTAGTTCTGTGGCACATCCTCATTTTGGTGGGTATAGAGAATGTGACGAAGAAAAATGTAACTATTCAGCAAGTCAAATTTTTTATTGGTGTGTTCCACCTTTTTCTGGATTGGTTCCCAGGGGAGTCACAAAGGGGGCTGGCCTCTCTCTGGGCCATTCAGCACTTTGGAATGCACTGTAAAATTATGTGCCCTGAGCAGCATTACAGGAGAGACATCCATCAGTTAACTTCATCATCAGCCTTCTCTTCTGAGGGATGCATTGCTGATGATGAGTCATAAAGACATCGATTTTAAAATTTGCTTTGAATCGTAATTGCATTCATAAGATTACATAGCAGCTCCCAGCGATACACTGAGTTTTAAAATCTATAGTTGATGCCTATTCTTCTCAGTTAAGTACTATATAATGCATAAGATGATCTGGCAATTTTTTATTTTTATACTCATTGCTTTTGGAAAATGGTGTCTTACATCTGGAAAATGGAGTTAATATGAAAAAAAATTGCTTTTTTTTTTTTTAAAATGGTAGTCTTTGTTTTAAAAAATCCAGTGTAATGGTTCAGTTGGGTGAAACAATGCATTATAATTGAAGGTTAATATCCATATTGAGTTGATATCTGAGGGGTTCCCATCATGATTTGAGATGCCAGTGTTCTAAGTTGCTATAAATCTAAAACAATGGTTTAAGGTATACAACTAAAAAGACATACCTAGGAGTGAAAATGAGTTGCAAGGTCTAGTCACCAGAACTGTGGAATGACAGACATATCTTACAGTCCATATTGTTGTGGACTTGTTAGTTTAGATAAATGCTTCCTGGCTATGCTAGAAGACTATTATCATTATCATTATTATCATCATCATCATCTCCCATTTTGTCTTCCCAGAGTGAATTATCCTTAAAATACACTTTCCTTTCACTTCATTCCCCCCTGCTGGTCTTTACCTACAGAGAGCTGGGCAGCAGGCAACAGCCCATGAAGATTTCTGAAGCCCTAGACAGCAGGGTCTCCAGTTTAGAAGCAGTGTTTTTTTTCATGCACCAGGCAGCCTACCACCATCATGCTCTGCCATTCAGGGAGAGAAGGTGAGCTGTTTCTCTAATATGGGTCTGATGGAGGAGATGAGAGCTTCAGGAACATGTCAATGTCCCCATTTTACTGTATTTGACGAGAATTTTATGTTCTGGGTGAGCATGAGAATGCTGGATGGCCATTGACTGACCCTCTGGGAAACGAAGTGCAGTCTTCATTTGTATAGTTTGTCTTAAGTGATCATGAAGCCAGTAAAGAAACTTTCTGCCTTTGTGCTGTGATCAAGGAAATAAAGCACTGTCACTTTACAGAACTAATGTTAAGAAAACTCTCTTACCAACCTTACATTCAGCCACTTTCCCATTAATTTGCTGAGTCAAAATAATAAAATGAAAACCCCAAGGCATTAGTGAGGACAGCAAGAGACAGAGAAGTTGATCCATGTTAGAACCTGACAGGGTCTGGTGTCTCCAGCTTGTTCATTTACTGGTCCCTGCCTCTCCTTTCCATGTGTTTTTTTTCCAAGTACTTTGCATAATAAACTGGTGAGAGGTGGGAACTAAAACCTTCCTAAGGTTTAAAGGCAGACAACACAATTAAAAAATGTGATTGACACATCTCAAAAAAAAACAAAACCAAAAAAATTAGAACCCTGCCTCTCCACTCAGCAGCCCTTAATGAATATGAACAAAATCAAAGCTGTTCATTGCAGCCTACATGAAACGAGCTGTTTTTTGTTCAACTGGCCTGTGTCTTTCAGTAACCTGCTGGACTCTTGCTGACAATTTCTGACCCTGGCAGGCAAGAGCCGCACAGGGCAAGCTCTCTGTTCAGGCAGACAGGAAAGGGGTGTATTACAGGGGATGATAAAGTTGCCTGAACCTGCTGTTCTGTTTGGGCTGCAAGGATTCTTGGTTCATGGTTCTAGAGCTATTAAGATTTGAAGTGCTACATAAATGCCAAGAATTGTATTCCTGAGGCTAAAAAGAAGGCAATCTTTCCTTATCCTACAACTGTAAGGTCAAGGTAAATGTGACTGTTTAGAAACACTGCAGTCCTGAAGCCCCTGGGGGATTTTAATGTGTTTCATAAACTTGTTTCCAAACCAAGCTATTAGGAAAACAAGATATTTCTCCATAAAGCCTTTCCTTTTCTCTCTTTAGGGACAGTACAACCTGCCTTACAGTGCTTTAACTCATTCAGAATCATCATTTTTATAAACAGACCATTTTTCATGACTTGCTTGATCAACTTGGGAAGGCAGCTTTTAAGAAGTTACAGTCACACACAGGAAAAAAAACACCATCTTACTCCATCTATTGCAGCCAGAGATGTAATAGAAACCATGTCCTTTCTCTGAAGGTAATGCATAAGGAAAAATACAGACATATGCACTTGTTTTCCCAAACACTCAGCTGAAGTTATGCAATATTACCGAGGGAAAAGAACAAGCTCTTTCACAGTTAGATTGCAGAGCTAAACCTTTTTTTTTTTTTGTCCAGCTGTTTATGGTGGGAGATGCCAGTATTTCCTCAAGGCTTCCCCTGTATCAGGAGAAGATTCCAAGCTGGCGACTTTTGAATACTTCAGTTGGGACAAAGTGGGCCTCAAGGACAGGCAGTCCAAATAACCACGGAGAGCTATGGCAGCACTGGGAGCCAACAGGAGCTTGCTCTGAGATGAAAAGCAACTGGTTTCTCAACCGTGGATCAGCTCTAGGGAAGACTAAAACATTTATTTATATTGGAGGTATTAATTGCCCGCTTTCACCTTTATATCCAGGAAGCTGACTATATATATATCAAGGGGGTTGCGATTGGGCTTACTTTTTGTCTCAGCACAGGACTGTCAGAAAGTTGACACCTGGGGTGCACACCTAAAGGAACCTGCTCTAAATGAACAGAAGAGGACCCTATCTGCTGAATCTGTCGAAGGGCTAAGAGTCAGAAACCTCAGGAAACTTCTGAGTGCTAGGGACTGCAAAGTGATTTCAAATGCTCTCACTGACCTCAGCAAAGCCAACTTTTTCACGCTCACCCCTCAGCCAGAAATGAGAGCTCTCTTCCCCTCTCCTCCTCACACATGTACTTCAGACATGTAAAATACTCAATTAAATAAAGATTTAGTGCAGAATCTGAAAAAAAAAAAATCCCAAACCTTTTCTAAGTCAAACTGGTCTCTAAACAGTGCTGTCAAACTGGCACTTTAGAGAGCTATCCAAAGCAGAGAGAGTTTTGAGGCTGCTGTTCTAGAGAAAATGTGGTGCCACATGCCCCACAGAAAGCAAATATGTGTAAAAGGAAATACCTGTTTATCTGAGAATTGGTACTGCTCAAACATGCCTTTTGCGGGCAGGAAAGAGAGGCAAGGTCTGCAGATTTAGCTGTTAACAGAATACCTTGGGCAGGTGTGTAACACTCCATAGGAATGGACTTTGCACCACAGCATGGATCTAATTCCATCCCAGCTAACAGGAGCAGAGGTTTTTGGTTCTCTCTGAAATGGACCTTACCAGCTCTCTATGGACCTTTCAGGTGGAAAACTCAGCTTCCTAATGACAGTTGAAACTTTACAAAGTTTGATTGAGAAAAAGGACTTATATGTGTAGCTTCTTGCCCTTTGTTAGTCTCTGCAGCTCAGACAGTTGGGGAGGTAGTTAGATTACTCTGAGTTTGAAAACTATGAATAAAATGTTAAAATGCAAACATAGTTTTAGAGAGTTACTGGTTTTGGCTGAGCTCTTACTGTATGTCAACGGTGGATTCTCTGTTGCAGTTGCTAGTGCAAGTAAAATTTTTTTAATAAAGATATTATTTTTTTTTGGTGCAGCGCTGTCATTGTTAACAAAAAATTCTAATCAATATTCCACACAACTTTTTGAGAAAAATCATTAAGTGGGGAAGGGGGTAGCAGAAAGGAGCAATAACAAGTAAAGCATCTCTTCATTTCTATATACTGTGAGACAAAACGCATAAAGAGAGAGGAGGAGGCACTAGCAAAGGGTGAATATGAATGAAAGGAATTAAGCTAGCTATGTTGGGTATGGTTGCTGGAAGAGACTGTATGTTGTTTTCAACGTGTAAGTCAGCTATCTCAAGAGCAGAGCACGTTATTCACATTCCGCAGACTGGGGACTTCTCAGGGAAGTTACTGACAGTATGGTGAACAAGGGGAAAATATTATTAGATCCTTATTACAGACTGCAAACAAGTAGTGTTCTGGGTAGTAGTGAACACTGAGTCAGAAGATTATCATGGGATGCGTCTTTGACGTAATGGGGGTGTAACAAGTCCATTATGAAGAAACTTGTGAGGCAGAGAGAGGGATCTGTGTTTCCCAGTATTGCTCAGGGTGCAACAGCCATGCAGCAACCCGGTCTAGGGGAAGGTGTCCCCGCCCATGGCAGGGTGGTTGGAATAGATGATCTTTAAGGTCCCTTCCAACCCAAACCATTCTATGAGTCTATGATTCTACAGTCAGTATGTTCAGGCTGGCGTGTTTTACGTGTTTCCTAGGCTCAGTTTACCCCAGCACTAAATCACCCATTCAAGGTTCCTCAAGAAGTGTATGAATATCTAGTTTTTTGAGTAACTGAAGCTCTTAGGCAATTTCCTTAACTACAAAACTGTCCTTCCTGTTTGATGCCTTGTTTTAAAGTGAAACCTTGACCACAGTTATACTCTCCTCTGCCATGTCATCAGCTAAGCCCGCTGTTTCTCTGTTGCCAGTAAACACTTGATTGCATTTATCACATTATGATATTTATCCCTCCTTAGCCAAACTCTTCAAATCGCTCAGCTTGCAGCAAAGCCACAACAGAACAATCTCAGCTGCCATCGATGGTCCTGTTTCTTGCTTTCTGAGGTGCAGATGGAAATCTGACCTTCACCTTGGAGTGATTTCCCATTCATCATCAAGATGAATAGCTGTCGATCCACCCTGCGCTGCTTAAAGAGGTGCCTCGCAAGCGACTCGGTGCATACTTCCCAGCTGCACCAGCAGGACTACTTCTCTGCAGTGTTTGCATTGGGTGAATAGTGCTCATAATCTGAGACTTAACGTCAAATATTTTCTGCAAGGGAAATAAAAATGTCAACAGGAAGTGAAATGTGACCTGATTAACAGTTAGACCTCTGACTCTGCTTCATTTTTGACTGATGTGGTGTTTTACAAGGATAATAATACCACCGATTCCTCTTAATTGATGGACCCTGATGGAAATATAAATTAAGCAATTAATACAATTCTCTGAGACTCATAAAAATAAACTGTGCGGAGAGATAGTCATATTTATTTTTTTGAATTACTTTAAAAACAAGTGTCATACAAAGCATTACAGCATTTTCTCTAGGGAAAACCAAGGCGAGTTTGACCTCCTTAAGAGCCAGAATGTGCCAGAGAAGGCAATGCAAATGATCTGCCACAGACCAGGGCAGTTTATGATAACCCAAGCCAGACAAAAGTCTAGGGTGTTCTGCAAACCCCGATTCTCATGCATTTTGTTTAAAACAAAACTAACCAAAAAAAATTACTGTTTAACATTTAGAGTCACACCCAGCGGCCCCATCCAGGAGCGGGAGCCCTTTGTGCTAGCTAAGATCATGGCAAACACAGTGGGAGAAACAGACTCTGCAGTAAATGGCTTGCGATCTGATTCCTGATGCTTTTAATGGTTTCTTCCATGGGAGGTGGATTTAATAGTGAATAGTAGACCGATGTGACCTTGAGAGATGCCAGCTTGAAACCAATGGGAGTTTTCAGGGAAGAGCAGGAATTCTGGGAAAGCAAAAATTGAGAGGATTTGCAATACCCAAGTGATATGAAACAGTATTTACAAACATTTACAAACAAGCTGCTCTTGGATTCAATCATGTTTGCATCCCTCCATGCCTGCACTAATGGGCTTCCTGTGACTGATATATTCTCCATGTTTCTCATTTGACTTCTGGTTTCTGAGCAGTCAGAGTTCATACTCAAAAGCTTTTCTCTGCCACCATGAAAGCTTGGCAGTTGTGTTAATAGAGGCTGGGATTCTCTTGTAATGTCTTCAGGTGTAAAGAAAATAGCTTGTTCACCCAGAGGCGCTTAGTGCTTGCTGTTCTTTAATTCTCTTTGAAAAGTTACTCCCTGACACTGGGAGCAGAAGCCACACCACAAATTACAGGGAGTGAATAAAGCAGGATTGTTGCAGTCTCCTCCCTGCCTTTGAAATTTGAGAGCTGAGTAATTCGGAAAAGGGATTTGACTTCTTTTAAAATCAAAGCGAAACAGATGCCTGTTTTCTGACTGTGATTTGAAATGTCTGCAATAAATGTTCCTGCGAGCCAGGCAACTGGTGGCTGGTGCCAGAGGGAGAGTTACCACAGGGCTGGTGGCCATGCCCTGCCACCTGGCCCCTCCAAAGGTGCATGAAAGTGGGTGAATATGGGTGAGGGTGGGGGGCCCATATGCGCGCACCCAGACACGCTGTATCTGCACTTCTGGTCAAATGACTGGGTGCCAGGGAAGTCCTATGAGAGAAACCCCCAGGTGTCAGCCAGGAACACAACCTGTCCTGGGAGAAAGGAGGTGCCAGGGTGTGTGGTTTTGCATGCCTCCATGACAGCTCTGTGGCCTACCCTTGCAGCCACATGGTCTACACCAGCAAAAAGGTTCAAATAGTATTGACTAATCAGAAGGTATAAGGCAGGAGGAGGGAGTAGCACAACCAGCACCGTCCCTAGGCATGATTGCAGGGGTACCCAGACTGAGGGGAGCCAGCTCTTGCTGCTCTGTCAGGAGGAGAGGAGATGCCTTAATGGACTCGGTGATTTCTCTGTCTCCGGGTAAAAGACTGGGAGCTACCCAGCTGGGCCGGGGCTCATGCACTGTGTGATTGCTTTGCAAAAGTTGAGTCAGGAAAACAGCTCTGAGGCAGCAGCAGCTCTCCCCTGTCACCCTGCACTGGGACTGCTGGGATCCTGGGCTGACCCCAGCAGCAGTGTTTAAATAGCCCTTGTTTACTCGTCACAGATAGTTAGCACAACACAAGTTGGTTTGATTATACAGCGACTGGCACCATTTTTATATTCTACATTGACATTTCCCTTTTTCCTCCATCTCCTTTTTCTATGGACAGAACAGAAAGCCTTGTATCACATAAACTAAGCAGGATAACTACTCGGCTCACATCACCATTATTCCTAACTAGCTGCTCTAACTAGTCAGCCAGTCTTTCCAGCCATTGGAGCAGAGGAGGAGTAGTTTAATTGAGTAGTGTGTAAAGATGCAACTGCCAAGCTGCACTGCACTGGGGGAGTTGCTGAAAGGCAATGATGTTTTCTGTCTCTTTCCTGGGAATTGTCCTGGTTAGGTGAACAGGGCATTAGCTTTGTGTTTCTGACACTTCAGCGGGAACAGAAAGCAATAGTTTTTATCAGAAGGAAACAACCGGGAAACAACAAATTAGGGGTGTTTGGTGATCCCAGTTCATTTCCTTCAGGCACCTGGGATTTTGTGCAGGGCTCTGCATCATGAGTTAGCAATGGCTGAGAGCATGGCTTTGCCACTACCATGGTGCCTGCACCCCTGAGGACATGCCCAGACAGACACTCAGGCCCAGAAGGATTAGGGTTGTGATTACTTGGCAATCTGCAGGGCTTTTTACAGTGGGTACAGCATCGCATCGGTAGGGCTGTACAATCACCCTTTCCATTTCCATCCCTAGCTCGGGGCCCCTGCACCACTCCAACATCAAGGCAGATTTACACAATTGCAGCCCATGTGCCTGCCTTCCTACCATGTGAACAGCATTAGTTTCTCCTGGCAAGTTTTATTTAATTTCTTCAGAAGTTAGTTCCATTACAAAGGACATTCCTTAGTCATCAATCCAGTTTCAATGGTATATTGTTGAACATACAGGTAAACATACCTACACTGTGACTGGCTTTCACAATTCTTTCATATCTTGAATATTGCTCATTCATATGCAAAATTAACAGAGTGATGAGAGATGCTGTCATGCAAACTTTATGCTTGGGGATAGACAGAAGGACTGGGAGAAGACCAGAGAAACAAATGCTGTATCAGATATAGAAGAAGCTCATTTTTTCATTTTACAAGAAATAGAAATTAAGACAGAGAAGTCAAATATCCACAAAATTAGGTACATAAATTATCATTGCACATGCATCCTTAAACTGGCCTTTCTGTGCTTATATTCTTATATTCAATTCTTATACACACGTGCTTTAATTATAACTTACAACTTTACCAAAGCAAAACAAGACATCTTTCACAAGTCCTCACTCTGCTTCTGTAATTTTCCATTATAACTGAAACTGAACCTACTCAAAAAGATGCAACCCAAACAGGTCTCCTTTAGCAAAGTTCCAGACAAGCCAAAATGGGAGATGCAGCATCAAGCCATCATAGTGTGAGTTCTGGCTTTGCTCACACACATGCATTGCTAAGGGGGTGGCTGGGTCTAACTCATACACAAAAATAAAACACAGGGAAAAAAAATGTGCTTTTCAGGGCTTATGTGAATAATGTTAGGGGAGTGCCTGAATTCACATACATTTCTGCTCTGTGAAACTTTCCCTGCTCCATCTTCATGACAAATGGTAATAATTCCAAAATCCTCAGATTAATTCCAGCTCCCAGCACAAGGATAAAAGATCTCAGTAAGAGCTCTGTTGCTAGGCCGCCTGGGCACGGCAGACACTACTTTCTCAGCGTTCTGAGCGATGCCTCCACCTTGCATTGGAGGCATCACTGGCGGTACCGCTGTCTCGTTGTGGGCACATAGAGGGCTGCAGTTGGCACATCTTTCACCCAGCAGGCAAGGAGACCACTGCTATCAGCTTATTACTGTGTGTGGGGCAGGGCACCTTTGCTGGTCACTGTGACCTGTGGAGAGAAGAGATAGTGGGAAAGACTGGTTTTGCTGTCTTTCTCTCCCGGCTTCCTGCTGGCTCGGGAGCAGGAGAGGTGTTAAATAGCTCTGCAGTGCGCAGTCAGTCACTGTCCTTGGGATCCAACAGGAAACGCGGGTTTATGCTGCTGCTCCCCGAGGTGCTCTGGGCTCTCAAGGACACTGTGTAAACGTTGATTAGACAGAGTGGCGTTGACCCGGAGATCATTAAGCGTCACAGCTATTACTGCAGGTATATTGGATTGCTACTGCTCGTGGGCTGAGACACCACGTCTCCTACTAGGCTGCACTCTCTGGCAGTATTTTTCAGAGCAAAGCTCTTCCGCTCACCACTACTGGTGCTGCAGTGTTAAAAATGCTGTTTATAAAGTAATGCAGATGTCCTAGCTCTGAGCCCCTTAACCTCTGGGCTACAGCCTGCAGCAGGGGATTGAAAACTCACCCTCTGGCTCCTTTTTTTTCTGGGAGATATGGGAGGAGAGGTCAAAAAACTTCTTTTGTGTTCAAACAGGGGGTCATGGTCTGAGAAGCCCCGAAGCAATCTTTTTGCAGGGCAATTAACAGCTAATGGAACCTGGGCTAGGGTATGGATGGACCGTCTGCCCCCAAAGCCCTCCCTGTGCTGGTGATGTGCTGCAAGAAGGCCCCTGGGGAGACATCCTCACTCCTCATAGACACCGTCCCCTCTCTGAACACTGCTAAATCGGCTTGTCTGCAGTGACAGCCGGGGTGGGGAGGGGGGGGGGAATGTGTGGGGAATTACGTGTCCTTCCAGAAGTATGCCACTTGGGTGGAGGAGACAGGGAAATGCCCTCAAGATGAAACAGAATGGCCAAAACCCTCAGGGCAGAAGACTCCTTTGCTCTCCAGTGCAGAAAAGTGACTGCATTCAGGCTGCACCCTACCAGCGCTTGACTTTGATGCCTTGGCTCCCTCTGTCCTGACAGGCAGATCTGAAGAGCAGGGAACCGAATCCCCCAAGGTTTTGAACTACGCATCAGAATAGCTGTCACAGTTATGTAGGAAGTCTGAACACCGCTTAGACATTCCCAGCCACACTGGGTTTGGCTGGGATAGAGTTAAATTTCTTCACAGTAGCTTGTACAGTGCTGTGCTTTGGGTTTGTGATGAAAACAGCATTGATAACGCAGAGATGTTTTCATTATTGCTGAGCAGTGCTCGCACAGGGTCAGGGCCTTTCCTGCTCCTCACCCCACCCCACCAGGAGCAGGCTGGGGGGGCACAAGGAGCTGGGAGGGGACACAGCCAGGACAGCTGGCCCCAAATGACCAGCGCCATATCCCACACCACGTGGCATCATGCTCCGCACATAAAGCTGGGGGAAGAAGAAGGAAGGAGGGGACGTTTGGAGTGATGACGTTTGTCTTCCCAAGTAACCGTTATGTGTGATGGAGCCTGGCTGTCCTGGGGATGGCTGAACACCTGCCTGCCCATGGGAAGGAGTGAATGAATTCCCTTGTTTCTTCTATGGAATTAATGTTTCCTAATTATTCCAGCATTGCCCAGAAGACAACCCCCTTTGCATAAATATGACTCACTTTTCCTAGCCATGCTAGGAAATATTCCTGACCTGGGAATTTTTCTCTTTTTCAGAAAGCCTGCATTTGCTTGATCATGACTTTTTTTGCGTTTAGCTAGGGCAAAAGCCAATGGAAAAAAAAACACTTCTAGAAAAATCCCTGGGGTAGTTTTCTAATGGGGTACAATGAGAAGTCTAATTATGATCCATTGTTAGTGGTGAGTATGTGTGTAAGTGTATTCTAGAGGGTTAACACAGACAGCATGTAGTGTGTCTTTCTTGAGCAGAAAGTGGCAAATCCCAGCAGCCTTTCTTGCCCACTTAAATAATAAATCATTTTTATGAATGATTTCAGGAGAAGCTACCCGCCCTGCTGAAGTTATTCAGGTACTGTTGTTGAGAACAGCTTTGGTGTCAGGGGCTGAGGATGTGATGGCTGGAACATTGCTGCTTGTGATATTTAGTCAAGTAGGTCACAAGCAAGTCAGGCCTAATTCCTGTTTTTTTTTCTTTATCATGACTTTTTTCTATATTAGGAATGGGGGAACACAATAACAACTTTGGGGCATTTTTAAATTAAACAACAAGGGTGAAAGAAAACCAAACTGAGTGTAAGTGATGGATGCTGCTTATTTGCTCCTATGTTGCCAGGGAGCTCCAAGGAGAACAGGGAACAACCAATAGCAGGCAATGGGGGTGGAGAAGGCCTTTTTAATTATATCACATCATTTTTCAAAATACATTATTGTATCTCTCAGAGGATCTTGAATAAACATCTCGGAAACACATCACGTCATATTTTTGCATGTGGATTGCCTGCTCAGCTGTGGTTAACCACTGACTTTGTGTTTAGGTTCCTGTTTACATAGGCTGCATTGTCACCCTTACACTATGGAAAGATAATAGTCCAGAAGAGATAGGAAATTGGAGAAGACCTGCAAGAATGAGTTCAGCATCCAAAGGATCCTGCATTTACAGCTGTCAGAAAAACCCTCCGCCTCAGCATGTATGCAGCAGGGGGAGCAGAGCAGTGGCCAGCACAAAGGGCTGCATCCACAGACAGGGCAAGTCAGTTCTGTCACAGCAGAGATGTCCCCTCCCTGGGGAACTGGAAGGGCTGCACAGGGTGGGGACAGACCAAGCAGAGGTGGAGAATGACCAGGTGAGATAGGTGGGTGGTGCACAAAAGTGACACTGCTTGTGCTGGAAACTGTTTTTCCCATCTGTTCCTGGAAGGTGGAAGAATTGTTAAACACAAAAAGCAGAGATATCCTATCATTCATCAGTGAAGCAACTGAGTGACAAGTCAGCTTGGGTGCCTGGTGTCCCTCTTGAGACCTGCAGTGCTCTCAAGAAAGATGCGAGAAGGGAAATCCTTTCTCCTGGCCCTACCTGGGCTGGAACCTGCTTGCTGTGTCACACGATGTGTTCTCCAGATTGTGCACCATGATACAGCCCTCACTGTGACAGGCACTGTTGAGTCCAGTATCCATTAAGCCCTCCTGCTGCTTATGCATCTTTTTATATTAATATGTGCACCTGGGCAAAAGTTTCAGTACCTTCAGGGGATCTTCTCTCTCAGGCACAGGAGGTGTATGTTTAGGTAGTAGTTGCCCTGGCAGGGTGAAGGCTTAACTCAGATACAGCCTTGTCAAAGCAGGCTGTGTGCTGAAAGGTTGTGGGAAACAAAGTAATAGATCTTAAGGAAGATATTGAGAGTGGAATTATGCAATTAAGATTCTGTTGTGGAGCGATGTGATTAATCCATGGAGGCTGTATCCACGTGAACATGCTAGGGTATGCCACAGAACATCTGAAGTCACAGCCTTTGCAGTGGTCCAAACTGGGTACCTGGCCAGACCATGGTCATTGCTTACCATCAGCCAGCACACCCAAGTTTCCCTTGTGTTCAGAAACTGGGACTGCAGAGAGAAGTGGCGGGGAGGTGTGGGGTCAGAATGTGGTGGAGCAAATCTGGAGCTAGCATCTGGGAGCCGCCAACCAATTTGGTAACTCAGACACAGTTTAGAAACTGGAGTTTCCTGCAATTACATTAGTATTTGCTTGTACTTAAATGATTGAGCCAGTGAGGATCCACAGAAAACCTTAGAGAAAAAAATGAATTCAACTCATTCCATGACAACCATCTGTGCCTACAGAAGACCCCACACACCTCAGAGAAGTATTGAATACAACATCTGTGGCTGCAGAGGAACCACAGTGACAGTAATTCACAAATGGACTTTAGCGGCTGGGCAGGAAGAAGGCAGTGGGCATAGTTCTATTGCCCTCTCCTGTCCAACAACATAGCTGCTGGGGGAGGCTCAGATACTGCTACCTCCACCAAGTGAACTGCAGGTCATTACTCTGTTTGGTTTATGGGCTACCACCACAAGGTAAGCAGGAGGAAGCACACCTCATGGATCTGCCTAAGGAACACTGTTTTCACCAGCCCTAGATCCAAAGCCTGAAGAAGGTATCTGTAACAAGAAGAGAGAAGCTGGAGTCCCAGCTCTTTTTCATTCCTTTCCTCTACTTGTTTGTGAAGGATGCACCTTTCTTCTCACAGTCAAATCCAGGTGCCTTCTTTCCCCTCAGTTCTTGGGGATTTGCTGTTTTCCTTCAGTGCATTCCCAAAAGAATTAGCGGAGGGAAAAACATCTTTTCCTGCACTGCGTGTTGACAAGATACTGCAAAAGCCAGAATTAAGTGCAGAAATAAGCTTGTATGTAAGACCTGAGACCATACCTTCAAGGCTTCAAATTTCCATGAGTGTTTCCAAGTCAGAAGGCTTGACATCATATCAAACTCTATTAAAAGATCATTTAAAAAGCAAAAAGCCATACAGACCACTGCAGAAAAGAAAAATAAAGTGACAGAGTGAAAAAGATTCAAATGGAGATTCACTGTCAAAGTTGGGGTGAGAAGTCCCCCCATTTCCTGCATGTTTTTACATGTCTGTACAGTCTGCTTTTGCAATGATTAATATAACAAACAAGGGACTCACAAAAAAGCTCCTAATGCTCACTGATCAGAAGTATAATGACGTGTAAGCTGCAGCTGTTCCAGTGGATTTTGGAACAGCAGGTTCTTGTTGAATGAGCCCCATGATTATTTATCTCCATCATGGGCTCTTTATTCCAAGGTATTTGTTGTCTCCCCTGCATTTTGACCGTATGTCCTTACGCATAGAAAGCTCCGATAATGGATTTTTTTTATTAGCCTCCTCTTCCTCCTGCTTCTACAAACACAATGCATCCCCGAATCACTGCGTTATGAAAGCAACGGCACTGCCAGTGTTTTAACAAGGGCCTCCCACAGCATTCTCCCCCATTAGCCTCATAAACACAGGGCAGTGCTGGAGCATGTGCTGCAGAGAGAAGGGTCAGGAGACTATTTATTCTCCCCATTTAAACAAAAATGCTTTCTCGTGAGCAAGAAGAGAAGCAAACAAATAAATTAAGCTGTGCCTTGATGGAAGCATTTATACTGTGTCCTTGGGAAATGTACCGAGTGTGGGGATAGTGCAGGCCAGTGTTTAACTTGGCTGATTTGAAATGGTTTGTGTGTAAGCGGAGACCTTGCAGGGGCACTGAGTGCATTGTGCCGCTTGATTTTTTCTTCTTCTTTTTTAATATCTTGTGTCTGGTGTAATCTGCTCTGTTTCAAGGTAAAGTGCTCCTTCTTTGGAGTCACTTTGTGACAGCGCTGTGAGCTGGAGTCACAGGTGTGGGGCACAGAGAAAGAAGCCCTGCAGTCTAACTGTGGTTGCTGCAGACCTGATACCTGATGCTATGGGAGTGCAGTTTTCTCCTTTGCCAGGTAAGAATAATGTTTGTGCACCTACTTCACAGCTAACATATTACTGCTCAAAATGGCAAATATTTTTACTATTTTCTTGAGACTCACTGTAGGTAGGCATAGCTGTTCACAGTCTTCTCAAACAGGAGGAAAAGCTCCAAGCCAGCGGTTCCTGGCCATGTCACCAGCCCTTTGGTTCAATGCTGCTGTGAATGTGCACACTTGGTCAAGCTGGAGGCTGGAAGTTATACTCAGGAATTCATTGGCCCAAAGGAGAACATAGTTAAAGGAACTAGTGTAGCACTTCTGACATCAGCAGGGTTATGTTTACATCCGGCAGTGATACGGCTCTAAACGTCCATATTTATCAGCATTTGAATATGAAAATACATGTTTCTCTTACTGTATTCCATTTTCAGCTGGTTCTTTTTCTCCCTTTTTTCCCCTGGGATGACATCATTGGAACCCTGTTAGTAACACTTCTCTCCCTGTAACTCACTGGACCAACATGTATTTTCTCTCCATATGATTCTATTGGAGCTGTAAACTAAAAAGGCTCTTTTGATTATCATTTTTATGCAAGGTCAGCAGAAAGAGCATGCCTGGTATTTTTAAGAGAGTTTTAAACATTATTTTACTTTTTTTTCTGAATATGTAAACACAGAAATGAAAAGGCTGACTCTCTGATGCCCTCCTTCCCCACTGTACCTTCCTCCTGGACACCAGTGTTACACAGGCTGTACGGAGGAGGGCACCAAGCCTGTGCACTCCTTGAATTGTTTGGCTCCACTTCAAAGTGGGTGATGAGAGGCAATAAATCAAAACCCAACATACAAATGAAGTCCCCAAACCAGCATCAGTGTGGGCACGAGCTCCTCCAGTCAGGCAACTTTGGATGAATGAAACCCACTATTAAAAAAGGAGGGCAGCCTGAAATCAGGCTTGCTGTGGCTTGCTGTGACAGAAGTCTGAGCAGCGTGCCATAACCCCTGGTTTCACAGTGCTGAAAGCATAGCCACAAGGTTCTGTTCTTTCACAGGCTGTCTGGGATGTGAAGCAGAGGCATGAGGGTTCTTTGACATTTCCAGGCAACTGCTTGCTCAGCCAGCCAGGTGGCTGGGACTGTGACAAGATGTAACAGCTGAACAGACCAGACAAACGGAGGCAGCAGCAGGCCTAAAGGGCAGTAGAGTGGGTGGCAGCAGCTGCCCCTACCCTCAGCTGGGAAGGTTGTGTCACATCTAAGGAGAGGTCAGTAGAGGTTGTGTGTGGAATGGGGACCTTGGAGTGGACAGACATAACTTGTGCAATGCAGCAGGAGACCTCTGCAGTTCATTCTTCACCTCAAGTACTCCAGTGGATTCATCAATGACTGCACAGCTAGCTCTCGCGCTCCACAGAAGTTGAGGTCTCCTTTAGCCCTAGGTCTTGTTCTGGATCTCCCACAAGAATCTCTTCTTAAGAGGCACTGAACACTTGCTCATCTTCCACAGCCACATTGGCCTGGGGGAGCTGGAAAACACTTCTCAACTCCTGCATGAGGGCACATATCCTGGTCATGCTCTTGTGACGTACCAGATTGAGCCTGAGAAGAAGACAAGGCTTGCAGGGAGTCAGGGATGAAGCATGCACTGCAGCAGGTGCCTCAGTTCTTCATCTAGGGGCTGAGCCTGCCAGGGCTGTGGGGAGTAGTTCAGAGCTGGCTGAGCCGTGGCCACTGCAACACAAGGGCATGTAGGGACCTGCAGGATGGAGGCAGCAGGGAAGTCAGACTCTTGTGCAACTGTATTGATTGCATCAGGGCTAAATTTGCTCCTTTAAGTGCTGAGAATGCATCATGATTATTATTAGACACTGACTCTTCTTGTTGTGAATGGTTGCATATATTAATACTCATAGGAACTGGACAAAATTACTTGCCCACAGCTTTTTATAGTATCTAGAGTTCAAAAAAGCCATGGGTTGCTTTTAGTCAGATTGTAACATTTTTGTCTCATGCAGTTGATGCGATGTCTTTTCCAGATCTAACCATTTTCTGTTTAAAAGGCCATGTTTAATTTTCTAAATGAGCCCACCCCCACCCCACCCTGAGCACTCAACTCTACACAATGTCTTTTCTCTCTCCATGGCAAGACATCACTGCATTTTTTCTTCGCTACTATGCTGAAAGGGTGCTCGTGCTTACAAGGCTTGTGTGCAGTGAGGGATAAAAAACATCTGCCACCAGTGACTTCCTAGACATGGTATATTTACAAACCTTGTTAGCTGCCATGAATACGTCATGCCTGGTTGATGCCCTTATGGGCAAAGTAAAATTGTAGGAAGGGTATTCTCTTTTCTGCTCCTCTAAGGAAAAAGGCCTCATTTTGTAAAGGTAGCACATAGGTGTGAGAGCCCCAGAGGATGGGGAAGAACATCCTGTAATTCACTTAAAATCAAAACCAACTGGCCATCTTCCAAAGTCCTGTCACAGGCAGATAACTGCAGTCTCTCTCCCGAGTCCCATGGCAGTGTGGGACCTGACACGTGCCAGTTTTGGTCTATGCTCCTACCTAAGAAAATGTGGTGCCAGAGAAATGGTATTAAATATTTTCTGTTTAGAGCTGTGCACTAGTTAGTCTTCACCCATAGAAGTCACCGTTGCTGTTAGCCTCCCCTGCCCAAGGGGTGATCCTCTCCAGTGTTACCTTCCAAGGTTTTGTCACTGTGAAAGGCTCTGAGGGGTGCATCTGTACTGTTTCAAAACCCCCAAATACCAGCTAACGGTAGATATGGAAGGTGGGTGGCTCTCATAAGTATTCTTACGGCTTCTGAAAAAGTATTTTCCTTTTCAAACAGCTTCCTTTCAATGAGTTCCATTTTAATGAGCCCTCTTTCCCTGCTGTTTCAGGAACAACTTTTGTAACTTCCTTTAGCCTACTAATACCTCCCAACAACATCTTTCTGTTATCAAATGTGTAACAGTCTAAAACTCTGCTCCTCTTGTAGCTTGGTTCTGAGGACATCACAGAGAAGTAGCTGAGCCTCAGGGTCTCTGCAAGGCCGGTTATTTTGTAATGAGGCAGTAGATTTCCATTAGAAGATCATATAAGCAACAGTTAAACCTTCTGTAATAATTGATTCAGTCTAAGCCAAACAGATACCCTGAACATGATGAACATGCGTATGTCAGTAGTCAGAGGGCTGGAATCCCTTTTCCATGCCAGCACCTATTTCTGTAACAAGACCTTTTATTAGTCCTGATTCAATTTTCTCAGAGTTTAGCTGAAGAATTTGGAAATGCTCACAATTGCTTGCATTGGCCAAATAATCCTCCCAACAAGACCCAATTAGTGAAATTTGGGATTCACCCAGATACAAAGCTAATTAAAGAATCACTCCATTGATTTTTGTTGAGCTTTAAAATCTGCAAATTGTGCTATGCTGATTTTTTCAGGTACATCTGACTGTTCCTTTAGCATCTTTCCATAAATAATTGCCTCCCACTTTAAAAAAAACTTAGTGCTGCCTCCCTGCTTTTATACTATAACAGAGAGCCATTTGTAGAGAATACTGTCATGGTCCTAAAAACGTTTCAAAATCTTCTCCTGCATGGAACAGATAGCAGAGATAGGCAGAGTAGCAGACCATTGCCTTCAGCTTTCCTACAGGAGCACTTTACTGATATTGGCTCATATTTTTTCCCCTTGAACTGTGGAGCCAATCTTTGTGTGCCCTCTTGGATGTGTAAGTTGCTCTTTGTTTGGCACACCACCTGAATGTCAATGGGTGCAATTACAGTACTTTACAAGTCATTGGTACTTTCCAGCGCATCTGCACACAGATACATGTATTATGCTCTCAGCTATATTGTGGTTTGTCTCTAAACTTGCATTCCTTTTTCCTCTCATGCTTGAACTTTCAGGTATGCAAATACTGCCACTCACCACCTAAAGAGTGCTTGGTCAGAGACTACTGCACGTGGGCCCTGGCCCTACCTACAGTGTGCAGCACTGTGCAAAAGAGATAGCAGGCTCAACAAATGCACTTTCCTATCCTGTTTGCCTTTTAAAGGCACACTATGGAGCTGGCAGACACTGCTCAAAGAAAAGCAAATGCAGGGAAATAGGAGTGTATTATGCGCCCCGTCCCACGAAGTAATAAGCACACTCAGTAATTCCATGTTCTCATTGAGATCTAGCTCTCAAGTCCATGCACAATTTAGCATTAGAGATGAAATGTCTCAATTCCTAAATAAAATGCCCTTTTCAGGCTTTGTAATCAAGGAAAGGACCAGGCTGGGGAAGCATGGAAGTGCAAACTGCCAAAGGTCTACAGTATAGCAAACAAAAGGCACAGAGCCAGATCGGAGATAAAGGATGTGATTAAAACAGCAGTACCAGCAGGTGAAAGGTCACAGTATAAACAGGGACAGAGTGCACCTCAGTGCAGTTCAATAGGAAAGGGCGCTACCAGAAAGTCTGGAAAGAAGCTGTTCGTGCCCAGAAAAGAAGATAAATCTGGAAGCGGCATGAACCAGTCTGTTATCTGGCTGAAGCAGTCAGGCAGCACCCCCTGATAGACAAATTCAGGAAGCAATGACATTAAATAGATGTAAACAAGCTGTCTCAGCACTAAAATTTTGTTACTAACCAATTAAATTTCATCTTCAACTCTTAGCTGGCGGCCCTGGCTCGCAGCCCCTTCGCTCTTGTTGTTTCACGAAGATAAAACATGTTGTATACTATTTCCATCAAAATCGGGAGATGGATGGAAAGCCCTTCCCGTCTCTAATGAGGCTGAAAGACTCCTTACCATACATATCAGAGAAGCCTGTCACATTTACATTAATTGATGCTGAGAGTTTTAGGGTTGTTCAGAAAGTGTTCAGGGCCAAAGGAGGAATGGGAGGCCCATGAAAACCTGTGGTTAAAGTGGATCAGACTGTGCATTAGTGAGGCCTGCAATTTCCAAATCCAGTGTTCCATCCTAAGGTTTAGCATTCATGCCACACAAACAGTGCTGTGTGGGGAGCCAGAGGCCTTTTGGCAAGTGGCTGTTTCATCCTCCAAGCAGACTATTTTTACTAATGCCGGGAAGAAGTCCACAGAGCAGAAACGTGCTGCCACTGCTACAGCCATCATCTGCCTCATTCTGCCAATGATTTTGTCCATGCAAGAGCTTTTGTAACTGTAAATGACAATGCTACTTATAATGCTTACATTTCAGCTTATACCTCTTCAGTCCTTTCAATGTTCTTGGAGCTAATGATTTCAGCACAACTTTCATATCGCATCACCCTCACCATTTACTGAAATGGATCCGACCTGGGGACAGTTTCTTCTTTTTATAGCAGCTTTTACTTCTGGATGGAGCTCTTCATTTCCAGGCGTGGTCCGTTACGTAACGACCAACAGTAAAGTTGAGAGAGAGGAAAAATGTAAGTAACAATTCAGAGAAAGAAGAAACTTCCGAAAGAGTGCCAAGCTCAAGCCATTAGTGTCATCAGGCCAAATGCTGATGGCCTTTATGAACAACAAACATTGGTGAACACGGGGCGATTCCTGGCCAGGACTGAGCCCAGTGCGACCCACATTTCTCCAGGTACTGCTGCATCCTGCAAACGGTCGCCTCTGAAACAGCCGCCAGCACTGCGAAAACCCCAGCGAGCTTCTCCTTCTCGGCAGAGAATACCTTTGAAGCCAAACCTTAAAAAGAACATTCCGTGGTGCACGGTACTCTCCCACTGCCCTGCCTCTGAAACTGCATTTACTGTGTAGCCGGCAAGGAAAGGGGGTGGGGGGGGGGGTGGGGGGGGGGGGCAGCCACCACACTAACATTAATCACTGCAATAGAGCCGCCCAGAGACGCTCCGGGCTGCTGCTCGTCATGAAGGCGCGGGCTGCCTGCGGCTCTCGGCCCCTCGCCGGCCCTCCCGGCAGGCGCTGCCCCGCGGCACTGCAGCGGCCTCGGGGCTCGGCTGGGCCTCGGTGCCGCCCGGGGGACGGCGCGGCGGGGGAAGGCCCGGCGGGCGGCGAGGCGAGGCAGCGGCGGCCGCAGCGCAGGGGGAGCGGGCGGGGTGGGGTCCGCGCCAGCGCCAGGCCCCAGGCCGCGGCACGGCCGGCGGGAGCGCCGAGGGGAGCGGCTCTTCCGCGCTTTGTGCGGCGGCTGCCTGCGCTCCCGCGGAGCCCCGCGCCCCCCGGGCAGGCCCTGCCGCGGCGGCGGTGCCTGAGGTGGCGGCGGGCGGCGGCCCTGCCTCTCGGACATGGGCTGTTGCTGCGCGCTTCCCCAGAAATGAATTCACCTTGGCCATTCATCATCACCGCAGGCAATCTAATTACAGCCCTGTCTGAAAAGGAGAGGCTCATTTATAATAGGGACTTTGTTATGAAAGTGTAATACCTCGAACTACATTTTTGCAACATTTTTTAAAGCAAAATTAATTAATTGTCTGGTGCATTTTAAAATAACCAGCCTCCTGAGGTTGGCGCAGTGGCACCTCTCAGCGTATTCCCTCCCCACCTGGATCTCCTGCTGTGTGACAGCAAAATGCTAAAATTATTTCGGCAAAGAAATAGTCTCAGAGGCTTTTGTTTATTTTCTACAGCAGAGGAATATCTCAGAATGCAGCCTGCACCTCTGCCCTGTGGGACTGTCTCTAATTGCACACGGTGCACTGCGGAAGCATTCAAAATGCACAATTCAGAAAGCAGAATTAAGCGGGAGGGGGGGCACCCACATCTAGCACCCGGCTTGGTCTTTTGAAAGAGGCGAATGTAAGAATACGCTTCTCTGAGAAGCACAAAAACAGATAGCGGTATAAGGCAGCTAATCTCCTGCTGACATGCATGCAGCACCATCACCAGTGAATCTGTGCAAGAGCTGAGAATCTGGGCCGGCACGCTTGGCTCCCGCCAGCCTTGCTCACCCCCGTTTTTCTTCCTTTGTTTGAGCAGCCTCGGTGGTGGGACAGTTCAGGTGGGTGCTGCTCGGGAGGGGGTTCAGACAGAAGTGGGGCCAACCGCAGCATAGTGCAAAGTAGAGAAAAGGCGTGTGTCCCCATCACTGCAGAGGATGCATTAGAGAACACATGGCATACACCTGACCAGCTGAAAAGCCTGGAGCAGACAGCAGCACCTCGTAATGCGAGGCAGGTTCTGCTCTGAGCTGTTACCCAGGGTAGACCGTCTCGGGTCATTCAAAGAAAAAAAAAAATGTGAAAGCAGTGGATGGATGGCCTTAACCCATCTCCTTTTTTGTTATCTCCAGGGCTTGCTAGGTAGTCATATCTCTTCTAACCACACTTTTTCATGTGGAGAGCCCAAGCATTAGATGACGCTTTGATGCAAAAGACCAGTCACAAAAATGATGAGTCAGATCGCCACTCATTATGAGAGAGAAATAAACTGCAGTGGCATCTGGGATGAGGGATACTCTAGAAGCTTGGAAAGGCATTAGCTGAGTTTGGAAGTGAACAGTAGAAAGTACGATATGGAAGAAAGATAAAGTCTTTGCAAGAAAGAAGGGAACTGTATTGCAAGACGATACTGAGGGAATGGTTTGCTATTTTTCCTGTACAGGAGGGGAGAAATGGGAATCTGAGATTCACAGCAGGTAAGAAGGAAAGGAGGTTTTTCTGAGGAAAAGGCTACAGACAGAGCAGGGATGATAAGACCGCTTCTGCAGTCTTGCTCACTGGCTTTTATCTGTTAGTAGAGTGCTGAAAAAAGAGATGGCACCAGAACAGGGACCATCAGAAACAGGACCTCCAGGAGACAAAAAATTGTGGATGTTTTTGGCAGCTGAAGCCGTCCTATAAGTAGCATGCCATACAAAGTACGTGCTGTATTAGGGTTGTACACATCTTCTTACACAGTGGCACTCTTTACTAGACCATGATTTCTTTGTTACCCTCATGCTCTCTTAGGTAACGCTTTTAAGGCTAATCTGATGTTTGGACTTGATGAGACGCTCTTGTTCTCATTGCCTGGAAGAATAAATCACAAGACACAGAAGATACTACCCCACGGTCCGTAAGAACAAGTTTTGTGAGCATTTTGCTATGTGCTGCTCTAAATTCCACTCAAAATCAAACATAGACAGCCCGCCTCTGCACAGAGCCACCTGGCCTCTTAGGTGTGTGGGACAAGTGCTGGCAATCACAGGTTTTCTCCTCCCAAGCTCTGCACTAACCAGCACAAGCCAGCTGGGGCTGGAAGCAGTGTAACCACATTGGTGTGGTGCTGGGACTGAGCTAACAAAACAGGTCAGCATTTATCTGAGAGGTCTGCTTTGAGTATACCTTATGCCCACATACTCAGTTCAATTAAAAGACAGGCAGATGTCTTCTCAGGTTGGAGGCCTACATCCCTACAAGGACAGAGAATAAATGCACAACTGGGAGTGGGCGGAGAAGTACTGCAATGAAGAGATTAGAGTGGCTGCCCAGCTAAGGATTGCCTTCACCTCTGCAGGATTTTTTACTTGCTTACTTAATGGTTCTTAATTCACAGGGTTTTCATTACACATTCTTGTCTGTATCTTTGCAGTACTAACTGTGGAACACTGCATGCTTTAACCTGTAGTTTTCCTATTTTGATGTTGAGCTACGTGTCTGGTCTAATTAAGTATTCATACAGTGATAAACACTCATTTCATATACACATTACGCAGAACCTTGCATGTTTTCCTGTATTTTATTTGTTTTGTAGTGTTTAAAGGACATGATTCATTTGCAAGAGAAAAAAAAGATGTTTATAAAAGGTCTCTGCACAAGCAGAAAAAATGCAAAGTGTAGTCCTCATAAAATCAGAGGCCAGCTCAGAGCTCAGGACCCCTAGACCTTTTGCTAAGGTCTGGTGAAAAATGTCATGGAGGTCCACTAGCTTTCTCCAGGCTTATGGGGTAATTTTATGCAGATTACTTCAACAGCAATCTGTGCACATGCTCCACTGCAGCTCCAGATCTGCTAAACAAACAAGGTGCAACTAGGTGCTGTGTTTGTATGGCAATGGTGTCAGCTGCTCTCCAACAGCCCCAAGAAATGTGGGATCTCCTTCACCAATATGAGGAACAGCATGTATTTGAGGTCCTGCCAAAATCTGGACAAAATTTGTTGATTCATTTAATTTATTCATCTGGAATGTAGTCTGCTACATTCCTATCTGAACAGTTAAGTTAAACTACTCATGGTGTCCTCTTTCTGCTTGCCATTCATTCAGAGTTAACAGTGCAGAAATGTTAGTGCTACAGCAGTTGGTTTCTCTGTTGACTGGTGGAAACACAAAGGCTAGTTGATATGACTTTACAAATCCCGCTGCATATCCCCGATTTTGGCCACCTTCATATGCATGTTTTCACTCTTGCCATGTGGGGTTATGTTGGTATTTTAATGACGTGGCCTTTGGACATGATTTCAATCTCATGTTTTCTGGTTATCCGTTGACAGTGTCTCCAATGAAGTAATAAACCTGCAATAATATAAACATGGTATGAACAAGAGGAAAGTCAATCCTACAGGTTTTAGAGGTTAAAAAAGTATGCCTGAACTTGACAACAGCTTGACTCTCAATGCAGAAACTTAAGGTTGTCATGCTTTATTTGATCAAATCGGTTCTTTTTGAGGGAAATTCAGAGACACACATGCACCCACACACAAAACAGCTATGTTAACAGGTTTGTGTAATAAAAAACGGGTTCATTTGAAAAAAATGGAATGCTACTGACTGTTACTATATAACATGTCATACAGCCTAAAGCTATATGCTATGCAAAATGAGAAAGCATGCCAGAAACAGTTGAAAAAGTATATGCTGTGCATTGCATTGTTTGTTGTTTTTTCTAAGCTAGACAAAAGATATTATATCAAAATGCAATGTTCTGTACAAAAATAATTTTACAAATGTTTATATAAAAATGATAGATTTTACAAATCTATCTGCTGGTCAAGCCCCACGCTTGTTTACACTGTATATTTAAGTAAGCAATTTCACACGATATACATTAATGCAAAGTTTAGTGCTGCATGTATTGTACACTTGGAAAAAAAGGAAGAAGACGATGAGAAGAGGGGCACAGAGTTCTTTCAGTTTAGATTTTTAGATTGTGTGGTACATGCATTTCTTTCTAAAACCATCATGAAAAAAAGCAGTGAAAGTACTATTAAAGCAACCCTCATCTCCAGACCTGTTTCAGCTTGCAAGCCTTCTCTGCCAGTAGGCCCCTTGCACTCTGTATGCCAAGCAGCCCAAAGATTAACTACCACCTGGAAGGCTGCTAGTATTGCCAGGTACGTTTATTAGAAGCTTTGCAATATGCGCTGTGCTTCTTAAAACTCCAGCTTCTGGATTCAGGTGCTTCTTTCAGCTTTAATGTAAAATGCTTTCAGGGTAAAGCTTGAATATGTAGCTTCAGGGATCCTAATGAGCTCAAAAAGTCAAAGAACCTCCTTGTCACTTCCCCAGTGTGGGAAGTTTGACGGTAAATCCCAGAAGCTGTGGGAGCTGTGCCTGTGCTATCATCCTCTCACATCACTGGGCAGAGCGTCAGTGGGCTATATCCACCAGCTTCTTAGATGCCAAGCAGGCAAGATGGGTGCTATTGGGGGTGCTTTTCTTGATGTCCCCTCCATCCAGTTCTCTCTCAATCCATGTCTGAACCTGTGATCGTCACATCCCTTCCCTTTAATTCACTGCTGATCGCCATAATCAGTTCTTTTTCTCCTCTCCTTTAGCCTTTCCCCATCTTGGGGGACTTTGAGATTTTTTAAGAGCCAGTCTGGTCTCAAAAGGGGAATTGCAAAAAGGGGTGGCTGGCTTTCAATGACAGAAGCCATGTCAGTGCCAGCAATCAGTGAAGCTGCACGACTGTAGTGCTTACTTAGTGCTCCTACTGTCTTGTGCTTCATAGCACAGCCAGGCAGTTGGAGGGAGAAGACAGGGAAATGTTTCTTCTACACAGGCAGTTCTGATGGTGCTGAGTTGTCCCTGAACACTTTCCTTTGGGCTTCCCCCCCAGTGACTGTTTGGAGGTTCTATCTCTTGCCAGTGAATCTGGAATTTTCTTTACAGGTTATGTAAAATCACCCCATGGTCCTGTGTATTGCGGATTAGCAGGTGCCAGGGAAGCAAAAGGCCCCGGTAGGCCAGCAAAGCCTGAATGTTTCAGACCAGAGGAACTTTTATAATGTTCACTGGAAGAAGCAGAAATGTGGTCTGTGAGTCACCCAGAGAAGTCAAGCTCCACTTGCTTTTTAACGTGGTCCACTTTCAGGATGCATTCAATTCTACATGAATTTCCAGGAAATCAGACTGTGCTTTAAAATTTCAGACTTAGACAAGCTTTAGCTCTAGAGGCTCCAAGGGGCCACATAATCTGTATGAACCCTTTCATCCATCACAAAGATGACGTGTCAGGTGTTTGGAAGCACAGAAAGATGCTACACAACAGCTGGGGAGAGGCAGTGAAAAATGCCGTACTCTGTGGAAGCTGTAGGAAGGAATTAAGTAGATTCAAAGCATTTACTCAGTGGGGAATTGGCTGGGGCACATGCACCCTCTGTGAAAAATACTGTGGTATCTTCCATCAATAGAAAGCAGCTAAAGCCCTAGTAATGTGTCTCCTTCAGACAATAAGGAGAATAGCACTCCTTTCCAGTACCCTGAAGGGAGAATGCTGTCCCCCAAATATTTCTCACAGTCCCTGACCATTTAGTGTTGGTCTCCAACCTAGTCTTTACAAAGCCCCAGGCTTCCCAGGTGGTCCTTGGGGGGGGTGGGGGTGGGCTTACACTGAGCTGTACCAGCTCTGCTTGTGGCCTGACACATCGTGCTTCTTCCATTGTTTATTTCCAGATGATCTCCCTTGATTTTTCATCTTTATTGATAAGGATAGTCAAGTAATGGAAATCATGTCATAGGAGTCCTTATAGTTACTCACTGGAGAAAAGAAGCAGAGAACAGCACATCTCTTTTAACGACAGAAGAGACAGGACATGGAGGCATTCAGGGGAACTGAGTGTGGAACCAGTGTTTCATCAGACATGACTACAGGAATAAAAAAAAATCGCCTGCTTGAGTTTTAACTGCCAGAGTCGAGTTTTTAGATTAGAAAATATGAGATCTATCATAATCCATAGGTAGCCTGATGACTTTAATTGTATGAGATTCTTCTCTGATGAAACAGATGAGCAGGGAAGGTTGATGCTACAGAAGCAGGCCAGAAATTCAAGGGAAGGAGCAGTGCCTGGGGAAGTGCGCAGGTGCAGGAGAAGGTGGCAAAGATTTATCTCATGCAGCATTGTTGTGTGAAGCTTTTTAGTAGAGCAAATTGGAAAAAAAGAATCAGTCAAATTCTGTTGGTCAAAATGTTTTTGTCAAAATACAATTATTTTGTGGAAATGTGTCAAAATTTATAATGGGAAAATGAGAAACAATTAGCTTTTCACTTCCTCATTTGTGCAAGTGAAAATGTTTCATTCTGATTTCCTCTTTTACATCTGGACTTTCATATTGCAATGTTTTCTATTGTATTTATGTATTTCTATCTATATATTCTATTTTTATATTGCCTCAGTATTGCAGAAGTACAGAACTTCTGGTTCTGCAGAGACATTTCTATCTTTCTTTTCTGTTGTTCTGATTTGAAGAGTTAGTTTGTTTTTAAAATGGTTATCTTTCTCCCCAGAACAGACATGCAGATTTTTGTGGCACCTCTGCTTCTAAACTAGAAGAATTAATTTTTCCCTCGGTTTTGCATGTACAGCAAAATCTTCAGAGGCCAAGGTGGTGGTCCTGTTTTGGATCAGTCCCTGTTCTAAATTCAGGTTTTGGTGCTGAGGACTTAAAGTGATTGATTAGTTGTAACAAATCCCTGAATAATCTGTGTCTTTCGAGTGCTTTCTAGAGCAATTCAGAGTACTTTTACCTACTCTCCATACTTTAGGAGTCCTTCCTGTTATGCCCCGGTGGTGCCACCGTGCAGTCAAGTCACAATCCCTATGGAAATATACACCATAGAAAGAGCAGTTATCCAGAAAGTCTCCAGTTACCTTTCTTAGCGTTTCAGCACTGTTTCCTTCTGAAGTAGGCCACTGTGCTGTTCATGTGCCTACTTTCTACACTTGCGATGCTTTTCTTTGGATTCTCTGCACCACTGACTCATATTCTGAGTTGGCATTTAAAATGCAATTATTAACAGCGACATTGGGAGGAATTAAACAGCGATCAGAAATCAACAGTTTTTAGTAAAGAACTGATTGTGAATAGCAGTTCTTGTGACTCACTTCAAAATCCTTCAGCATCACTCTGCAATTAGGGAAAGAACAAAAGAGATTCCAGAGACAGAGCTTTTTTTCCCAAAAGGGTATGTGTGTGCAGAGGGCGTAAGTGTTAATTGTCCCCCCTCAGCTCCTTGTGTCCAAGCCAACTGGGCAAAGAAATCAAGTGGGATTTAGTGCACATGTAAACCAGAAAGGCAAGAGGATCAGTGCCTTTCCCAGCTACCCTTATAATTTCCTTCCCCCACTGGGGCCTTGGGAGGTTGCTGCTGCAGTGGTGGATGATGACTGAAATGTGAATTCGTAGCAGCAAAAGTCGGTTTTAAAAAATTTCCCAGGTGAGTGTCAGTGTGCCGCTAATCAAATTGAGGGTTGATTGCAAAACTAAAAATGAAGCAAACACTTTGCATAATTTGGTAGACTGCTGCTGTGTGTGTGCGTGTATGTGTTTATAGACTCTTCCTTAAGCATTGTGAATTGAATTAATCATGGAGGAAAGAGAGGCACTCTGTGTTTGTATTCTTGATGCAGTTCCAGAGCTGTTTCGTATGTTCTGGACTGGAGTACAGGCTGGGTTAGAAGGTACGGGAGAGACCAGGCCTTGCTCTCCGACTGTTATGTGGGCAGGATTTAAAGGCAATTCAATGTATTTTACATGACTTGAGAATTTTTAGACTTCATTCCATATTTACTATGTAGAAAGGGAAAGAGCTGTTTTATCTCAGCTTCTTGGAATTCTTAAGTTAAATGTCTGTGCCTACTTGGGTAACCACAGCTATTGAAATAAAGCACATGAAATCCCAGATCCAGTTACAACACCCCAAAAATGCAACCTCAGTGCTTCTGAGAAGGCTCTACAAATTGCCAGTTCTCATCAAGCATCGGTCAGTGCCCCTGAAGCCAGGCTTATTTGCATCAGCCCAGAGTCTGGCCTCTGAAGTAAATAAATGTTCTTTCTCTCCTAAGTCCTCACAAATTCCCCAGCCCTACCTAAGCCTACAGCAGCTTTCTGTCTCATTTACATTGGTTTGAGTTGGATAGGTTCAGATTAAGCAGAGGGGTTGGCACAGTAAGAGAGTCGGCCAGGTCTCTGATGCCTTTCAGTTGGCTGCAAGTAGACTGAACTCCCTTTCTCCCTACGAAGACTACAACATGAACAGCTTCCTGGCAGTGCAGATGGACTGCTCTGTTCAAGCCAGCTCTAGTTGGTTCTGTGAGATGAAAAAATAATGAACGCAGCTTGTTTGACTAGCTCTAGATTCGTTGCTTTGGTGTGTTTTCTCAGTAAAGCCAAACCCAACCTGTGCCAGTTACCTGGAGCACTGGACTGGACCCATTGCTTTTAATTCCTTTCATTCTTTGAGGAAGGAGGAAGCTTCTAAAGGGTTCCTTAAGGCCTCCTCATTTCCCTGCCATACTAATCCTGGCCTTCAGGATATTGCTGTCAGTTCTTAGGTGCTGTCAGACTGCTGTGCAGAGCTCATTGGCATGCCAGGTCCTTATCTCCACATTTGTGTTGTCTCACAAAGCAGCATGTAAGGATGCTTTGGCAATACGAAAGGAAGATTTTCCTAGCTGTCATGGTGAAAGGAGAAGGCACTGGAAAACACTAGTTTAAATCTCAGTGCAGTGCTCCCCCAGTGACTGTTAACCAAGTTAGTTAACAGTCTTGTTACACAGTTACACAGTGACCAGGCAAGTGACTCCGTTTTCCTACTGGTAGGAAGGGGTAAATAAGGAAAAACAGGGAAAATGGAATGAACCTACTCATTAATATCTGTAAACCCCTTAAATGATCAGTGCAAACCCTTGTGTGAGACAATCAAACAGTGTACTGAAGGCTCCACTAACTCGTAGTCCCTTGCAAGTGTAGGTACAGGAATAGCACTCTCCTCTGCAGGCAGGGCCGCCTGTAGCTGGCTGAGGGGCTGAGGGAGGCCAGGCAGAAGCAGTAAGGAGCCTTGGGAAACAGCCAGGAATTGCAAGGAGCAGGGAGAGGTCTCAAAATCCCACCCAGCCTACAGGTTCCCTGCTGAGCTGGTGCTGCAAGAGGAAAGGAAGACATGGTATTGTCCCTCAAAAGCTGCTGCCTTGCTTTCTGCGCCTTCCCTCATTTAGCTGCCAGGGGCGCCTGGGACAGCACAGCCAGAAAAGTGGAACAGGGTAGGGACTTCTTCCCCAGCACCATCAGCCTGCCAGGGACTCACACCGGCACGGTCAGAGCCTCCAATGTGTATAGGATAGCACATGGTTACGGTGAAGTGGGCTGAGGAGCACTGAAAAGACAGAGAGGACCCTGTCAGCAGGTGTCTTGGATGATCAGAGCTGCATTTCTATCAAGGCTGTGAGGCATACATTAGCAATATGTCTATGGGCTGGCATTATCAAGCTGTGAAGGCCAAAGAGGCTGAGGAGGGTGCTGGTGCCTTTCTGCAGAGGTGGTCTGTGGCAGGAACACTGTGCTGTTGAATGAGGGAGAAAAGGGGAGGCCTCAAGGCTGCCTGGGCATGTTGAAGAGGGCACGCTGAGCTGGTGCTTTCCATCCAGCTGTCATTCCCTCCTTGCTCAACCACCCCTGTTGTTCCCTGACCTAGTCCTCCGCTCCAGGCAGTACTTTGAGTTGTATCTTTTCTGCCCCTCAGCCTCTCATCAAGGTGTAAATACCTCTTCCCACTCCATGTGGATCTTCAGGGCTCTGCTGTTCTCCTGCAGGGCTAAAAATTGTCTTGCTGCAAAGCAGTGGCTCTGTAGAATTTATCTGACTAAAAGATTAGCCTCCCTGAAATGCACTGAAGGGCTAGATCCTCACGGCTGGTATAAATCCTCATTTACAACATAGATCACAGCCATAACCAACATGTAAATCACAATGCTCCCTTCTGACTTGAAAATCTATGAATCTATGAAAATTGGCATAATTGCATTGATTTCAGGAGGGCTGCTGTGATTTACGCCAGCTGGGGACGCGGCCCGGCGTACGCCCATCCTGTTAGAACAAATTAGAATTCTCTCTGTGGCGTGGCAGTTCAGCATCCAGGCAGGCTGGGTCAGCGGCAGCGTGCTGCGCTTGCCGTCAGCTCCTCTGGTTCTCTCGGGGCTCAGAGAGGAGCAGGGCTTTCAGCTCCCCCCCCCAAACACTAAGCTTTTGCTTGTGCTTTTGCCTTTGCCTCCCTGTTAGGCTGTGTTTGAAAAATACTACTGCCCAGCGAAGTGGTACAGTGTAGTAATGTAGGAGTGGCAGGTTCTCTGACCAAGAGAAACCGGGGTGGGGGGTGTGATTCACGAGCCAGCTTGTCCTGTCAGATGTGGTTCAGGAAATGCCTTTGCAGAATGCATCCTGCACTTTTGCCCATAGACCTCTCTGAAGCCCTCAGTGCTGGTTCCTCAGCATAGTAAAGGGTGCATGCACAGTAAGCATCACATCAGATTAACAGCCATTGAGTCTTTACTGTGAAGGGATCTTGCTTTCTGGCTGCTGCATAAGTAGAGGCTGCTGCAAAATTAGAAGAGGGTGAACAAATAGCAAAGGGGAAATATGGAGAAGAATCCTAAGCAAGGCATTTAGTACTGCATGCAACCCATAAAAAAGCTCAAGATCGTTTACTAGTAATTGGGTTTACATGGGATTGTTTTCAGGTAGAATAGCAATTCACCTTAAAGTCTCTGGAATAAGAATCAAAGTCGTTAGTCTCACATAGCATTTACTAAAGCTTTTGTTGATAGTGAAAGCTCTGTTTAAGGCTACTCTTACACTTGTCTTGCAATGGCTTATTTTCTGGTGCTTACATTTCCTGAAAAAATTATTCCTCTAGATTAAATTTTCAATGCCTGGCCTTTGGTCTGGAGCAAAAGTTTCTTGTTTTGGAAAGAAACATATCGATCAAATTTCTAAGAAAAAGTAGAAAACAAACTTCTGTATTACCAAAATACATTTGGATTCTTTTGTGTACAATTTAATCCCAATGAAACCTGCAAGTTAAAAATATGTAGTTTGCCTAATTCTCACCCAGGACTGGAGTCAAGGTCAATTGATTTTGGACATGTTCAATGAAGAGTTTATACTGTGTTTAGCGTCATGAGAGTGCAAGTCACAACAAATAAATATTGACAGGACTGTGAAAGCACAGAATGTGGCCAAAACCTTCTTTTGCTTACACAATTCTATCTCTCTGGGGATATTGATGTTGGTTTTACATATTTTCATAATCCAGACTTTGGAGGACTTTCAGGTTTGGATTTTGTTTTAAATTGCCTGGTTATGGTGCTATCATAAGATCTGTGTAAATAATAGATCTCATTTTGGTGGCTAACCTGAAACTTGTAACTTCTAGTGAACAAACAATAGAATCATAGAGTTTCACCCAGCTCTGTTGCAACAGCCACTTCCAGTTTAAATCAGAGTTCCAAGATTGTATCAGGAGTATGAGTCTGCCACTAGTTTTAGTCATTAGCAAGTAAAAGAGATGGAGGAATTAAATGCAGGGTGTGCACCCTCCCCCTCACCCCTTCTTCCAAGCAATACTCTTTGGTGTGTGTGTGTGGGGTGTTCAGTCATCCCACCTCCTTGGTCCCCTGGGCTGCTCTGTGTCCATCAGGAGTTCCTCCTTGTGCTGGACTGCCTAGCGTCTCAGCTGCTGCAACGAAAGACAGGCCTGTACTCTAAAATGTCCTGTAAAAAATCAACCTGCTTTCGTACTTTGCAATCTCATCCTCTATTATTTTCAAAAGAAAGTCAGCCTAGATACATTTAGTATGAAAACTGCCACCGATTGCAGGTTTTATTGGCACTTGCCACAGCTGGCTCCAACACAAGTTTCTGTGAGCTAGGTGTGGCCCCAAAAACCTCCATCCCACTCACGCCAGACCTGTCCTGGCTTGCTTGCATGAGGAACAGAGCTCATACTTGGTGCTCAAAAACCCTTTATGGGAAGGATCTGCTGACCTAGCTACAAGCAGGAAGAGGATGCCATCTCAGGCAGCTCGCTCTTATGTCATCCTTACAATCTTGTGCTTCTATGCTTCCTCCCCACCTCATTGCCAGAAAAACCCTTTTCCTCTGGCAAATGCTGCTCTGAAGATGAAACTGTCTGCATGGAACATCCCTGCCTTGGCAGAAAACCTGGTTTTGGTGGCTTTTTCTGGCTAGCGTGCCTGGGAGGGTGGTGATTCAAATCATCTCTGCATGTGTGAGTGAAAGGAGTGCCTGGCATCTGCAGCTGGCCTCTTGATGAATGGCCATGCTGCTTGACTTTACCTTCTACCCTCCCAGGGAGCTGGGGATCTATCTAACATGCAAGCAGGGCAGGTCCCTGGCTGCCTGACGAATTTTGCTGCCGGCTGGCAGGAGGGTGGACTGGTGCCTACCACTGAAGCAGGTTGTTCTGTACCTGCTTAGTGGATGTTTCTATAACAGTGTGAAACGAAGCAAAATATCGAAGCTGACTGAGACTGTGTGGTGCGGAAATCCTCTGATCTTGCTAGCTTTGCTCAGTGTTTAGCCTTTTATCAGGACATGAGCTCATTGCTGTTTCAGGCTAAAGACAGAGCTTTGTATGGATGCTTTGCTTTCACTTTTGAAATTCTCTGTTTGACTTGCGGCTTGTGTCAGAAAGGGGCTGATCACAAAAAAAATTTAATGCTTTTACCAGGAAAGTTAGCAGGCACTTATGCGTCACTCTTCCAAGGGATACAGGTGTGTAAGTAGCGAAGAGTCACACATCTCTCTTTGAATCAGGTTCTCAGAGCATCCATCTAGATACTAATTATCTTCTGCAGAAGATCTACAATTTCTTTTATGTCACCAAGAGCTCTAGTTGCCTGGCAATACTCAGTAACATCCAAGTGCCTCAGAGGACTGGATGTAAACTGCAACACTGGTGCATTGTAAATGGAGGCAGGTGTATTTCAAGAATTTTACAGAGGCAAAGAAGTGCAGAAAAGTTTAAACAGACAACTGAAATGAGTTCTTTTTATTCACATGATAATTTATTCCTTGTGATAACCAACTTCTGCTTTTATTAAATAAACTCAAACAAAACCTCCCCCAGCCTTTGTCTGATGTTTTATTTTTCTGTTGCTGATCTCTGTGTCATACTCATGATTCTGTTGCTGCCAAAATTCAGACAAGGGCATGTCTGACTAGAATATCCAGATCCATGTCAGAATATGCAGGGCAGGACGGAGGGACATGGCCCGAGTTATCAGCCTGCTTTGGTGCTGGCTGGGCCATATCAAGGGGTGTCACAAGGCCCCTGACATGTGGGCACGGGCTGACATGCTTTGTGAACAGTGAGCGTGGGTTGTGTGAGCTGATGGGCAGCTTACCAGCAGGGCCAAACAGCCAGTTCTTCGAGTTGTGACCATGCTCTCTTTCCCCAAGGCGAGCTTGTTAATAGCTCATTTAAAACAACCCAGAAGACTTGGTGATAGATTTAACCTCAGCTTCCAGAGCTGGCACACTGTGACAACTCCAGCATAATGGCTGATCTACAGCAGAAGAGGCCTTGCTTGGTGCCTCTTCCCTCAATATACACCCCACCTAAGCAGCATCGTAGCTTTCACCTGGCTTCGTAGGTCCTGTTTCCAGGCTGTACTGCACAGCAAGATCAGGTACTCGGAAGACTTCTGTTCTGATATGGAAGGACTCAGACTCCACCAGCCACAAGACTACTCAGAACATTTAAGCTACAATTTATGGCTTAAATCAGGGTCAGCAGCGGGCAGCTGCATGCGTTAGTGCCTGCCTCAGTGTGGTAGCCCTCTGTTGCAGGAGCAAGAGAAAATGTCAGAAGAAGTTGGCATAGTGTTGGCTTTGTTTTGTTTTCTGTTCTGTTTGGCATTTCATCTGTCAGGAGAGTAATTATTATTTTTCATAACGGACTTCTTCTGCATAATACCTCTGAACACAGGATGACAGGTGAATGCTGTGTTTGCCACATGGCTGGGGAAATGCATGTTTCAGTCAGCTCAGTTTCCTTCCTTTAGCATTGACAGAAATGAATTTTAATAGAGTACTGCTGTGGACGTTACCCCTGCTTAACTCTAAGGTGAAGCCCGTTTGTTTGTATTGTAAACTCTAATGCAGTAATGACTAGTTCAAATTGTGCTTTTAAATTTAAAGGTACATAAAATGGCTGTCATGGACAGTTGACCCACTATTTAAGTGTTTTTCTTGCTCAGTTTGCAGTTCCTTGTAGTTTGGAGTAACAGCTTTCCAGAAGATGTCCGATAAAATGATCTCAAGCTGTCTCCTAGAAGAACTGGGTTTCTTAACTGGATTTTTCCTTTTTCTCTTAACAGACCTGAAGTGGTGCCTGTAGTAGAAAGACAAACTGTTGTATCCTAGCCCATTCCAAGTGGAGAGAGGAGCCTGATGCTGCCTCTAGCTGTCCACCAAAAGGCTCACCATCATGTGCATATTCCATGACTGGGTAAAGAACACCTTGGCACCTGTTCAAACTTTCCGTCATCACTCTCTTATGTGCACTCTGTCATTGCTTTGAATACTACAGTCAGCTCTATTTTCCCAGCATTCCCCTTCTTTTCCTTAATGTCAAGAAGACATTATGCTCCACATCTCTGGGTGTGCTTGTCAAAGAAAACTGAACTTTCGTGGCAGCATAGTTGAACATACTCTTATTGCACAGCTGTGTGGATACCAGCCTTCAACCATTCCCTTCAGTGTGGGCACTATGTCATTCTTGCTATTTCCTCTTGTAGTAACCTAAAGCATGAATGATGATGGTCAACAAGCAGGTCATTTAAATATTAAGAGAAATCTAGGAAAGGCATTACAGAGGCATAGGGACTTCAGGATGAAGTACCTGCCATAGATTAAAGATCATAAGATTATTATACTTTCCAAATTTAAATTAATTACTTGTTTATTTTCTACTTCCTAATTTAGCTCCTTTTTTATTTTAGGTATATGTGACATAAATATCTGATGCAATTTGCCGCAATATATTTACCATATTATGAATGAGTGTTATCTTTGCCAATTACGAGCAAAAATGTTCCTAGAAGTAATAAGCAAAAAAAGCTAAATATGTGGACTCTTGAAGGGAGTTCTCCATTGAAATGTTACATGCACATCTGCAATGTTTCATCTAGATTATGTTTACCCCTACATTTGGACTTCAGCTTTATGGTAAGTGCAAAGTATTTCTCCACAATGAAAGTGGAATAAGCTGCCTTGGAGTTTGTGAAGGTGTGCAAGATCGGCCCCAAACTAGCTAATGTCCTGTGCCCCCTGATCCAGATTGTCTTGCAGCAACTTGTGTATGCTTTATGTACAAGTTAATATTTTTGCTTGTAATCAGACTGTTGGGTAAATCAGAATAGTGTTAAAAACCAGGTGCTGTAGTGGAGAAAGTAGCATTGTGCTGCTTTCTGTGAAGTGTACCTGCTGCAAACCTTATCAGTGCTTATCTTTTCCCCTGCCCGACAAGTTAGCCATCCTATCTAATCAGAGTAAACACTGATTGCAAAATTCTCTAGTACTTAGGCCTATTGAAGTCTCCTTGCCAGATGTCTTGCCAGACACTTGGCTATGGTGTCTAAGCCAGCTTCTTGATCCATTGCGCTTTTAAGCATTGCTTGGTCTGAAGTGATCAGTGCACTTGTAACTTCTGCTTCTCCTGGCACACTTTCTAGAAGCAAGGACACAGAGCTCTGTTGAACTCGGGAATCATGCTCACCTCCCTTTCCTGTGCCAGAATTTTGCAGTAGGATAAGCTCATGCTTTCTCAGAATCTTCCTTCAAGGTTCTTATCATAAATATTAGAAGCCAAATTATTGTCTATTTTAGTAGCATAAAAAATCCACTGAGGTAGACAAAGCAGTGAGTTACCAGTCCTGTTTCCTGCCACACTTTCTTTAGCATTCTCAAATTTAGAGAAGCTGAAGATACAGCCTTATACCCCCCAAAATAATTGTGTTAAAATGGTTTTCCAAAATACCCCTTTTTAATACTCCTTTTTTCCAGAATAACTGTTAAGAGCTTTCTTTTTTACACACTCTTATGATTGCAACATAAGAACTTCCATGGATGTAAATTTTCACAAGGAAGGATGCAAAGTCATTCTACTGAACCTGATTCTATACTGCCCCATGCATTGCACAATAATTTCTACTCTTACCATGTTGGGCAGGAGACAGCCCTGGCTCAGAATAGTAGAGTTAAAGTCACTGAGTATTGGTCTCAATGACTATGTAAATTGCAAAAGGCAGAGAATCTGATTCTGTGCCTATAAATTTTATCAAACTAGCTGCTTGTCAAATTTCATTTTTGCTTTATTTAATCATTAGATATTAGTGGAAGAAAATTGTACACCCTGCTGTTAGTTCTTCCGGTGTAAATCTGGAATAAGAGCCCAATTCTTGTCTCCTTCAGTCTGGTATGAGTGGAAATAAATTCCAGTGAAATTTACTTTAGATTTAAGCTACCATATTCATACTATAATGTGATCTTTGTGGTTCTTAAAACAGATGCATGGAAATGTCTACAGCTGTAAAAAATAATCCAGGCCAACTGATTTCATATCATAGCGTTTACTTCTGTATGCTGTACTGTATTCTGTTGCACACTTTTGAGCATCAAACATTCAACTAGCTGCCCGTTGAATTAGCTGTAGCTAAAGAAATAGTTTCTGGCACATACTGACTCAGCCATCAGGTTTACAGGGAGAGGCAAAACTGCTAATTGTTGCAATAGTACCTGAAGCAAAGGTGTGGCTAAGTTAGCAAGTATCTACCATTCAAACTGTGATCAGCTCCTTTCTTAATGTCTTGGAAAAGCTCTTCATGTGTTATAAAATCCCTTCTGCACACTTCCTGCAAATTTATCCTGGGAACAAAGTGGGTAGATGGGGTGATGTGCCCTGGTCAATTTATCTTCCATGGGGCTGAGACCATTGCAAAACAGTAGAAGAGGTGCTTGAGATCAAACAGGAGAGCCTAAGTCAGCAGTTGCAAGCACCGGGGGCAGGAGTGGCTGTGGGAAATGCAGGAGCTGGGCTGGTTGTGTACGAATTGAATTGAAGCCCTCGTTCTTCACAAGAAGGTACTTTGTGTAACAGGGGAGAGATGTAAGTTATCGGTCAGTCTTAGAACAGACTCATACTATGCACACATGGGGCAATGCCAGCACCTTTTAGCTAGAGAGTTGTAATGCTACCATGGATGAGGGGCAGAGATCTGCCCAAGAGGGAATTTATCCATACTGGTGCCATTTGGCTTCTTCGCAGTTTCCATGTACAAAGTGTTCAGAGAAGGACATCCAGCTAAAGGGTATTAGCTCTCCAATTACCCTTGCCTAGTATAATGGCTCCCAGAGGCCCATTCTTTGCTGCTATAAATTAGAATAACCCTTAAGGTTGACTAATTTGTCCATGCCCTTTACTAGGGATGAGGGTGATACACAGGAGATGTAGAGCTGCCTTCTCCCTGCATAGCCTCAGGGCTTTCTAATCCACCCCAGCCCAGCCAGCAGTGGGGATCAGTTATAATCCTGAGTTCCCACTAATGGTAAGAAAAAGTTGCTGAGGCAGGCCGTCACACGGGCCAAACTAAATCCCTACAGAAACGTACCACCATCCCCTTCTGTGGAAAGCCAGCACAGCAAGGCACTACCCTCTGCACGCTGCTGCCTCCCTTCCTCTCCCTCTCCCATTCCCACATGTGACCCCTTACAGGTGCGCTGGCTGAGGGTGAAGGCTGGAGGACTGTCTTGAACCTGGCAGTGCAGCATCCTTGGCCTGCCAACAGGTATTGCTAGCTGGGCCCATGTGAGCAGACAGCAGTGATGAGGCAAGTATTTGTGTAGGGATGTGCTGCTGATGGCTTGTGCAGTTGCACCAGGACACTGCTGATCACATTGCATGCACAGCCAACACGTGCCGGGTGGCCCTGAGAAGGCAAAGCAAACATTTCCAGTCCTCTGGCTACAGCAGTGCCAGGGTTGCACAGCCCAAGCAGCATGTGTGGGTTGTCCCTTGTCTGTGGCTCAGGAAAAAAAGTTTTTTATTTTTTGGTTCCTAACTTTCTTCAGGCTCCCAAGAGTTGCATTTTCAGAATGGAGAGAAGCTGTTAGGAACCCAAGGAGTGATGATGTGCTGATCTGCATGTATAATCTAAAGAAAAGGGGAAAGACTTTGTGTGAGAAAACCTTCACCTGAAAAAAACTGGTTTATTCTGCTTTAATCTATGTCGTTCGGTTGACCCTTTCTGGTGACAAACCTGGTGCACTGCTGCTGTACCTTTGAGGCCAGACAGCAGAGGTCATTTACATCTATCTATCTGATAAAATGCTAGAGATTAACTTGCAAGGCAGTGATATTACCCCAGCCTAAAATTTCCTTTAGACTAGCGGCTTGGATTTAAAAGAGGTACCAGAGGGGCCCCTGTAGCCCTGCCAGTGGCTGATGGAAGTTAGGACATCTATTTTGACAGCGCAAAGCTGGGAATGGGGTTGTCTACATTGCACTCCATGTAGTCATTTCACTCTCCAACCTTTGTTAGGCTGTGTTTAGGTATACCTGAAGGCCCTTAGGGCTCGCTGTCCTGTCCTTTGCACCCTCCCACCAGCCTGGGGAACTGATCCCCCTGAAGAGTAACCTTGGGAGCGTGGGGGGGAATCTGCACTATTTTTAAGCCGCATCAGTTCCCTGATCCACTTCCTATAGAGCGGAGGAAGCATTTGTCCCAGCACAGCAGATGGGTAGTGTGAGGAGGGAACCAGTAGTGAAGAGAGAAGAAACTAACCCTGCTAAGCCAGCACCGCCGCCAAATAAACAGGCCTTGAATTGCATCTGCTGGAAGCTCATCTGTCAGTGGTGCCTTTTCATAGGGTGATATGGAACAGGACCTGAGCCTATGAACTAAGCTTTGAGAAGCAAATTCTTTTCAGTTAAATCTAAAAAAAGGCCAGATATTCTTTTTTTTAAGTTTATCCAGACAAACCGCTCTCAGCTGCCCCGTTTCCCTTTGAATTATCCCCTCTGAATTCACTGCAATGCCTTGAGTTCACTCTGAAGGGAATGGGCGCAGAATTGAGCTATGGCAGCTCATTCCCCTGTGTTTTTCTGAAGAAAATGAATCCATGACATGGGGATCCCTGTGTCATGATTACCTCCTGGCTTAGGGAGAAGGTAAGCAAAAGCATGAAACTGCACTCAATGCTTGCAGAGCGGCTGTCAGTCACAGACTGAGAAGACCAGTGCGATCGTGGGCAGGAAGAACGTGTGAAGGATGAGGAACCTGACTCCTCTTTCACTGACATGAGTGTTTAAGAGACTGCTTTAGCATTATTGTTACTACCCGAGTGTAAACTGAGCAAACAGGGAGAAGAATCAGGCTAAAGTTCGAATGAGCCTGGTATTTTGTGCGTTCACCTCACACGAACACTCCCACCCTTTGTGCAGCATATAATAAACATTGGTAAGTTGTTATGGTCATCACTGCAGAATACCAGTTCTAACAGTACTACACCCCAGTCAGACCCCAGCTTCCTCCCATCCCCTCCCACCCTCACATGTACTTTTTGCAGGGCCTGCAGGTGCTGCAGGCAATCGGCTGTTAGGGGGAACTGACTGAACAGCATGAGGTTCGGTTTTTTGCTCTGAGCTGTACCCCTGAAAAAAAACACTTTATTTTTTCTTTCTTTTCTCTCAGCCTGTTTCCTTCTGTTTCTACATCAGAGCAATAAGGAAACCCTAGCTCTGATACTCATCTCCTCAGAACTGGAGAGTATTCAGCTTCACTCAGAGCTTGTCCACAACCTCAGCAAGGTTCAGTCAGGTTTCACAGTGGGAAAACAGTCTGCTCCTGTCTCTGAATGAGTGGAATTGCACAAGGGAATGTGATGAATGAGAATGTTTTTCTTTCTCAGCATAACTTCTGAAATCCCACTGGACAATCTGTGTGACTGGCAAAACTCTCCCATAATTCTGAGTGTTGTGGCCCATCCCAAATCTTATCTCACATTAAAGGATTAAAGAGCATGCCAGTATTTCTCCACCAAAGGTTTCAAAAAATCTTATGAAGAAAGCCTCTGCTTTTCTTATTCTTACTGGCTGGGAACCAGTGGTGAACTGGAACCCCTAACTCCAAGCGGGTTTGGCCAGTTCTTTTTATTGCTCCTCCTTGGCCTGGGGCTGCCACCACCTTCCCCAGGCATGGATGACTCCATCCAGCCCTGCCTTGGGCATCCCTGGTCTGGATTCACCGGTGCTTCTGATTCCTGGAGAGTGCTGCAGGCAATGGGGCTGATCTGCAGAAGGAGCCAGCAGAGGTGGGACGGATCTCGTGTACCTGGTCTGCATGCTGTGCAGAGTATCACTCCAGGAGATGCTTCTTTATTTTCTTTCTTGAAATTTAAAGGGAAAAAGAGAGACTAGTGATCGCCCAAATCCATGTGAGTGATATTCTCAGCTGGCACAAATCACCAGGACGTTAATGGACTGAATTCCAGCCAAGAGCCTGGCTCCACCCCATATTCTTTAAATGGAAGCAGTGCTCAAAAGCAGCATAGAAAAATAAATGTCCTCTCTGTAGATGTAACAAATGATTGTCTCTTTGGAGGTGATAATGTTGTTTAGTCTTTTTCCTCTGTGTCCTGCCAAGGGGTTCAGTGTTGAATAATACAAGTAAAAACCATCCCAGCCCCAAAGGGCTGACAACTCAAGAGACAGACATACTGCAGACTGGTTTTGCCAGGGAACAAATAGGAGAGCATGGTTTCATGTTTAGCGCTTGTAGCAGTGATGAAGAGCTGGGCAGATTCAGAAATGCATAGGCCTGAGAGAGGGTTTTTCTCCCAGTTGATCTTGGGGAAAAAAATGCCATTCAGTGAATTTAGGGGAGTTCAAATGGGGAAGTAGCTAGAGAGCAGTGTTTGGCAAGGGAGAGGAAGACAAACTGTTCAGGGCAAAATCTCCCTGCAGGAGAAAATAACCTTAAAATTCCCTCTTAAATAAATCAGCAGTTCTTTTCCAAATAATCCCATTTAATGCACATGTACTGCAAACTGACTGTCTAATTCAGTACCCATGTAACAAAACTCACATAGTTAAAACACATTTTCAAATTTCACTAGAGTATCTGACAGCAAAGGGCCACTGAACAACTTAAGTACGCTTCTTCAAAGGTCAGAGACAATTGCCCAAACCTTACCTTACGTTTCTAGCTACATGAATTTCTACTTCTAGCTGTGCCTTAACTATAAAGAAAATCTTGGCTGCAAGGATAAGGAAAGTAGCAGCATCCTTGGTTTGGCTGCATAACTGTGTACACCTCACAGGCAAATGAAGTACCTATACCACCACAGAATTCACACACGTTCATGTGTAATTCTAGCTTGTGATGCTCTTATTTATTTATTATTGCTCTGTGAAGTTTTAAAGTTTGTGTCCAGATTTATAAATGCTTATATAAACCTTGCCTGCTTCCTGCACAGAAGTCATACAAGTAGGGCTTTACACCTGCCCCTCACATGGTCCTGGAGGTGATGTATGTCTTTAGCTGCATGCTTTTGCCAACTTGTCTGCATAGCTATTTATACAATATTTACAATATACATTTTCTCAAAAAAATTATTACATTTGGTTATCTATTCACGGGTTTTCATGTGTCACAAACCAAAAGGAAGAGAGTAAAAATTACATAGAAACTCTGTATTAAGAGGTTAAATGCATCCAACTAACAATGTGATTACAATGAGATTGAAGACTGAGTGTTTTGGTCTTTTGCTAAAAGCCTCCAGGACCATCTGCACTTCACCCACAGTAATACTTTAATGCACCTTTTTATTTTAGAACTTGAAGTGTGAATTTCTTACATACCGGTTTCCCAGGCTTGTATTCTTTGTATGCCCTCATATCACACTGGCATTCTTAGGAATTTACTATGAATGCAGGGTTGGGCCCTGGTACAAGTTTCTGGTTTCTAAGTCTGTTAGTGAAACATAAGAAACAGCAGATATTACATGTGCAAATTTTTACTTTCATCTCTAGGTGGGTATGGATAGTTGGTCATTAGTTAATGATGACATAAGAGCTGGCATTCCTGATAAGCCTACAGTTCCTTCAGGCTTGCTGGAAGGCTGCAATCCTATTAGTCAGATGCTGTAAAAGATGTTTTTTTAATTACCTTGGAGCCAAGATAACTTCCCTTTCTGAGCTACTAGGAATTACTCACGGATACATGTCCAAGGGAAGGGTTTGACATCCATGATTTGATTAAGATCAAGTTTAAATACAGGGTAAAATACAAATCTTTTTCTATGGTACCAAATAAATTTCTTTCCTGCTTGACCTGTCTCCTACCTCTTTGTCATCATCCTTCATGATTCAGGGTTCATATGACTTCTTTCACATCCTACCCTCAGCTTCCCACTTGCCACCACTGACAGTCTGATTACCTGGAGCAGGGGACCTGAGGACAGTCAGGGGGCAGGTCTGTACCACAGTTCGATTGTGTCAAAGTCAAAAAAGACTGTGAGAGGGGAACTCAGGACAGCATGCTGGCAGACAACCAAGAGGAGCGTGTCAGCTGCTGTGTTTTGTAAACTAGCAGCAATCCTTTTGCCACTGTGGATTGCAAAAGCGGCAGTGCTGCCAATGTTTATATGCCTCTGGCATCCTGACTAAGAATTTTTCGGTTACATCATAGGTATGTGCATAGGGTTTGGATTTTTGCTAGCTAGCAGTGAGATTTTTGGCTAGATCAAAGATATGTGGTCAAGCATGTACCTGAGCATCAGAGCTATACCTGGGGCTGCACCAGAACCGAAAGCAGATAGCTGCCTTTTTTTAGCAGTGATTGGGGTAGTAACGGGGGAAGAGGGACATTGCTCCTCTTAGGTCATAAGCCTAACCAGTAGTACTGCATTGTGTTGTACCAGCTGTTACTCTACTATGTATAATTTTACTTTCTCTACATTGTACCGTGTAACAGAATTTTGTATAGCAACCCTCTTTTGCTATGCTCCAGATGTAGCTAACAGACATTGTAAGGGAGCATAAGAACCATAGGCCAAAGGTCTGGTTTTGTTAGGGTGTTTTTTTCCCAGTGGAACATACCTGAGCTGTAAGATTAAACATGCACTATGTCTTTTTCTACTGGAGTTTGTCCTTGGGTAAGGGTTAGCTGTCAATAGGAACTTGATCTGAAGGGTGTCAAGTAAGGTTGTTGTCTAATCTCTTACAGAAGTCCAGCAAACTTTCATCAAAGGAAAAAGAAACTGAAAACTAGAAAGGCCACTATTTTCATCTCTGGAGTTATATGGACAGATATCATCATTTAATTCTTCCAGTGTTTCTCGTTTTCTTGGGTTTCACCAGCAATGTAAGCAGCTTTGCACCGTCCTTCTTTAAGAAGGTAAGTATTATATTCTAAGATGATCAAGACCCCAGTTGCAGCTGTTGCTATGAAGGATGTGGGTACAGGTAGCAAAGATGAAATAGAAATGAGATAGAAAAGTGATCTTAAGAGAGACAGGGTGGCATGGCAGTGAGGAAAGTAGCCCTGCCTGCCCTGGCTTCTCAGTGACCTGCAGTGAGTCACTGAGAGCATCCATAGCTGTTCTTCCCCACCTCGTTGATTCCACTCCCCTCTGAACAGGGGCTCAGAGAAAGCTCAACTGTTTGTATAGCAGCTGCAGAGCTACATGGCCTGCGTTGTCCAAAACAGTGAGCACCAGACGTGTGGGGGCTGCTACGTGAACCAGCAAACCTTTCCTGCAGTGGAGAAATTGCAACTGTGAGAGCGGCTGTAGCAAGTACAGGCACAGTGCTACTGCTGACCCAGGTAGACCCATCCTCCTCCTAAGCCAGAATGCTGCACTAGCTCTCAATTCTTTCATTGTAAAAGGGGGTAAGAGGACTTCTGTACCTCACAGACATGAAGTTTAGATAGTTACAAGTGTGAGACACTAAAATATTACACTAGTAGAAGTACCTCAGATGAAGAACTGTTGCTCTGTCAAAGCTAATGTGATTTTCTCCAGGTTGTCCTGTTCAGTTGGATTCTAAACGGCAGGGATACGGTTTTCTTAAACTCTGTGGAATGGTGCTATAATTCTGTTTGTTAGCTTTTATTTTCTGTAGTAGTCTATAGGGCTTTTCCATAAGGGATCAAAGCATCTCTGTAGACCTTGCCCACCACATCCTTCTTCTTCTTCCTTTCTCCTTTGAACCTGAATATTTGCTCCACTGAAGCGTTCTGATAAGTAGCAGAAATATCCATCTGAGCTGGTACCAGTTTTGTATAATTTAGATTTCAGAGTGGCATTGGAGCACTTTCTGTGGGGGGAAAAAAAGAGGTGAATCATCCTGAGGTGGGCACAATACCCTCAGGAGTAAGATCTTGGGTCCTAAACTGACAAATTACTTCAGGCAAACTGAACTGCTTAGCTCCCAGATCCTTCCCAACCATGATTTATAACAAAAGAAGGGTCTTTTCTCTGGTGAACGTTTGAGCTTCTTCTCATCTTCTGTGCCACTTTTCTGAAATGGTTGCAATACCAAATTAATCTTTGTGGATATGAGTTGATACTGCACATCAAATTACTCTTTTGCATTCAATGAGGGTGCAGTGGTTCTAGCAAACTTCAAATGAGATTTCATATTCTGTAAAATACTTCACATTTATCTGTATCAAAGTCTGATATTTCTTTCCAGGGCTGTACAAGCTCACACTACCTGCCTAGTAGTCTGTCTGTCCACATCACTTTCATGTGTTTCTGAATTACTAATGAAGGCTACTTGGGCCTCAAAGCTTGCAAAGGGTTCCCTTCAACTGGGTTTGCACAACCGGAATTAATTCTCCTCTAGAAATCCCAAGATGCCTTGTCCCTTTTTCCCATTGCTTACAAGGAGAATTTCCCTTAGTAGTGAGGGTGGGGTCTTAGAGGCCCATCAACAACATCAGACCAAAGGTTATCATTTTTGCTTTGCAAATTTTTATAGGGAAAGAGAGAGGATGCAAAATCTGGTGAAATGTTTGCAGCTGAAATTCCTACTTTTGCTCTGCTGTAACTGACCTTCCAGTCTTCTTGTAAAATATTGAGCGTTCACGTCGGAAGCCTTGAACACTGCTGTTTATAACGGAACATTGCAGACCTTCAATATCTGACTGGAAAACTGGTGAAATCCCTAAATGTGCAACTTTACTTATAAACCACTACTATTGTTGCAACAGTGGTGCAGTCATACTTTTTCTCAACTTTCCCTTCTACCTGTCTA